>NC_034610.1:42458261-42473434 GCF_900095145.1 Mus pahari | reverse complement strand
TTTTTTTTTTTTTTTTTTTTTTTCTTCTTTTTTCCCTGTGAAGTTGAAGCCATGGTGTTTTTAAATAAATGGATTGTGATGATTGTTTGTGATGAATTTCTTTAAAAGGGCTGCTGAGCTACGGGGGCAACCAGAAAACATCTGGAACAGGATTAAGATGTGTGGTTGTCAAGAACAACCTTAAACAGCATGCAGTTGGCGTGAGAAGGCATTTTACAAATTTGCGAAACAAAACTCTCAAACTTTGCATTCTGCCTCTCTCAAGGGGAAAAGTGTAAAGTCAGGAGGTCACGCTCCTGTATATCGTACTTTTGAGATAGGCGTCCATCATAAACTAGAGTTGGTTCTGACTCTAAAATAATTCAGTCAGTTGATATTTACCTTAGAAGAGCACCGACCATTCCTAAAATACACGCCAAAGCAGTCACTTATGTAAGGGCAGTGAACGCCCTGGGAGAATGAGTCGATGACAGCCCTTCACACCCTCCAATTATCACGGAGCCAGCAGCTCCCACTGATAAGCCCGGTCTGCAGACTGAGCTCCCAACGTGCAGTTGGTTTTCAGGAGCATCAAAATGGGCTGTTAGGGCTTTTAAGTAACATCAAACAACCCAGGGCACACCCTAGGCAGTGTTAGATGATGGGGGACAGGGGAAAACAAATAAAAGGAGGTCCTACTGTTCATATCTGACTCTGCCTAATTGTAGTAACTTCAGTATCTGTCTGGGAAAACTCTGTTTGCTATAGGCCTTCTACTGCAAGTATGGCTTAAGATGAGCCAAGACAGAACTGAGTGAACAACAGAGCTTCTCACTTCTTACCCTCCACCCACAAGCCAGCTGGAGTCAGAGAAGCCTTGGCATGGCCATTCATGTGCTCAGGTAGCAGGAGCATCTGCAGACCTCCCAGAAAACCTGGCCGAGGCAATACTGTCAGGTTCCAGGTGCCAGTGGATCGTCATTGCTAAAGCAACACAGTCACTCTGGCAGAGCTGAGCAGCCTTGTCCATTGGGAAGACGGTCCACCACTTATGCAGTTGTCCTTAGTGGGGGACAGGTTTGCTACAGTTGGGAGTGTCAGGAGATGTGTTGCAGCCTAGGCAGGGATGCTCGGGGTGGGCGAGGGGAATTTTACTAACCAGGGACACAGCTGAGCATTCTACAACACACGGAAGACCCCCTCCATAAAGAACCGCCCAGCACAAAATGGCAGCTTTCGAAGACTGAGAATCCTACTCCAGCAAGTCACCCACCCCGCATGGAGGGTTACTTTCGGGGTTTCAGGTTTCCTAAAGGGAAAAAAAAAGTCAGCCTCATGGAGTCTGGTCTGTCTGGGCTGAGGTCTGTGGATCTGGCTTGGCACCTGCTACTTCAATCCTTATAAGTGATTATTCATTTTAAAAAAAAAAAAAAGGTAAATGAAAAGGAATTCATGTGATTTCCCTAGACAATTCTACTGAAGATTCCTAGTTTCAGAGTCAAACGTTGACATCAAAAAAGGATTGGGCTGGAGAGATGGCTCAGTGGTTAAGAGCACTGACTGCTCTTCTGAAGGTCACGAGTTCAAATCCCAGCAACCACATGGTGGCTCACAACCATCTGTAACAAGATCTAGCGCCTTCTTCTGGAGTGTCTGAAGACAGCTACAGTGTACTTACATATAATAAATAAATAAATCTTTTTAAAAAAAAGGATTTTGTGTGCAGATCACCTCAAGTTCTTAGAATAATACATGGTATGTGGTTGACAATCAAATAATATTTTTTGAATGAGTATCAGCTTCAGATCCACCCCAAATATTCCTCATTAGAGAAGAAAATAACATATGTGTATTGACTTTATTAAGTGCCAATAAACATTCTATATGTTTATGTTCTGTAATTAACTGAACACTCTTGGCCATTCTATGGAGTTAGCATTGTTACTAATGCCGTTTTGCAGATAAGAAAAAGGATCCAAAAAAGAGAAGGCAATTTTTCTAAGACAACAGAGCCAGGCTTCAGGTCCAAGCAGTCTTGTTCCAAACCCTTGTTCCTCAGGCTTGACAGGGCCTCTTTCCCTAGGGAAGGCATCATATGTGTGGGTGCCACGCCACCAGGGCTCATTCAGCGTCGCTGAGAAACAATCCAAAAGGCATGATATAAGACGGGTAGCTCCTAGTCTGGAATCACATGCTAAAATTATGATAGAGATGCTGGTCTGGAAAGGGGAAGAGTTGAACCACACCCAGATTCTGGGAGGATTAGAAGAGGTTTTGAGGCTGATGGTGGTGGTGAGTTGAGAGCCTGTCTCGCCTCCCTGAGCTCTCGTCCTTCACTGTTGCTGGAGTTCTCTCCTCAGAGTTTACTCCACCACCTCAGCTCTGTCCCTGGCTTCATAGAGAGATCGGTAAGGGCTGCTTCAAACCTTTGCTTTGATGTCAACTGGAATCTTAAGCTTCTCTGAAGTGTGCTCCAAATGCTCCTCAGTTTTACCCCTAATTACACAAAGTGAACAACCGCACAGCTTCTGGTACTCAGGATGAGAACTTGTCTTGGAAATCCCCACCCCTGACCCTCCGTGCGTGCGTGCGTGCGTGCATGCGTGCGTGCGTGTGTGCGTGTGTGTGTGTGTGTGTGTGTCTGTCTGTCTGTCTCTGTTTCTCGTTTCTCTGGCAGAACATTGTCTAACCACATAGACTGTTCTTTTAGCCATACCCACTCTCCGCTCCCCTGCCACACCCTAACCAGCCTGCCCCCCTCCCGTGCCATCTGGGCATGCACTGTCATCTCACACATTTGCCCATTGTTTTCATAGAGCAGACTCCATGTGCAGGGACTTACCACTGCCTGAAGTTGTGCTTATTCCAAGAAACCTACCCTGCCACACTGGGAAGGGTGTGACAGGCCCTTCCCAGTTTTCCCTCTTCCCTCCTGCCTGGGGCAGCTGAGTCCCAAGAGCTGACACCTACCCTATGATGCTGCTTAGAAAGAAGCAAAGCTAGACCCTTGCATAGGTCAGCAAAACCATATGTCTGTCCTCTAGCCATTCCCAGACCATAAAAACTGTGGCACCACCTCTAAGAAGGTTCTTCATATTGCCCAAGCCGGGATGCCCCTCATCCTTTGTGAGCCCAGACACCCTGGACAAATATCCATGAGCATACCTGTTACTGTAATGACATTTTAATTAAACTTAAAGAAATATGTATAAACGGAGGGTGGTGCATATAGAGACAGACCCAAAACATCGCATCTTCTGGAACTGGAGTTACAGATAGTTGTGAACTACCAGACACAGGTGCTGGATCCAACTCAGGCTCTCTGCAAGAGGAGTGTACACTCTCACAACCAGTGAGCCAATTCTCCTGCCCCTTAATGACATTTTAGAAACATATATAATAGGATACAGTGGCTGGTTTGGGGTTTGTTTGCTTGGTTGGTTTGGTTTGGTTTGGTTTGGTTTGGTTTCATCAGTAGCAGGCAATAGATTTCTCACTGGGCAAGGATCTATTTTTGCTAAGAATATTTTTCCAATATTACTTGGGTTTAGTTAGAGTTTATAAGAAGGCATATGAGCTGGCATTAAGACCTCAGAGAAAAGGACAAAATTACAATAGAGGAGAAGAGGGATTTGCTTGATCATCAGAACAAGTGAGCAGACTAAGGCAAACTCATATGTGGGAGAGTGGAGCCACTAACATTTAGAAGGCAACACTGTACCGGGTCCTTTCCCATGGAGAGTCAATAAATCATTCAGAAGACTATTGCAAGTATATAATTGTTAGAAACCACTAAGGATTTTGGTTTATATAAAAAGGATCAACGATGTGTGTGGTCACAAACTAGTTCAGGAACTAAGGGATTGAAAATTTATAGGAGTTACATATGCTATCATATTTATATGATGTATTGATGTATGTTTTATATTGCAAATACTTATTCCATATATTTATTATATGTATTATGTAAAAAAAAATCATACTACATACATGCAAGTGTGTATACAAGTGCTCCTTTGGCTATATTTCTATTGCTCCACCACATCCTCGAAACATCCTAAGTAGAAAACACATTTAATACATTCACCGTGCCTTAAAAACACAGCGCACTCACTGTGGGGACTGGGTTCTTCCCTCGTGATCACAAGGTTGACAATGAACCCTGCCTCGTATGTAAATCACTAGCCTTGGAAAGGATCAAAATTAAATTTTCTACTGAATTCATATCACTTTTATATTGAACCATCTTAATTAAGTCTGAGACTATCAATATATGTATACACACATATACATACTGTGTATAATATATTATATCAATATATACATGATACATACATGTATTATATATGTGCTATGTATAAATTTACAGCACAAAGCTTTCTAGTCATAAACCTAAGGTTCAAGACATCTACCTAGCAGTCAGAGACGGGGGTAAAGAGGACATGGCTTACTACGTTTGAGAAACATGTTGTTCTTTGCTTAGCATAGAACTACTTGATAGCAAAAATCACTCTTGCTGACCTTCGTTCAACCTTTATTTAACACAGTCCTTGCTTGTATACAGAAAGTGCTCAAGCAACGTGCGGGTTTGGCAGACGCTGCAACTCTGCTGGACGCAGTGTCTGTTTTGCTTGGGCATACGCAAGATGCCCCTTTATCTTCTTCTCCATCTAGGAGAATGGGACCATCCTCTGACCTAAGGCGGAAGGCTGGTGTGTGGTCTAACCTGGCGGCAGAGGACACAGAGCCCTTGGCAGAGGGCCCACCACCTCCCATGCCTAAAGAGTGCTGAGGCCAGCCTTTCCAGTCAGTTCCAGGGTGTGGCTCCTGGGGAGGGCCTCAGGTGACGGGTGGGAGCCCTTCCAAATCTGGGTGGGGCCGGGAGTAACCAATCCTGCTTCTATGCATGCAGGTTTGTTTGGTTCCCACGATTGTTCTTCTTGACTGGAAGCTGGGTGTGAAAGCTATGCATTAACCTAGACATGGGAGACTCTATTTAAGACAATTCTTTCACAACTTTGAGACCCCTAGCGCACTGTCCATTTTGATGTAGCTCACCCCTTACCTGGCCTTTATAACCCTCCTCAGTCTGGGCCAACTCATCCAGACAGCCAAATTGCTAGCATCAAAGAGAGGACTTCAGAAGTTGCTAATTTAAAGGCTAAGGTAAGACCCAAGTAATAAAATTTCCACCCAAATCGTAAGAGAAGACTTAAGAGACCCTGACCTTGTTACTGAGTGAGCCATCATTTATAGTTGAAGTTGTTAGTCTCTCAAGCATTGGTGAAGCCAAGACAAGATCCCCTCTCTTTAAAGAGCTGTTTAATCTGGTTTCTCATCAACTGACTTCTTGTGCAGTACATACAAATGAATATTTATGTCCTTAAACCACGTCACCCCTTTCTCAGAGGTTCAAACAATACTTACATATTATATATCTAAACACATTGTTGTCCTGGGTCAATGAAAATAACTGCCACTTACTCCCTCTAATGAAAGTTGGCCAGCCTGTATGTCCTTCAGCAGGAGTAATGACAAGGAGGATTCTTAACGACCAGAAAGGGACTCTGGCTGGCCACATTACCTCTTCTTAATCAACTGGATTCAAAGAAAGAATAAAGACTTGTTTGCCTTGGGCTTTCCTGTAGCTAAAGGCTGATGTCATGGTCATTTAGACCACAGTGGGATAATCTTAAGGTAATAATAGCTGGAGTCATGTATGGGAAATTTGCAGTGTGTAGAATGGAAACAAACAGGTGTCTTAATGAAGCACTCAGAGTCTTACATCAGTTCTACTGGACACTCCCCTACTCCACCCAAACCCCCACCACCTTTGGGTCTCACAGTGTTGCTAAGATGAGCCTCAAACTCAGAACAGTCTTCTAACATCAACCCCCCCAAGTGCTGGGACTATAGCCACGTGCTGCCATGCTCCTGACTGTGAGACCCTGACCCTAACCCTAGTCCGCTGGGTTCGCCACAGTCAGCACCACATGTTAATGACCCTGATTTTTCAGCAATGTTCTTAGGAGGCAGTGACTCTAGAACTTCTCTGTACTGACATGGAGACATTTAATCCTCACAACCTTACAATGTTGACAGACAGGTTTCTTTTGACAAACAATCAAAATGAGGCCTTGACAGATTCCGTAATATTCCCAAAGACTTATGGTTAGTAAATTGCTGAATCTGGATCTAGATTTTTAACTCAAGCCTAACTCTAGGGCCCACATTACCTAATGATATAGTATACTAATTATGAAACTAAGAGATCTGAATGAAAAGAAAGAATGGTATATGAATAGGATAGATATTCAACTTGCATTAAACTCTCTGAACTAGTAGTAAATATACAAAGATAGAAAACACAGAGAGGAGAAGTTGAAATGAAGGACATGACTACAACTGAGGGGGGTACACAAAACGTTTGCTTTGAGGTGAAATGTTGGAATAATGTAAGGGATTTCAAAGGGTAATTTAATGACACAATATTTTTTTCTTGTTGTTAAGTTCAGACTCTAGCCCCTCATAGAATGTAATTACACTCAGTTATTGTCTTAGTTATGGCTTCTATTGCTGCGATGAAACACTGTAGCCAAAAGCAAGTTGGGAAGAAAGGGTTTATTCAGCTTACACTTCCACACTGCTGTTCCTCACTAAAGGAAGTCAGGACAGGAACTCAAGCAGGGTAGGGCCATGGAGGCAGGAGCTGATGCAGAGGTCAGGGAGAAGTGCTGCTTTCTGTATTGCTCTATGTAGCATGCTCAGCCTGTTTTCTTACAGAACCCAGGACCACCCAGGTTTGGGATCATGTATTGACCTAAACCTCACTGAGGGACTTGGGTAGTGGTTCCATGTGTTAAACATTCCTGTACAAGCATGAGGAGGTGAGTTGAGATTTCTAGCGCCTGGGAGGCAGAGCTGGGAATCTCCAGGAGGGAGTTTGTTTGTAACCCAAGGCGTGGGAGAGTGCAGGCGGATTCCTGATGCTCACTGGGTAGCTAGCCTAGCTGACTTGATTAGCTCTAGATTCAGTGAGAGAACCTCTCCCAAACAATAAGGTGAGCAGTGAGCTAAGAAGGGCTCTAATGTCACCCTATGACTTCCACATTCACACAGTGCACGCCTGACCACATACACATGTGCACTTACACACTTGAATACCACAGACCCAGCTTGTAAGCTAGGCACAGTGACTGTTACAGTTCCACCATTGGCTTACAAACCCGTTTGATCTAAAGGGTTAAATTGTCTGACCCCTATGCAAAGTGTTTCCATTTTCAAGAAAAGTATATAAATATGACATATAATAACAATGACATATTGTGTCACTCTGTCATAGTTTGATAATTCCTATTTCATCATATCTGGTGGGTTTATCTGTGATCAAATCTTTGCTGTTAATACATCACTGGGGCACTAACATACCCATATAACACTTATATATATATGTGTGTGTGTGTGTTGCATATATTCTAACTGGTCCATTAGTCATCTGTTTCACTTCCTTTCTTGGGCTCTTATTTGCCAAAATACAACAATATTAAATGTAAGTCAAATGCTAACCTACAATGGCAAGTAAGTTTTCAGATGGAAGGATCCACAAATGACTAATCATAGCAGTGAAGACATGTCAAAAGCCATCATAGGCTACAAACTCTTTTGTCAGATGGGTAGCCAAGCCATGAATACAAAGGAAAGTTCTTAAAAAAACAAAACAAAACAAAACAAAACAAAAGTGCTAAGCAAGTGAACAGAGGAAGGATGATTTTAAAAAAAAAAAAATGGAATGACTATATTGCTAGTTTAAAAGAAAGTTTTGATGGATAGAAGCTGAAACCAGCCAGGACATTTCCCTTGACATAAAGCTTGAGGCAAATAAATCTTCGTTCATTTTGATTCTCAAGGGTTTTTTTACTTTTAGGGTGGTTAAAGCTTTTGGTGATGGAGGTAGTGGGAAAGTTTGTGAAGAAAATTTTAGTTGAAACAAAATAAATAAAGTAATTATTGATGAGATGATCGTAATAAATCATGTGGATGTGTCTAGTTGTGGCATATCACTATGGAGATTTAAGGTCTCTAACTTTAACTTAAAAGGTTAACGCTCTAAGCTTCATAGTGAGTTTAAATTGTTGAAGCTAAAGCAAGGTCCCACGTGCTTCCCATTCAAGACTTCAGAAGGCTGGGAGAGACTAGGAGACTATAAATGTCCACCGTCGGGTTCGTGGGGCTTAAGGACAGAAGTGTCTCCACAACATGAAAGGGCTGTGTAGAAGCTCCAGTAAATTCTCGAGAAGACAGAGCTGAGGTCATAAAGGAAGATGCTCTCTATTAGACAACAGATTTTCTTACCAGGACAGAGAAGTCATCTGAGACTTTCACACCACAGAGCAAGGAACGGCTAGTGTCCACACATGAAGACCAGGCAGATTCTGCTGAGAGGGGCAGATTTAGCTGGCGACTTTAAGGTGACGCCAAAGTTACTTATCATCCCGGGAATCAGAGGACCCTAAAGAATTCTACTAAAACTCCCTTGCCATGCTCTGTAAGTTAAACAACAAAGCTACAATAACAGCGCATACCTGTGATAATGAATATTCTAAACATGGCGTAATGAATGTGTGTGTGTCCACTGCTGAAACACACAACTCTGAAGAACACTCCTTTCAAGACATTAGTGCTTATTGACAATGTACTTGGACACTGGCTCAGATAGAAGTCGAAAATTACATCAGCATTATTTTCATACCTACAGAGACATAAAATACGTCCTAGGTCAAGAGGTAGCCTTTAGTCTTATTTCCCACTTATTTACTTATGTGCACATGCAGAGGTCAGAGGGCAGCTTGCTAAGATTCAGCTCTTTCACCACGTGGGTTCTGTGACTCTAACTCAGCTTGTCAGCCTTAGTGGCTAGCTCCTTTGTTTGCTGAGCTATCTCCCTGACACCAAACCTTTTTTTTTTTTTTTTTTTTTAAAGAAATGCATTTCATATAGAGATCTCTGCTGTAGATAGTGACTTTCAGATCAAACTGGGCAGAGGAATTGGAAAAACACCTGAAAAGGATTCATGATTCTATATCATTAAAATCATTGGTGATACTCAGAGAGGGGCCAGAATAGTAACACTGACAGATTTGGAAAACACTAATTACCATCCTTCTCTGTGAATTTGAAAGGTTCAAGAGGTCAGTTGCAGATGTGGTGAAAAGCAGCAAAAGGCCTTGAATTAGACTTGGCGCTTGGAGGGCGTTGCTACACTCTCTTTTAGCCATGAGAAGACAACTTGCATTTTATGGTGAGCAAGAGAAGTAGATTCTTGAGACAGAACCTGTTTCATTGTCGAAAAAAACCAATTATTTAAAATATAAAAATGTAGGTGATAAGGTAGCAGTGGAATTCAAGAATGTTGACCATAATTTTGAAAATTCTACGGTTGCTAAAATGCTTTTAAACAACTCATGCTTAAGGGATGATGTTAAAGATTAGCAAAACAGGGGTCAACCAAAGAGGCAAATTTTATGGTTTTCTTATTATAAGAAAGTCATCATTTCTGTGACTTGCCTTGCCATTATATTCACTTAAATGCAGTCTCCTAGAACTGTCCCTTCAATTTGTCCTAGAGATGCCTACAAACCACCCACATAGAGCTAAGTTGATGCCATCACACCCTCAGGTCCTGGGGGGATACTGTGACTCACGCCACTGGGGCTGATGCCAATCTCAGCTTCTCTTCATGGATGCTCGTGCCTCTGTGAAACTTAGGGGAATAAGCCACAAAAACAATGCTATTTTTTGTATTATTATTCTTTTGAGTTAAAAGTACTTGTGAAAGAAGAAAGGCATTCCAATCTCTCCTTTTCTTTCTGGAACATCATGAGAGATTAAAAGTTTATCTGATGAGGCTGAAGGGATTACTCAGTGGATCAGAGCACTGGCTGTTCTTCCAGAGGAACTGGGTTCAGTTCCCAGTACCCACATGGAGACTCACAACCACTTTTAACTCCAGTTCTATGGATCCAAACACCCTTTTTTGGCTTCCAAAGACATTGGGCATACAAGAGGTGCACAGAGATGCCCACAAGCAAAACACCTATACGAATAAAAAAAAATCTTATCTTAACAACAACAAAACTTTACTGAGAGATGTTCTTTCTGTAGCAGCAGGGGGAAAATTCCTCCAAAGGGAATCAGAGCCCAGAGAATGCTACAGACAAACCTTTTAAAATAGTTCTGGCTTTTCTTCAGTTTTCCTGGGCAGCTCGGTCATTTATCCCCAACTACTCTTCTTTACTCAACCTTGCAGGAAAATGTCTAGAGTCTATCGGCATTTTGTGCCTTTATTTATTTATTTATTTATTTATTTATTTATTTATTTATTTATTTTGGTTTTTCGAGACAGGGCTTCTCTGTATAGCCCTGGCTGTCCTGGAACTCACTTTGCAGACCAGGCTGTCCTCAAACTCAGAAATCTGCCTGCCTCAGCCTCCCGAGTGCTGCAATTAAAGGTGTGCGCCACTATGCCCGGCATGTGCCTTTATTTCTTTAGAAAGAATCTTAAATTATTTTAATTTTGTATGCTTCTCTTCTATTAATTTATTGTAAGCTGATTTCATCCTCTGACTCAGTTGGTAACCTAAGAGGATAGGGGCAAAACATTATTGAAGGACTTCAAGAGTTCCTGCGTGGTTAATACTGTATGGCTCCTTAAAAGACAGGAGCTGGGGTGTGATGGTAGACACAGGGCCAGGACCGTGGGAGCCCAGCCCTTCTCATGTTCTGTATCTCTCGTGGGCAATCAAATAGACAAAATGGTAAAACAACCTCTTCATTGGCTCATCGTTATCTGGAGCTGTGGAATCAGCCTCATGTGTCATCCTCCAGTGCCTCTGAGGGTGGGAGGCATAGCCTTCCTCTAATAGAGAGTTCTGCCAGAATTAGAAGTCTGGGTGCCCAAGAATAATGGGAATATCTTAACCAGGACCAAGGATGTAGCTCAACACTAGAGTGCTTGCAGATCATGCACAAGGCCTGATTGGTTGCCAGAACAACTACAACAACAATAACAACAACAACAGAAAAAGAAATAAATACATAAACAAACAAAATAGTTTAATCAGGAAATATAACAACATAATATGGGTTCCACTGAGTTATAGCCGCTGCCTCTGGTCATTTGGAGTGTCTCCTGAAAGAAGGCCAGCAGGCTGGCAGAGTTAATTATTACTTCGGACTAACTGACTTTGTTAATCACCAGGAGGTATAGATTCTCTTACAAAAGACCAATTAAAAAACCCTGGGCACAACCCTGTGACTGTGGGGCTGCAGTTGTTTTCACAGACTTTCCTTTTTAAATTGTATGTTAGAGAGCATGGACTCTGGTTGCTTTGGAGCCAGGAGCTTCTCAGTGTGGGGCAGAGATAACCACAGCAAAGCCAGAAGTGGTTGAGGCCCCATTGCCATAATGCTGGGATCTCTCCACACCCGGATGTGATGTCACCTAAAGATCCAACAAATGGTTTCTGAACACCCTGGCAGCTTCCAACCTCGGGTGTCTTTCTGCCTCTTTCCCTGGGAGCAATGTACTGAGCAGGGTTGAAATTGAGGGACGGCCAGGTTTCATCAATTTGTTTTTCTATTTTTGGCAATACCGGGTATTGAACCCAAGGCCTGGCAAACCCTAGATAAGTGCTCTACCAATAAGCTATATCTCTAACTCTAACCCTGTTGTTGTTGTTGGTGGTGGTGGTAATAATAATAATGATAACAATAATAATGTTGAGACAGGATCTTGTTAAGTTACCCAAACTGGCTCTGCACTCACTCTGTAGCCTGAGTAGGTTTAATTAGACTACTCTTATATAGGTCTTCTTCTAAGTGGCAAGAGTTACAGGCCTGTTCTATCAGGCCAGTCTGTTTTGCTTTTATGTCTGTATTAACAGTTCTAAAGTTTGTATAATTCAAAAAATTCAAAATCCTTTAAATCTTTGTGTTTTTTTTTAAAGATTTATTTATTTGTTATATGTAAGTACACTGTAGCTGTCTTCAGACACATAAGAAGAGGGCATCTGATCTCATTACAAATGGTTGTGAGCCACCATGTGGTTGCCAGGTTTTGAACTCAGGACCTCCAGAAGAGCAGTCGGTGCTCTTGAACCGCTGAGCCATCTCTCCAGCCCCTAAATCTTTATTCTATATTTATTTTACAAAGGTGTTTGTGAAGAGGTTAAACAATCAAATCTGGAATCAAACCTGCCTGCTTTTAAATGACATCTTCATTATTTACTTTGAAAGCCACAATGTCCCTACCTCTAAAATGATAACAATAATGTATCTATGGAGTGTGTCCTAGGAAACATGCCTGACACAAAGTATAGTGAAGAATACTGTGGTGGTAGATGTTACTGGTGCCTTACTGCTTACCATTGAGTCCTTTGCAGTCATATCTGTAAGCATGGGTTATGGATTGGGGAGGTGTGATAGAGCTTTTGGTATTTATTCCTCTAAAGAAAAGAAAGTCTTAATATTTATTCTCATGCTGAAAATAATAGGTCACTATTATATACCTTGTAAGCATTTGTATAATTCAAAAGAAAATGATTTCCATCAGTTAATGCCTATGACTAACTATCCACTTGGCACTGAATATAAGCCACATGAACATTCTTTGGGATTACCGTCAGTCAGTGATGCCAACATTGTTTCAAGAGAAACTCTTTTAGAAGTTTAGACACAGGCTTTGTCTACCTACCCTGCCTGCCAGCCCTACCTCGTGCTCTGATGGCTCACTGACACCCGGGTGGAGAGGAAAGATTGTGCTTCTGTTACCAAAATAAACACAGGCCCCAGCGGCGCCTCTCTGGATAGCCTGCTGCCAGACTATAGAATCATCTGCCTTGGTGAGAAGATAGAGGCTCCCTTCACACACTCCCATCTCTCCTTTCTCAAAAGTAGCCCTAGAATTAGACAGCGTTAGAATTGAAAACTTGTTCTAAGTACAAAAGACTAGGAGTGAAATAGTGTAAGCAGCCAGATACATTTAAGCTACAGTGCTCAGCACTATACCAGCTGAGCCAAACAGATAGCAGAGTTGGAAGCAGGCTCTCTTCCATGGCTGTTGTCAAAAACACAGGCTTGAAGGCAAGCTTGGAGGAAGAGGACACCACTGTGTAAAAGTGAGAGAGACACTCCTCCAGAGAGGCCCAGGGCCACCACCAGAGCCCTGAGGTAACTCCCAGCCAGTTGTCCTGCGTGCTTTCTATTAATGTGTTCACCTCAAACATACTGCGGTAGCACTGGACATGGAGGTGCATCCACCTGTTCTGTCTTTCTTCTTCTTCTTCTTCTTCTTCTTCTTCTTCTTCTTCTTCTTCTTCTTCTTCTTCTTCTTCTTCTTCTTCTTCTTCTTCTTCTTCTTTATCATCTCTCAAGCCTAGACAGGTGATTTGCCATTGAGCTATAACCCCTAGTCCTTTGATGATGATGATGATGATGATGATGATGATGATGATGATGGTGATGATGATGGTGATGATGATGATGGTGATGATGATGGTGATGATGATGGTGATGGTGATGGATTGATTTCAAGACAGCATCTTATCTGGTTGGCTGTACCCACTCTGCAACCCAGGCATGCTTTGAACATGCAACCCTCCTGTTTCAGTCTTCCAGGTAGCTGGGATTAAATGCCTAGACCACAGAGCCCAGCCCCCTTCCTCTTCTCCTTTCTTCGTTTCAATGGCATGTTCCCCTGGATCCCTGCATCCTGTACAAAGGACAAAGGGTAAGGTATGACTCTGCCCCTATTTCCATTTGTGATGAGTTTGAATTTAGAAATGTGGAATGAAAGAGGTTAGTTCACTCTCACATTGAATCCTCATGCCAATGTCTTTGGGTTCACAGCGAGAATCTGGGAAGAGACAAGAAGAGAATATAAGTGGAGAAGAAAGCTTGACAAACTTCATAAAGCGATCCCAGTAACTTCTAACCCTAGGGAGATCTCTATTTAAAGTCAGGATGCTTTCACTATCTGGCTGCCCTGGTGGGTACAAGGCACCCAGACTCCAGGCACAGATATTTTGGGGGGATGGCAGCAGTGGCCCAGAGGAACGGTAACCTTCCCTTAAGCTTTACAAAAGTATCATTCCAGAATAAGGCCAGGAGTCGTCTGTCCTGTGCGCTGTGAGAGAGAGAAGAGGGAAGAGAGGAGAGAGGAGGGAGGTAGGGAGGGGGGAGAGAGTGAGAGAGAGAGAAAGAGAGAGACAGAGACAGACAGACAGAGAGACAGAGAGACAGAGAGACAGAGACAGACAGACAGACAGAGACAGAGAGATGAGAGATATTGATTGATTTGTTCTTGTTTAGGATCTACCAAGACTTTGTTTTATAATACTGACATCTCTTACCTTGCTGTATTTTAACTTCCGATGCCTAGATATCTTCAAAGGTGGTTATTAGTCCAATGATATAGCAAATACCAGCACTTCTCAAATGGGCCAGCTTTGTTTGAATCATTTGTGTGTGCGTGAAATTAGATGGAAGTTTGGTTTTGTTGTTTACATTTTGTGGGTTTTGTTCTATTCTGTTTTGCTTTTCTTGAGCAATTTCTCGGACATTAAAATGTTGCTTGACTTTAGAGACTCTGCAGGGTAGCCTACGGAAACACAGAATTTTACAGAAAAATTTCAATGTAAGACTATCATCCCCCAGAATAGAGAGAAGAAATCCCTGAGTTAGATCTGCAGAAACGGCTTGGAAAGCCTCACTCACCAACTTGCTTTCAGCAATTAAGTTCAGAATTTCTATTTTAAATAAGTGTCCCTTCTTAAAAGCAACTGAGTCAAAAGTAGTTACTAATAGTTGGTTAATTATCACGAGTCTTTGTACTGGAAAAACGAGCTGGGAAACCATTATACAACCATCTTTTAGAATTATGCAATGACTCATTGTTGCTGAGACTTGCATTTAAATCAACAAGATTCCATTTCTTTACAAGAGAATTAACTTCAAATGTTCTCTCTCTCTCTCTCTCTCTCTCTCTCTCTCTCTCTCTCTCTCTCTCTCTCTGGTTTTTCTAGACAAGGTTTCTCTGTGTAGTCCTCTCCTCTTTTTGGGGGAGTATAATGACTCTCAGCTTTCTATGATATAAAACAGATAAAATGTGCAACTCGGTGTCTGTCATGTCACAACCA
>NC_034610.1:42426346-42458211 GCF_900095145.1 Mus pahari | reverse complement strand
TATGCAGAGGAATATACCCTTGAATTTCTGATCTCTCTCTCTCTCTCTCTCTCTCTCTCTCTCTCTCTCTCTCTCTCTCTCCCCTCTCCTCTCCTCTCCTCTCCTCTCCTCTCCTCAGATTTTTCTTTATTCCTATAAAGAAAATGAGAAAGATTGTCAACTTGACTGAGTTCAAATGTCATTTAATTCCCTTTTTGGCTGTCTTTCTCCACACCTGAGTCACAGAATTCAGAAAGTTTTGGTGGAGTTTTATGCGCCTTCGTCATCAGGTTTCCCAACTCAAAATGCTACACCAGTTTCAACCACACCCATGGGATGTTCTGAAAAAAGGCTTATATGTATAAGGCTTCAGAGCGATGACTCACATGGTCCAATCACAGACGGAGAGCTCTGGAAGGCAGACCAATGAAGGTCACTTATCCTAAAGCAAGCGAGCTTTCTCTAATGCAGTAGTGGGGCATACAGGTCAAGGCTGTGGATTCGCCATGTGTGTGTATGTGTGTGTGTAATTAATATATATATATATATATATATATATATATATATATATATATATATACATTCTTTGCTGCATTTGTGAATGCCCTATTCACTCACACCATTTCTAGAAGAACTAGCTACCATCCAGATCGAGTCCTTTATACTTTTGATCCCCCGCCATCTTCACTCTTTATCACATGTCCCCAAACACACGAGGAAGGCAGACTCCTCCTTGCAATGTGGAATGAAATGCACGGGGAGGCGTGTAAGGTTTGTGTGCCTGTCTGCCCACAATGCTAATCCTGTGTCCAGCCCTACTAAACACTACCCAAGCACGCCCTGCCTGTTTCTTATTACGGTCATTGCTGCTGTCTGGTAGCTCTCTGACCTTTGGGAAGCTACTCCACAGAGCCACGTGCTTCCGTTTCAGAACGGATAAGAAAAAATTTAGTTCTAACGATAGGGCCAGGTGAGATTTATAGTTAGTTTGAGGAAGTCCTTAGGACAGAGCGTGCTAATTAGCCTGATTGTTATCTTTGGGTTTTACCTAGAGAAAAACACCTGGAGCCTGCTGTCCCACTGTGAGACTTTGGGTTTTACCTAGAGAAAAACACCTGGAGCCTGCCGTCCCACTGTGAGACTTTGGGGTGGGCGTTGGGCAGGTCAGCTAACAGATTCCCAAAGGACAGACCCCTAACTAATCCACTTATCACTTGCTCTCTGTCCTCCCACCCCCACACGGTTGCCTCATCTCCAAACTTGCCACCTGGCACCTCTTCTTTGGCATTCACCAAGAGGCACAGCTGTGTTCACATTGCTCACAGCGGCTGTGAACAATGATGTTACTCAATTTTTCATTATCTAGAAATGTGATTAAAAAAAAAAACAACTATGGTCAGCTAGCAGAACCCTCTCATTATGGATTATTGCCTGTGATGCTGATTTACTGTTTTGCTTTTTATAAATTATCTCATTTATGTACATTCCTGCCGTTGCCCCTCCCCCTTCCCTGTCCCACAGTTCCCTCACTTCATTCCTCCTCCCTCTTGCCTCCGACTACCCCCCCCCCCCACACACACACCAGGCACCACCCTTCCCTGGGGCCTCAGGTCTCTCACAGCTATTCTCCCACTGAGGTCAGGCCAGTCGTCCTCTGCCGTATCTGTGCCTGGGGACTCAGAACAGCTGCTTGGTTGGTGGCTCAGTCTCTGGCAGCTCCCTGAGCTCTGGGTTAGTTGACATTACTGTCCTTCCCATAGGGATCGCTCTCCTTGAGCTCCTTCAGCCCTTCTCCTATTCTTCTAGAAGAAATGCACTAAATTACTCCAGCACCTGACCCCAGAGTTTTCTACAGTACAACTAACAGCCCCTGCAGCTTTAGAATAATTTATACTCTCCGTAGAGCACATAGTCACACATTTACCTTAATAAGTGATCTTTTTTTTTTATTAAACAAATAAAAAATCCTGTGGCCATAGTAATGTGATTTTTAACTCTTCTGTCTACCCATGAAAGGTATTTGAAACGAAGCACCCAAAAATATAGCTTCACTTTAGCCTTTTTCCCCCGTTCCCTAGAACAGTTGAGTAAATGAACTAAAAAGTAATCGCACAGAGCCTGTGAAGAGGATTGTGGAACAAAGAGGGTTACTTCATTATACAGATGAGGATACTAACACCATTGAGAACTGGCCTACCCCTGCCTGCACAAGCCAGCAAGAGGCAACGTTGGGGGACAGATTCACACAGGCCTTCCAGAAGAGCCTAGGAAAGGAAGGCCGGCTCTCAACATGTAGATTTACTCAACTCATAGGAATCTCTCAGCCACTCAGCGGAGGCCCAGTCTGATGGCATCTCTGTGGTTCTGTTCTCTTACGGGATGCAGTGACCACTCTATCATGGCATATGGTTCTGCAGCTAGACGTAATCGCCATGCACAGCCACCTGTGTGGAAAGTCAAGGACCTCAACATATCAGCTCTCTGGTACATTCAATAGCAAGTAGCACTTAGCACATCTGGCTACTCACAATGGATGCATGAGATAATTGTTTGAGAACAGAACACCGATTATTTAAAGGGTGGGGACTCAATGCAATTAGGCAGCAAACACTACCTCAGCTTTGCCATGGGAAAACTCAGCCAAGGCACTGTTGGTCTCTAGCCAGTTTTTCAGTCAGGCCAGTCCAGAGTTCTTGGGACTTTTCCTTGTGCTTACTGTGGTAGACCTGTCATAGGGAATCTGAACTTCTGAGACCTAGACGACCTGTGTACTTGGGTAGGGATACAAGCAATGGAATACTGGGAAAGTAAAGACACCTGGTGTGTCTTTTTCTCTGGTGTTTTGGGTAAGAGGCTCCTGTCCTACCACCTCACCGCCCTCTTTAGCTGAAATACAGTGTATTGGGGATGGAGAAAGGGAAGAAGAAAGTCAGTTAGGTCAAAACTCAAAGACGAAGTGCCTGTTCTGTCATTCTTGGCATCTGTCATTCTTGACACAACAGACTTTAGTTTCTTCATTTCTGTATCCATTATTTTCTGGCAATAGCTTCACTCTTCTTTTGGCAGGTGGGGATTTTAGCACTGATTGCCACTTCAAATTCCCAACCAGTCACAGAAAAGTTGGATTTAAACGTGAATGGTGTAAAGTGTCACCTAGGCTGCGTTACATTTATGATGAAATACTTACCTCATATATCGAAAGACACGAAGTTCGGCGCCTTTACCACTTAGTCAAAAGCAGCAAGGAGGAATGTCTCCATCCTTCTGCCTGCCTCACTCTTCACAGGCACTGTGGAAGAATTCACTGTCAACCATTGGTGGGGGACCTTGAATGGAAACCAAGTGAAGATTCCCACCTCCACTCCCCTGGATGGAAGAGGACCCATCACAAGAAAGGCTGGTACCAGGAGATGAGAAGGGGATGAACCTTCAACTAAACCACACACACACACACACACACACACATACACACACACACACACACACACACACACACACACACACATACACACACACACACACACACACAGGATGATCCTGGGCACCTGAGTCTGCCGGCAATAAATCTCAGTCAGTCACCACTGGCACAGCTTGACGACAATTGCTTGTTGAGGAGGAAGTACGCATTAGACTTTTAGAGTTTACTAATACATTTTTAAAAAATTATAATTGAGATGAGGGCAAGCGTTAACCCAAACCTAAGATGCCCAGAAATGACAAGACAGGCTTGGGCAGGTGGAGACTGACTTTACAGGTATCCCGAGTTACCTAAGTTTAGGCTTAACAAACTGATCAATTTTTAACACAACCCCAAATAAATAATGTAATATAACTGTGTTCTATGAAAGCTCCATCCATATAGGGTTTATGACAGTGAGTTACTTATGTACCACAATATACAAGATTAAAATTTTTTAATAGGATGAATTTTTAAAAAACGTGATTGAATAACTAAACAAAACCAAGACCCTTAAAAGTGAGAAATGAAACTTCATTTTTATCTAATGTTCTTATCCATTGAAAGCACTTTTTTAAAAAAAAATCTTTAATCTTTTTTTATAGTCCAGTCATTATCCCCCTCCTGGTCTGCTCTCCACAGCTCCTCATTCCTTTCCCATTCCTTCCCCTTCCTTCCCCACCTCCTCTCCAAGAGGACCACCCCTCCCCCACCCCACCTCTCCACTCCCTGGGGCCTCAGGTCTCTGTAGGGTTAGGAGCTGCTTCTCTCACTGAGGCCAGACCAGGCAGTCCTCTCCTGTATATGTGTCAGGGGCCACATATCAGCTGGTGTACGCTGCCTGGTTGGTGGCTCAGTGTCTGAGAGATCTCGGGGGTCCAGGTTAGTTGAGACTGCTGTCCTTCCTCTGAAGTGGCCCTCCTCCTCCTAGGTTTCTTCTGACCTTTCCCTAATTTAACCACAGGGGTCCCCAGCTTCAGTCCAGTGGTTGGGTGCCTGCATCTCTCATCAGCTGCTTGTTGGGCCTCTTGAGGGGCAGTCATGCTAGCATTGAAAACACTTTTAATTCCCTACACAGAATGGAAGTTTAGCAACAACAACAACAACAACACAAAACAAAACAACAACAAACAAACAAAAAAAAAACACAAAGCAGACACAGGATTTGGACACCTGGTTTATTGGGGGAAGCTGGTAATGAAAACTGCAACTGTCTTTGCTGCACCTTACAAAATAGTGTTCTGATATTTAAAACAAGCTCGTTTCCATTAGGTAAGTAGAAATGGTAAGAAAAAGGTAACAGAAGCCCTTCCGACATGTATTCAGAGACACTCGTTCCCAGATTTTCCACTTGCATGTACTATACAGCTCTTTTAAGTCTGTTTACCAAGGAAGACCAGGTTTTTAATTCTATTTAGGTTTCTGTTACAGTTAAAATCTATTTTAGCTCTCTGGGAGCAGAGCTCAGTTAAGGCTGAGAAGAGGCACAGGCATGTCCCTTCCTAGGATGTCTGCATGGCACTGCTGTGACAGTGGTGACCCTCCTGTGCCTTCTTCCCACCTGACCTCTCCACATCTGCCCCTCGGGAGGGATTAGGGTCAGTCCATACTCCCGCCCAGTCTGCACCGATTCTAGACATATACACGCAAAACCGTACAGAGTCGTTAATACGGCTTCTTCCCACACCCTACCCCTCTAAACTACGTGAAAAGAGGAAAATTCTTCTTAGCATTTCAGGAGTGACAGCGGCTTGACCATTGCAACCTTGGCCACATTAGAACACTTTTCTACACATCAGAGAGAGTCAACACAAAGCTTAGCAAAACAATAATTGTTCAAAACACGGACTAAAAAATTCTCACAAACGATGCTCATTTAGGAAACCATTCTGCTTCTGCTTCTTTATGTAACTGAAAACTCAAAAAAAGGTCTTTTTTAAAAAAATATTAATTTCAGACTATTTGGTCACTGGAGTTTTGACAGTGACTTCCCTTCTCTGTAGTCCTTAGTAGAAACAACCCAGTCTATGAGGAAAAACAGAAGCCCCATCAGATTATTAAATGAGAGGCCACTGTATTTCTACCTTATCAAGTTTCACA
Source organism: Mus pahari (assembly GCF_900095145.1). NCBI lineage: Eukaryota > Metazoa > Chordata > Mammalia > Rodentia > Muridae > Mus > Mus pahari. The sequence goes on along the minus strand of NC_034610.1, from coordinate 42,452,675 downwards.
GGCATATTCTTTAACAGATGAAGCTTAAATGGTATAGAATTGACTGATATAAGGAAAAATTAGCATATACTTAGCAAACAGAATCAAGTCTTTTTAACTCCACAAGACATACATGAAACTTAACACTATTTATGAAGAATTTTCTTTAGCATTTATTCTAGCATTTCTGATCATCTGAACATTGCCCAAACGTAGGTTCCTTGTGCCTTGGAGAACAGTTTCCTCCTCAGATCCGTCTTGCAGCTTTTCTCAGGCTCTTCCTCCCACATTAGGCAGGAGGGTAGAAGTACCTGGGCTTGGCATTCCCCAGAAGGTCATCCTCGTAGTTGGGGAGGCAGCAGAAGAAGAAGGAACAGCCGATCAAGATGATGGTGGCCGCCCACCCGAAGCCGTAGGCCCAGTTATAGATGTAATTAACAGCAGGGTTATCGTGAAGCCTGAAGGTCTGTGTGTACTTCACGGGGTAGATTACCAGGGAGATGATCTGGAATACGGCTAAAGAGAAGAGAAAAAGAAGCTCACAGTATGACGGCCGGCCGCTCAAATGAACAAATGCATGAGTGAATGCAGAGTGTGCTAGTTAATGTTTGGCAGCTTGACACAAGCTACAGTCTTCTAGGAGGTCGGGGGGAGGGGCTTGACTAAAGAAACACCTTCATCACACTGGCCTGTGAGCACGTTGCTGTGAGGCATTTTCTTGATTAATGATGGGAGTGGAAAGGCCCAGCCCACTGTGGACAACGCCACCCATGGGCATGGGGTCTTGGGTTGCGTAAGAAACCAAGCTGAGCGCTGAGCAAACCAGCAGGAAGTACTCCTCCGCTTCTGCCTAATTAACTGCCCCTGGTTCCTGCTGAACTGCTGCTGTGCCTTCGCTTTCTGATGGACCCGACCTTGCAAGGTGCAACAAACCCTTCCCGCCTCGAAGCTGCACTTGGTCGCGGTGTGTTCGTCACCGTCACCCAGGGCACACTTAACAATCTCGCCAGTCACAAAGTTTCTCCCTTTAAAGGGTAATTCCTCTAACGAGGGGCTAGAGGAAGCTTGCCTACCATGAGCCAAACTAGATGTGACTGTCTGCTGCATGAAACAGATGGCTGGATCCACGCAGGAAACTCGTTGGGAAATCATTCTGTGTGACAGACACGAGTATCTAGCTTGGCCAAATCATTGCTTGCCCTCACGATTGTTCCACCATCTTAACTTGTTTCTAGAGTTCTACAGATAAACACTAAAGTGCTTTCCTACCCCCTTCCTACTTTTCTCCCTCCTCTTGTTCCTGTCCTTGTCCTCCCTCTNCTCTCTCTCNCTCTNTNTTNCTCCNCCTCCTCCTCCTCCTCCTCCTCCTCCTCCTCTTCCTCCTCCTCCTCCCCCTCCTGCACCTTCTCTTCCTCCATTCCTTCCTCTCATGGACCTACCATCAGTCTCCTGACTCAAGCTTGATTTCTATGGGACCCACCTAGTCACGGGACATCTGGCCTAGTACCAACACTGGCTATACAGATTGTCTCTCCGAGTTCATGCCTGGAGTTCTGTCCTGCTTCCCCCGTGGTCCTTGGTTGGTATGTTGAAAACTAAGAGGAGGCCTGATTTTATCCTATCAACACCATCTCTGGCCTCAGCAAGCCACGTTTTGCTACTTTTTCTTGAGTAATTTTATGCATTTTATTTTCATAGGTGTTTCTGCCTGCACGACTTACCTGTGTACCACATGCATGTAGCTTTGTAGAAACCATAACACTTTGATCATGTGGGTGCTGGGAATTGAACCTGGATCCTCTGGAAGAGGACCGTTTGAGAGATCTCTCTAGTGACTCGGTTTCATTTCAAAATCTGAGTGGTAGCTGAGACCACATCACTTTGACAGGAATTTGCCAGAAACTTCAAATAGTCCTGACTCCTAAATCCCAGAATCTTGCATTCTACTAAGAAAAGTGGACTGTGAGCTTTGTCTACCTCCCTGCATCTGGCTTCACATCACCGATGACTGAGTCACCTCCCTGGCCCAGGCTCTGTGCTACAGATTTCATCTACCCGGCATAGGATCTATGCTGCAGATTCTAAGTCTAGCTCCTCCCTACCCTACCTGATCGCCAGGTCACAAAACTCCTTCCACAAGTAAAATCATTTGGGGATATTCAGGTCCCTTCAGCCAGCATGGAGCTGGTAGGAGGCCAGGAATATTACTGTACTTCCAGGGCAGACACATCACTAGTCTGTGGAGTAGGTTTGAGTGCATGGGGATACTTAAGAGAGAAACACAGAAGACAACTCTTGTCACTTGAATTGAGAGAACAGAAGACCATCTAAGGCAGGGAGGTAAAGGGACCAGATTCCTAAAACACATACCTCCTCTGATACTTCTGCACTTCGTAACCCACTTCCAAGGACAAATCAGGTAGTTCATAGAGATGGAAGAGAACACTCTACCCATGCCCACTGAAAACACAGATGCAGGGCTGATGCCACTCAGTCTTACCAGCCAGTGCGAGGAGGCCTCCAATAACTCTGAGGAAAACAAGCATCTGGGGTCCACACAGGGCGAAGAACGAGAGAATGAAGCAGATGCACAGGATGATGAAGCCACAGAAGAGCGTGGCCGCAGCTGCTCGTCCCCACGCTGCAGGACAAAGACAAGGACACTTGTAAGATAAAATCATATGTGGCTTTCTCCCTACCAGGAAAAAGCTTTGGGAAAAAGGAGGGACTTGGTTTTACTTTATGAAGGGTTAGGAATATTTAAGTAACTCCACATTTCAAGGGAAAACTTGGTGATTCGTGTAGAGAATATTATTATAGTGTTTTGTTCCCCCTATATTGGATGGCAAATGTTTGCATCTCTAAAATGTTAAGTTTGTCTCCTTGGCTCTGTTTTCGCATAAATAGATCCATTTTTTAAAACTCAGATTTGAATTTACATGACCACGATAAACATTCTTCATACTGAACAATTCAAGTTACACACTCTTTCAGAAATGCCTCCTCTTTAAAGGATGGTTATTTGGTTTATATTAATGTCGAGTTTCATTCAAAACTTATGTGCCAAGAGTTCGTTAGTGACGGTAAAAACAATCGGGATGAGGCAGACGAACATCTAGGTTTGAAGCCTTACACAGGCTGTGCTAGACTTGTGTGCTTCTGTTCTGCAAGTGAGGAGATGAGGAGACCCTCCAGACAAGCACAAACCATTCAATAATCCCTCTCCTTCAATCTGTATGGTCTCCTCATCTCTTCCCATCCAGCCAGGCCTTCAGAGCTAGCAGCTACCATCAGGATGTGCACCAACTCATCAGAACCGCTCTTGGGGCTCACGCCATCCTCGTTGCTAGTTCAGAAGTGATGGTACACATAGATGGTAAATAGCCCGTTTGATTCCAATGTATAAGTTTAAAAAGATATAACTTGTAAACCATGAAGCACATCGATTACAGATTCATGATCTCATAGTTGGGTGTTGGTTTTGTGTTAACTGTGCTATATTCAGAGAAGCTATGTGACCATCACCATTAACAATTCCAGAATATTTTCATCCTTCCCCAAGGAATCTCATTCCATCTGTAGTCATTCTGTCCCTCATCACCCCCATCCCAGGTTCTGGCAACCACTAGTCTGTCTTCCTAATTTGTGTTTTCTAGGTATTCCACACTAATGGTCTCCTGCACTCTGTGACTTGGTGTGACTTGGCTTCTTTCACCAAAGGAAGTATTTTTTTAAAGATGAACCATTTGCACATGCTCTTACTTCACTCTTCATTGAATCTTAAAGGGGAGTTATGTGCCCCTTCCCTGGGTCCTGCCTCTTACAAAACTACAGCACAGCTAACAATACACTCATATTACGCCTGGGCCTGGTCATTTCAGTGCTCTGAGTCAAACAAGGGGTTTAGAGCAGTCAAAGCTCAGCAAGGCTCTGCCTCTGACCCCTTGCTAACCTCACACCAGTCTCCTCCTCGGTGAACTCAGCCTGGCTTCAAGCTGTCAGGATAAGCACTCCCCATGTGGAAAGCATCCTTTGTTAACTCCCTCGCCCTTCCTGTCCAAAAAGTTCCTCTTCTGTTCCCATAACTTCTGTCCATAATCTCAGATTTTCACCCCATCCCACATTAGCAAGGCTCTGTCTCATCCCTGAAGACTTCCATCCCCCCCCCCAGCCCCCAGTTTCCCTGAATGTGGGTGAAGCAAGCTCCCATCCATCCCCTTCTCCATGTGCCTCATGCCCTGGGGGGAGCCCTGCAGGGTGTATGACTGACAGCGGCATAACAAATTCATAAGGAGAACATGCATCTTTATATGTCTTCAAATACTATGTTTTCCTACAAATGCCCCCCCTCAGCAGTGGGGGGCGGGGTGTGGGGTGAGATGCCCTGTGATTACACCCAATTTGAGAGGTTCTTACAGTCCCCCCCCCCTCCAGCAAGTCTTGTTCATCCTGTCAGATCTGTGAAGGAGTGTAGGGTGAGTTTGGTTTAAAAGCACATGACTAATGCTAAAGCCAGAATGTACAATTAATGTCTCTTTCCTCCCTTTTGCCTTGTCCTTTGTGTAAGGGAATTTTTAAATGAGAAAGGACTATGCTTTGGTAGACAATTAATTGATCAGCTCTTCTTTAAGCATATATAGCCCATAGCTCACAGTGTCATATTAAGTAATGGTACTTCTTCAAATACAGATTCTTATGCCTGCTTCTAGACCTCCTGGATCAGGGCTTAAAAGGCTGGACCCAGGAAGCTCACTTGTTAGTAGCCTTGTGGTTCTTCAGTGCATGCCAAAGATATGTTTTAGTGCCTGCACAAACAACTGGCTTCGTTGTGACATTTTCATACACATGTACACATACAATGTACATGATCCTTGTACCTCGGCTCATATTCACCCTCATGATTCTGTCTTCCCCTTCTAGCCTCTCTAATTTTCATGTAATGTATGTTAATGGAGGCAGGAGGAGTAAATCTAGACTCTGTATATAACAAAAATGTAATATTCTGTTTTACTCCCCCCCCATCTCTGTCAATCTCTGCCCTTCCCTTGTGTCCCTTCTATGAGCACACTGAAGGCTGAGAATAAGAGTGTAGATGACTAAGATCTATAAAAATGGAAACAGTGCTACCCTGAAAATGCTTATGGGCTTCAATATTTGATTTGAAATCAAGGAGTCTATTTGTTTGTCTGTCTATATAGCTATGGTATGGACAACCATTAAGTTTAATAAAAATCAATCATTACATTCAGAAAAGCAAAATGTATTTCCCTCTATGAAGCCAAATGGCAACAGATCTAAATAAGCACACAGAGAACTCAAACACAATTTTTAGGAAAAACAGAAATATTTCCTACCAAGGAACATATTTTAATAACTGAACTTCTATAATCACAGACTGTCTTGAAAGTCTAGCTAAATAAGTTCTGTGTAACATTGCCCTATTCGTTTTACCTGTTCATTTGGGGGAAATTAGATGAATACAGACAGGTTACTGATGTGACTTCTGTCCCTGATATCTGGCTGAAGTGTAATCCACTCCTAACTTCAGGAATGTGCAAAGAATTTCATAAAAGAAAAATAGCAACCTAACGTACATTTCTCCTACCTGCAGGCGAAGCTATACTTACAGTGAACCATCTGGGGCACTTTCCCTATTAAATCAATTAGCTAATGTCTTGTTTACTTAAAATGCTGAGTATAAAGAAAATCAAAATGGAAAATGAAGCAACATTTTCGCTTGGGAAAAGCCACTCCAGTTGTGGAACATGTAAAACCTGCTCCTTGCAACGGGGCAACACCCACACTGAACTATCTAGCTACCATTTAGACGGAAATCTTGGCATGGTTTTAAAGATCAGAGCTGATACATGGCAGCCCTCTCCAAGCAAGACAACATGTCTTCTCAGGTCAACAGCTGGATTACTTTAGGATAAAGAGACTGGCCGTACCAGGTCTCCACAGGGCCTAGGCCAGTCTGAGAAGTGGACTGCCGGTTGCACAGGCTTTAGCATCACTTTCTCACTGTATACATTTTTGTAAGCTAAAATACTTATATTTCAGGTACCTTTGTTCTCACTCAGCTGCCCGGGAGCTTAACATCTATAAGTATACACAGGCTCTGGGAACTATTTCTATTTTTCTATTTTACATTATATTATGGTTCAAATTACCAACACCAAGGAAAAACATCCATCTTCCAAACATGTCCCAAAGCTACTATTTCATGATTTTTCTGGCTCTCAGCAGTTTGCAGGTAGAGCTCCTCTTCATCAGTTCAGGGTACAAGTGTGTCCTTCCTTACTATCCAAGCTTTGCCACCGTTCCTAGCTGTGTGGAGGGGATTCACTAGGCTGGGACAATGAAAGCAAGCAGGACTCCAAGGGGACAGACACATGTTTCAGGGTCAAAATCGTGCGTTCGCTTTCCTTTCCTCATAGAAAGAGCAAGCTACTGTTTTCTGTACGCATCCTGGGAATGGCCTAAGTCTGTTTTCTAGGTACTACTATAAAGCTTAGGCTACGGAAGAAACCAACGAAAAGGGGCAATGTTACTGCTGACAGTCAGTCCTGATCTGTAAGTGTTTTGGAAACTCACTAATTTCCCTCCCCTCCTCCCCCAAATAGTTGTGTGGTCCACTCCATGGCTCAAGACTCTGTGGGCACCAATGTCATCAAACTGAAGCGGGGCCCTTTCCTAGACCATCCATTCTTCAGTGAACAAAATCAAAGGCCCCACCTAGAGGAGCAGAGTTTCCGATCAGATGTTTACTGTACTGTTACGCTGAGGTTCTTTATGCCATTCATAGGCAGAAGTAAAATCTGAATATTTTAAAAACTAAAAGACCTTACACATAAGTAGGTAAACATGGGTGGATGTGACATATAAAAATACTGTTTTGCATATTGAATAGGAAGATAAAGGCAATGGTGGTATTTAGGGTATGACATTCATTTAGAAACTTTTGCAACCACACCCCAAACTTGCCCTGCTTGTCGTTCCTGGGAAACTTGTTACACTGAAGATTCTAAGCATGGTTGGGTTGAGACTCTGGTAGTGACTTTCCCATGAAGTTGATTTGTAACCCTGGAGGAGCAAAAGTCCAGAGGAGGATGAAGAGCAGACCTACAAAATGCATTGTATACAGGGCCACGCCATCATCTTGCAGAAGTTCTGGGAGGCAATAAGGAATGGCTGGCCTAAGAGAGAAATGGTGGGAGGGCCATAGATAAGGCATGCCAGCTGCTGGAGCATCCAGACACACTGGACCCATCCAGACACACTCAGACACACTGGGCACTCTCTCCTGAAGCCCAACAGGTGGTGGCTAGGCACCACTGTACTTTTACAGAGCCCCTGTAAGGAATGGGAAACTATACCCTATTGCAGCCAACAGACCCTCAAATATTTCAAATCTATCAGATGGAAGAATGCAGGCCCAGAGGTCTGTGTTATAAGGGCAGACCCAAGTGAAGTCCTTCCCAAGACACTGAGGTTCTCTGGGTGCCACAGGAACAAAGAGATGTTAGGATAGCCTGCACCATGGGCTCAATGCCTAGACTTTACATATCAATGTATATTTCAAAGTTATTCCATCAAGGGAGTGGATGACCTCTGAATTTGCTGTTAAGATTGTGAACATATGTACACGCAGGCATATGAAATCTATCTACTAATCTGACTTCATAAAATAACAACAGTTTACCTCCCACCCCCTCCCACCAGCAAACTCCCCCCATTCCCCACAAAGCTGCAGGAGCATCATCCCAGAATGAAGGCTTTTCTGGTGAGTTTAGCCTAAGGTAAATTGTGATTGACTGTGATATATATATATATATATATATATATATATATATATCCTGCACTTTTAGGAACCAGGGCGATTCATCTCATAGACTACTCCGATCCTGTGACTTGTGGGAAAGCAGTGTCTAGGAAAAATACTGTGTGCATACTAAGGGATTTAAGGGATATCTTCGGTAAAACTGAGGTTCTGTGCTTCAGAGATGAATTCCAGCCACTGACTTTCCAAGGACCCACACCCCCGTCCTCTTCCTCCTCTTCTTCCCCCTCCTCCTCCCCCTCCTCCTCCTCCTTCTTCTTCCAGTGCATACCTCATCCCTGTACCCTCCACCCTGACGTGCCAGAGCTAGCCTGGGATCTGATGTCTGTGCAGTGGAAACTTTATTTTAACTCCCTGTCACAATATTCTCTAAACTGGAAAAGAAGGTCCCAGCATTGCAAAAACAGAGTGTGCACACTCACTGAAGTTTAATGCTGAGTTTGGCTTATAGGAGAAACTTGAATGATCTCTCCAATTGCAAGTCTAGGTTCTTACTTTCTTCTCGATAAAGATAAGCCAAACATTCAAGCAAGTATTTGCTTAGATAAATGTTAATTAAGCTGCCACCATGACAAAACACTGAGGGTCTAACTTGGCTTTTTATTTATTTATTTATTTATTTATGTAGGAAAATAAATGAGATGACTATGTAATCCAGAATTCTTAAAATTTTAACAATAATAGTGAAGAATACATTTATTTATTCCTAGGAAATTATTGACTTTTATAAAATATGCATATTATTTAGTATTATGATCGCCTTTGCCAAGAATGTACTTAGACCAAAATAAATGTATTACTGTTATGAATATCACTCGGCAAAACGCAATCTTCTAACACTTTGTCGTGAAAGTTTTGCTTTGTTAATAGCTTCAAATAAATATTATTTTCAAGGATCATGAAGAAGCATTCTAGAGGGAGAGGCACAGATGCTAAATATTGGTATGGTTTAAACAGACCTAACTGCCTGTTCCTTGCCATATAAGACAGTGTTCCTACCTTGTGGGAGCTCATGCAAGCACACTGCATTTAGCAAGGTCCCATTAAAGCTTTCTGAAGACTATCACCCTAAAGTGTAGAACACCTCCATTTGCTTGCAGTTGTGTGGTACACTCATGATCAGTCAACACAGAGTAGGCAGAATGAGAAGTACTTTAACTCATCCCTGTGTACAATGGTGAGGAGATGGGGACATCACAGATGGCTCCACGGCTCTCGTTCCCTTCCACAGACTGACACTAGGGTCAGTCTTCCATTGGTGTTTTGTACCCAAGTGTTGAGCAAGAGCTGTCTACCACATTATGGGAACTTAATTACCTCTGTGAAGGAGGTAGGAATAAACTCCCCTGAGGTGTAAAAATCTCTTTAACACCTATCCCGGATCAGTTGAGAACCAGGCACCGCATCATGAAAGTAATACGTCTTCAAGATTCATTTGGGAACATGGAGGTTTCCCAAGGCTGATTTCTAGATAGTGAATTGAAACATTGAAGTGGGGAAAAGCTGCTGCTTCAGAGTCATGGTTAAAGAAGCAACCTAGAAACGAAAAGCGCCCTTTCCCTTCCATTCACTCAGTAATGGATCCGCCTGAGGTTAGAGCAGACACACCTTAAAGGATGAGCTTACCCTACAAGGCAAGGAACCGGGAAATGGCACTGTGTGTGTTTCACAAGAGGGCCCTGCAGGCCAAATCATGTCCCAGCAAGAATGCTGCTCCTGCCTCTGCACGCTGACTTCTTCTTTGGGACTGTATCAGCCTTGGAGGGAGCTATAATTATCAAAGTCTATTCTAAAAACCTACAAGCAGCATACCTCTTCCGTCCCCTGAAAGACTCGAGTTTGAATTCACTTGAAGAAACAGCTAGGCTATTCCAAAGCAACACATTGCCTGTAAGAACCTAAAAGATTTGAAGCAATAGAAAGTTCTGTAAGCCAAGCATTTATGCCTGTTTTTAGGGAGAGCACGGGCCTTAAAAAAAAAAAAAAAAAAGCAGGAACATCTGCTGTCTCCTCCTTTTGTTACAAGCCTCCCTGTCTGGGGAAGTTCCTCCGGGGAGGATGAGCTGATAAGGGCCAGGCCAGAACTCAGACCAAACAGCATCTAGCAGGGGTCCCGGGTGCTTCAGGAAAAGAATCAAGTAATGGTTAATCTAGAAAATGAATGAAAACAGAAAAGTAACTCGCTTCCTTTAAAGGGGGCAAACTGATCCGTAAAGCCCGCACACTACTCCCTACACACTGCTGGTCACTACTGTCCCCATCCTAAACAAGAGGGACGCTTGCTTGAGGGAGAAAAGACTCAAAGACTACTACTGACTTGTAAACCAAGTACTTGGGGCCTTTCCCTGGCAGAGGCAAGCAGAGTTCTCCCGCGATGTGTTAAAAGTGCCAACTCCACTTCAGTGTTTACTTCTCCCATTTTAAATCAGATTCAGATAAACTTCCTTAGCAGTCACTTTTCAACTAAAGCCACCCCCCCCCAGAACAAGAGTGCACATGAAACGGCTCCACAGCTAAGATACTGAAAAATATCTATCGAAATCATAACTGCTTCTACTTGTCCTGAAAGGACTTTCTCATAAGATTTAAAAAAAAAAAAAAAAGTTTAAGTTAGATGAAATGAATTCACCCTGGCATATTATTTATTTTTACACGTACTTTGCAATGACTGACATCAGTTTGCACAGGTAACTGAGAAACTTTATTTTTAAATGAGTTGGACTCTTTCTTTCGGGATTGAGCCTCATTCGGGTCACCCAAACCTGCTGCTTCTGAAGTTTGAACACTAAGCGGACTTTGAAACACCCCACTACCCGTGACCGCTTAAAGACCGGCTCCAGCTGCTACCGCAGCTCAGGCCCCCAAGGGCTTCCCGGAGGCGGCGGCCACTCACCGTACTCCATGAGGCTCTGGCAGCCATCGTCGTAGGAGCCGCTGCCGCCGCCCTCTTCGAAGCACCTCCACCAAAGCGACGAGGTCTGGATGTGGTTGCTAGACTGCAGCCAGCCGCGGCCGGCCAGCGCGATGATGTCGAAGGCGATGGCGCTGAGCAGCAGCAGGGGCAGGATCCACCTGCAGCGCTCGCAGGCCAGGCCGCAGCGCAGCATGTCGTCGGTGGCGGCGGGCGCGGAGCGGAGGAACGCGGGGCAGGAGCGGCGGCCGAGAGTGGTCCTGCGAGCGCGGACACCGCGACTAAAGGAAGAGGCGGCTCCCCCCGACGACGCGGCCCGGGGCTGGCGGCGGGGGAGCGGCGCTCCGGCCACACCTTGATTCCGGTGACTCAGAGCGCACCGCCCCGACCTGCCGGGTCACCCGGGCGGCGGAGCTCAGGCTCGCCCCGGGCTTGTCGCCAGGGTGGGCGTGCCTGTGCCTCCAGCCGCCTGTAGTCCCACCAGATTGCCGCCAGCCCAGCGCACACACCTGTGGTCACTCCAGCGCCAGCCTGTGCTCTGCCCTAAATTAACAGTGTAAGGAGCATGGCTAAGGCTACACTTGAGCTCCAAGCACCTTGCCCAAGACATCCTAATAGCCTGTGAATAAATGATGGGCCCTAAAATGTAAGGACTTGTGGGCTCAAACCTGGGAGCCTCTGTCCCTGGCTTCCTCAGACAGATACTGCACTTCCTGCCCGGATCCACCTTTGGACCTTGGCTCTTGCTGCCATAGACACGCAAATGTTTTGTGCCCTGGTGGTTCAGGCTGGGTGACCAACAGGTCCCAGTGGCTCACTCTAGGCTGCGGAGGCTGTCTCCTAATCTGGGAAGCTTTGGTGTTGATAACTTCAGTTCCCTTTGCCCCAGTTAGTGTGTTCCCTACACAGCTACCCTTTCTATCTACTTCACGCAGTTTTTGTTTTTTCAAATAAAATCACGTGTCAGCATGCACCAGCAACTGAAATCCTTCCCAAGTCCTGAGCTAGTTTCTGTCCCTGAGAATCTTCCCTTGTAGCAGGGAGGGTGAGGCAACAGCCAGGAGTGGCGCTGAGAGAAACAAATTCCCAGTGCCAAGTCAATGGTGGCCTGGGACAGAGTAACCAGAACATTCACTTTTTACCCTGTGCCCCGAAATCTTCTGAAACCTCATGTCATCTTAAAGAAATGGAAAGCCCTCAGTGGTATTTCCTTCTTACTCATGACGCTCGCAACAGAAGTGGTTACTAGGATGCATAGACTAAGAACACTGCGAAGATCTGTCTCAGAGTCCAAAGAATATCGCTAGCCAGCCTTCACTTAACAGAAACCAGTAAGTATTTCAGTTCCAAAACCCGCAGAGTCATACACGTTGGGCAAGGTTCATTGCCCACTGGACAAGTGCGGTGCGTATGACCTAACATTAGGATCTAAAGGCTTTCAAACGTAATGAAAATATTTTAGCTGGCTATGTTCTATGTGGAAAAGTCATATTTTTACCAATCAAATGAGTTTCCACTGGTGTCTTAATGAATAATTTTGGACTGTATATATACTATGTCCTCACTCTCATGATTCAATTTCCAGAGTTTTGCGGAGTGGAACTCCTTAACATCAAGCTAGTCAAAGGTAATTTTGACTGTTCAGAATCTCTGAAAGAGACTATACTAACTAATTGGTTCTGTCCGCTCAAAGGGGGATAAGCTATAGTTTATTTCTCAAGATAAAAATAACGAAAGCTAAACTAATTGATGCTTAGAGCCAAGACACCACGTGACCGGCATAAACCACAACATCAGGCAATTATTACTAGATAATTTCTTACAATCCAAAGGCACATACCTGGAGCTGGGCCTGATCCTTGTTTATCCGACTCCATAAACTGATTTATAAACGCAAAAGGCAGTTGGAGGTGAACTTTACAAAATTCCTTATGCTGTGAGAGAAAGAGACCACTTCCTGGTGAGACCTTTTTCAATAGCTTAGATCTTGTTTCTTGTTTGAAATCACTCCTGACCCTACAACCTGACATGCTATCCAAAATAAAATGTAAAAATTTTTCTGTATAACAAGATGATTCCAAAATATAACTTCAGGGATTGTTTAATTTAGTTTTCTAAAACAGTTAATCCCACCCTTTGAAGAAAAGGTTAATTTATGAATCTCTAACTTAAAGTTTCAATTGCTCAGCCAGTGTCAGCAGGGAACAGCAGCTCATGGCTTTAATCCTAAATACTCTGAGGGTGAGGCAGGAAAATTGTCATACATTTAAGTCCAATAACATAGGCTTCATAGTTAATTCTGGGCCAGCCTCGGCTAGAATGTGAGACCAAGCAAATAAATAAACAATTTACTCAAATTAAAAGTAACTGGTCAAAATATTATCCCCATAGGTACAATATCATATGGAGAAATCTAGTCTGTGTGGACTAGTCCCTCTTAAGGATACTCCACAGGCTCTCTCACAGCCTTATATGGGTGAACAAGAATGTCTGTGAACACACACACACACACACACACACACAGACCTTGTCATCTGTCACTGAGAAGTTCCTGCCCTTTGATGCCTAGAGCCTTTAGGCCAACCACTAAGCAAAATATCAGGTAACCCAGGTTTTATTTCTTACAGGTTGTGTGCTTTTCCCCCCAGGCCTTCTGATTGATTGATTGATTGATTGATTGATTGATTGATTTTGTGTGTGTGTGTGTGTGTGTGTGTGACAAGTTGTCATTGTACTGTTCAAGCTGGCCTCAAAATCTTGGTCCTCCTGTGTCAGTATTCCAAGTGCTGAGGTAACAGCACTGGCCTCCCCTCTCCGTCTCTCCCCGTTCACACTACTTCCCATTATACCCCTCACGCGCATCCTGCTCTTCAGACTCTTCCTAGTCAATAATGCAATGGTGAGCATTTCCTTAACATTTTTTTCTTGATTTGTAGTGTCTAACGTCTCACCCCCATCAACTTGGTCGCTAAAACTCCGAGGTAATCCCTGATTCTTTAGCTTATATTTTGTGGCCCAGTAATTAGAGATGTGCCATTCATTTGTCTCCCGGTGTCTAGAAGTTCTGCTCCATCCTGTCTTAACCGCCTCTTTACCGATCACTTGCACATCCACTTTTTACATATTACTACAATACTGTGACTCAATAGATCCTGGCAATCTCTTTACACGTCTATTAGGAAATACTCTCCCAGGCTGGACATAATTGTAGTTACCTTCTTATATTTTTGGTTGTGAGCCTAGCCTTTAACGGCTGAGTCATCTCTCCAGCCCAGTTACCTTCTTAAACAGAGCAGGTGGAATTCTCCACACAAGGCCGAGACTGTTAACATTCCCTCGAAGAAGGGGAGAGGGACATTCTACCCTTATCTGACACAACAGCCACTTCCTCTCCCCTGCCCCATCCAGATACATAACTCTGTCCTGGCTGCCTGTGGTCTTTGGAATATTCAGGAAGTAGAAATCTAACTGATAGTGGAACTCTGTCTACATAACTTTTGGAAGGTCGTCCTTTTCAATGGTGTAACAGTTTGGGGGCCATAGATGGATGCTGTTGTAAGTAACCCATTCCCCAGGCTTCATGTAAGTGAACCCCCAGACACCCTTAAATTTCATATAACTCAATAAGCTCATTGGTTCACTAAACTGGGTGTGGATAGAATCATTTCCTTAACTTGTCTTGGGGGCCTTGTGTTCATGTCTCCCCATCATCACAACGGTGAACTTTGTGCTTCCTGGTAGACGTAAGCACGTACCTTCATGTCTGGTCTCAGCTGCATCTCCGTCCTCACCCATCATCTTCTGTTGTCTTCTGCTCTGAGAATATTCTCTCACATATTTGATAGTTGTCTTACTTTTGCTCCTGAGGTTACTTCTGGGGTGCTTTCCTGACCAGCTAACTTTCTATTCATATCGTTCCTTTCTACTGGTAATTTAAGTCTAGCTCAGTCAAGGAACTGTCCCTAGCGCTTGGCTGATTCCTTAGTCCCATTTTGAATCTAAAGCACTCTTCCCTTGTCCTCTGGGAGGACTTGTCCTATAGAAGTGTGTTATAATAGTCTCATTGATTCTGTGTTATAATAGTCTGGTTGATTCTGTGTTAGACTCAGAGATCCTTGCAGAAGCTAATTTTTGGCACTGTTCGCTTTACATCTCCAGGATCCTTTTTCTACCTGAGAGGGCTAAGCAATGTGTGCCGAATCTGAGTGAACTCATGGATTGTCACTGCTACCTGTGAGACTTGACCTCTATGAGCTTCAGTGTGTGAGTCATTTTTCTTTTGAAGTAGTGGAAGATTGATCCGAAAGGAAATCTATTGCTATAAAATGTTAGAAAGAATAAGAAAACAAAATCTTAGAAATCAAAACTGAGAAAGAATTTGGGACAGTAGATGGCAGTAGAACATTGTTTTCAGCATAACATTAGAGAGATTCAAAACTGACCAAATCTTGGGAAAAAACTAATAGCCACACAGCATTCAAAACTGTCTGGCCAGGGATGGTAGGCGTGCCTGCAGTCCCAGTACTGGAAGAATAAAGCAAGAGAATTGCTGTGAGTTTGAGGCCAACCTTGAATTCCTTTCAGTACAGCCTAGGTCATATAATAAGACTTGTTAAAAAAAAAATGGATCCATAGATAGGTTATAGATGAATAGATAGATAGATAGATAGATAGATAGATAGATAGATAGATAGATAGATAGATAGATAGATAGAAATAGATAGATAGATATGATAGGTAATAGATAGGGAGAGAGAGAGATGATAGGTAGGGGATAGATCCATTATAGATAGAGATGAGAGATAATAGATAAATAGATATAGATCAATGATAGGTGAATAGATGATAGATATGATAGTGAACAATGATATCTCTATCTTTAGCTGCTACTGACATATTTGTATTAGTTGTAGCATGAAGCACTACTTCTAATGAATGAAACCTAACATCCTAATGTAAGCTGTTGACAACAGGAACTGGATGCGACATCAGGAGAGCTCTTTGTTTTTTTTCTTTTGATCTGAAACTATCCTTCTCTTACTTTCCTTTCTGGAATACTGGTTTGTTATTTGGAAGATCACATTTGTCATAGAAAAAAACACGTACGAAAACTCACTCTCAATCATCCTCATGTAAAATTACATATGGAAATCCTTCCCAGTGAGTTTTAGATAGACCAAGATTTTTGTTTGAACAGGAAGATAAGCACAGCAAAGCATTTACTTGTTCTTCTCTGACTATGTCTGTGTTCTGGACCCACTTAGGAAACCAGGAGAGACAATGTTTCCTACACAGCAGATCAATCACTTTGTGAAGTAACTACCAACATGTAATAACTTTTAAAACAAATCAGAGAAAACCACTGACCCTTTATTCAACAGTTTTCCCTTTGAGAATTGTTCTCTGCATCTTGGCTGTGTAGACTGTGGGTCACAACCCCATTTAGAGTCAAAAAGCTACGAAGATCACAAAAACATGGGCCACAGTGAAAGTTTTCTGGTCATGCAGTGACCTAAAATTAACTTAAAGCCACACGTGAAATGAATCTGAGCTATTCTGGCAGCCCTCAGTGGTGTTGATGGGCAACTGCACTGCAGTCATGGTTGTGAACACGTGACATGTGAACTGCATGATGTCGCTCCACACAGCCTCAATCAATGATGCCTGAAACAGCTGGGCTCAGGTTAGTGAGCACCGCACATCATCAACTGCATTGCTTCACTGCCCGCAGCTTTCTGTTCTCCTAGCGACAGAACAACTTAGTTATGAAAACAAAGATTCTAAGTTTTCTGTGTCATCACTCATCAGATATCTGTGGATTCTAATGTGTTAGGATATTCACTTTTTAAAAAATTACTCAGTTCCTGACTAAAGTTTCATTAAAAAAATGAGTTAAATTAATTCTGCCTTTGCATTAGAACAGAACTTCCAACAGCTTATGAAATGGTCCTAAACATTTTGTACTATGTATTTATGCAAAGTTGTAATATCATCTTTGAAGGTTTTAAAATCAAAATATCCACTAAATATGAAAATGTTGATGATGCCCTGTACCATGTGATTTGTTACTTATTTAGCCAAGATTAGATTCTTCATGTAAAATAGGCAAGTGTATCTCTCCTATCAATACACAAATTTCCTTGTCTTTAATAAATGGCAAATTTTATATATAACAAAGAACTATTTTTAAATGACTTCATTATGATTTACCATTAGTAAATATTTGTTTTGTATATCTGTTTTATATATCTATGTGTACCTTGGGTCATTTAAAAATTTCTTGGGCAAAGTGGATTGTTAAATGGAAAAACTTGAAAGATCCTTTCTCAAAACAATCTTTTGGCTTCTAGCAACCTACATTTTTCTGTGTTCTTCCCACTTTATGCAAGACCTTCCTGGCATCACAGTTCTGAAACAGAGTGGACTTTACTGGAGCATGGTCCTACCCTTCTGTCCTGCCCACAGCCTCTTTGAATTTTCTCAACTATTTGTAATCCTCTGACGCCAGAAACTGAGTTTTTAACCTGTTCAGATATTCCTTCTAATCTTCATCAAATGAAATGAATCACATCTCAGATGTGAAACAGCTAAAACATGGCCTTTTCCCAAAACCAATTCTTTCATCCTCTGTCTTCTGCATAGAGATATGTGGTCCCAACATCTAGCAACACGTGGAGGGCTGTCTTCAATGTACTCATCCCACACTCAACCTTCAGGAAACCCAGGTGCCCTCTGCAAAACTGACTTCAAATCCATGCTGTGCTCACAAGTTTATTTTCTCTGCTTTAATACAAGTTCTTCACCTGGACCTTCCTACCTGTATGACCTTCCTTTCCAGCTTCCATTCTTAATCTCTTAGAGCAACTGAGAAATTAAAGGCACACATCACCTTCTTCACTAGAACCAAACAGCTTGGTGTGGTTTAAGCTGGCTGACCCTGCCTATCCCTGTAAGAAAACCCTAAATGATTTTGTCTCTTATACCAGTTCTTTCTTACACTGTGTTACTACTATTCAGTATTCACAAGATAAAGTATCAATCATCTACTCAAAGATAAATACAATCTGACATATCTCCTTGGGCTCTTGCTTGTACTTTATATGAATACATGCAAATACACACGCATGAACACATGTACTCATTATCTTCTGTATTTTTAAGCTAAAATGCTATAACTTTGTTTCCTGGTTTACTAGGTGTGACTAGTTTTACATTTACTGAAACATTTACTGTTCCTGACTTATCTGCTATGGTTGCTCTCCTCGCTGAGGTCTTTATGTTTCTGCACCACACCATTTACAACATTCACTTCTCCAAGAAAAAAGTAAAGGGATTCTCATGCACATAGGCACTGTGCCTGGAAATAGTCTAGAAATACAAAGACTAGAATGAGACCAAAAGCAGCTAACCCATTGGTACGTAGGAAGTTGGAGAACTATGGTCACCAAGTGATTTTGATGACAGTCTTTTGTGTTGACCCAGTTTAGAGCTATATCTACTGTAAGGGGTGGAAGGCACGCATCCCTCCCTCCTGGCATCGGGAACAATTAGTATTTCAGGGCTGAGGATATAGTGAAGTGATAATATGCTTACCTTGTGAACACGAGGGCCAGATTTTGACCCTAGAAGCCATGTAGAGACAATAACTCAGAGTGATGATACACTTGTAACCCCAGGTTTCCAAAGGGCTCTGTCTCACAGACTAGCAACTTGATGACTTCGGAGTAAGTGCCAGGATAGTAAGAAAATGTGTCTCCAAAATTAAAAAGAAGAACAATGGAGGGCTGGAGAGATGGCTCAGTGGCTAAGAGCACTGACTGCTCTTCCAGAGGTCCCGAGTTCAATTCCCAGAAAGCACATGGTGGCTCACAACCATCTATAATGGGATCTGATGCCCTCTTCTGGTGTGTCTGAAGACAGCAACAGTGTACTCACATAAATAATAAATAAACAAAAAATTAATAAAAAGAAGAACAGATTGGATGGTGCTTTAGCAATGACACCGAAGTTGTCCTCTGGCTTCTGTGTGTGCGCGTACGTATACACACACACACACACACACACACACACACACACACACACGTGCTCTTGCTATCACAGAAAGTGGGACTGTCAAGCAGGTCTTCTGATACAAGGCATACTCTTGAGTGACCCAAATGACGGCATCTTATTCTGGGAGCTAGTGTCTACCTACCTAGCTTTGTTGTCTCTCACTTCTCATTCTGGGGATGGGATGCTTGCCCTGGACCTCTGTACTTTGGACATTGTGATGGTTTGAATAGGTTTGGCCCTCTAGACTCCTGTGTAGAATGCTTGGTCAATAGGGAATGGCACTATTAGGAGGGGTAGCCTTATTAGGGTAGGGTTGGCCTTGTTGGAGGAAGTGTGTCACTGTGGGGCCAGGCTCTGAGGACCCCTATGCTCATGCAATGCCAGCGTGGTACAGTTTCTTTCTGCTGCCTGTGGTTCAAGATATAAAGCTCTCAGCTCCTCCAATACCAGGTCTGCCTGCACACTGCCACGCTTCCAGTCATGAAGATTGATAATGGTCTAAAACTCTGAAACGGTAAGCCAGCCCCCATTAAATGTTGTCCTTTGTAAGAGTTTCCATTGTCGAAGGAGCCAGAGAAAGGACCCAAGAGGTTGAAGGGGTTTGTGGCCTCGTAGGAAGAACAATAATATGAACTAACCAGTACCCCCAGAGTTCTCAGGGTCTAAACCACGAACCAAAGAGTACACATGGTGGGACTCATGGCTCCAGTTGCATATGTAGGAGAGGATGACCTAGTTGGACATCAATAGAAGGAGATGCCCTTTGTCCTGTGAAGGCTCTATGCCCTAGTATAGGGGAATGCCAGAGCCAGGAAGTGGGTGTGGGTGGGTTGAAGAGCAGGGGAAGGGCAGAGGGGATGGGGGAGATGGCTTTTGGAGGGAAAACCAGGAAAGAGGATAACACTTGAAATGTAAATAAAGAAAATATCCAATAAACAAAAATCCCCCCCAAACAAACAAACAAACAAAAAAAGAGTTTCCATTGTCATGATGTCGCTTCACAGTAATAAAACCGTATGACAGACATCAATAACTTCTATTTTATAGAAAGTCACACGAAGAGTTCACAGAGTCTCAGGGGAACCAATGGACAAGAACTTTTAGGCAAATCTGGAACTGCAAAGACTACAGAGTCCTTTGAAGGGTGACTAAGCACATTGTACACTATGAGATGGACAGGAGTCTGTGGGAGCCAAAGCAGGAAGGAGAATTTAGACCTCCAGTGACCTAAACCTCATGTTTTGAATAGTGCCTAATATAGTAGTCGTGTACAGCATTGTGCACAGATGGTGCCTAAAGGGGGTAGTCAGGTCCTGGAGACTCCCACCTAGTGACCTGGTGAATCCATTTATGGATTTGTGGCTTGAGAATTCTCAGGAAAGCAGCACTTGTACAAGAGCCAGGCACCCCTGGCTTACTGTCTGCTGTGAGGACAGCCTTGCCCTAACACTTGTTCCCAGCATGCCACGGGAAGTAGCCACGTATGGCCTGAAGCCACAAACAGCTCAATACCTCGCATTCTGTTCTCCGTGGACAAACTCAGGTATTGTGTCTCACTGACATGAGCTGACCAGCACACCGTCTTCATTCGCATCCTGCTTGGCTATGTGCAGGAGGACCTTCTCTGGGACATTGGTCCCGTGAAGTCACCATTCTGTTCAGTTTCCCCAGGGTCATGCAGAACCTGGGCAATGGTGAAGTTGATCTGAGATTCCCGTATTGAACTTGAGCCTCTGAATCCGTAAGTCGGGTTTTCCTAGGACAGTGACACTGGCTGGGTGGGAGGCCTACTCTGATTGGCAGAGGGATAAGCCAAGGAGCAAGGTTTCCCCGTGGTCTCAGAAGAGGGATCCATCCCATCATGCAGGACATCTACACTCCTCTCTTCTGCTACATATCCTTCTCCCAAGACTCACTGATTGGATAATCTGACTAGTTGAAAGGCCCAGACCTGTGCCAGGCCTCATAGGACTATCTTGGCAAACCCAAGATCTAAAATATCTAGCTTGGTATCACGGGAATCACGAATTCCTTGCATAATGTATGTAAGGGATCCAGCAACACAGACATGTTGTTGTATCCAGTCAATGCCATAGAGCAGGTACTATGCCATGGTCATGCCATGCTCAGGCCAGGGCTTAGTTTTGGAACTTTTAAAAATTGATTTAGATTGTAGTATAATCAACTCCCCCTTTTCTTTCCTACCTCTATGTCCTCCCACATAGACCATGCTCCTTTTTAAATGCATGTCTTTTTTTTTTTCTTGGCAATTACATACATATTTAGCTATAACTATTCTCCTGCCACTTCTGACTCCCAACATGACAGGACTTCAACAGGCTCCCATGTGTGACTCTGCAGCACCTAAGTTCCCATTGGTCATTCTTGAAATTGCTAAGTGTCTAACGTGTCTGGAGATCACAAAGGGTCTACATTCTTCTCTCAAAGCAGCATATATTTGAGACCCTCAAAGGGCATTTTAATGACTTGGCACTGTTAAAGGGACTTAAATAACTCTTTAAAGTCCGCAAGCTTTAGAGTTAACTCTCAGCAAAACTCTAACAACCCACTACCAAAATGGAGACGCCAAAGTAATTCCACAGAGGCGCTCCCTGAAGGTGCGCCCTGACTATGGTAATCATTCCACAACAGCACTGCCTAGTCTGACCTCAGTGGAAGAGGATGCATCTAATTCTATAGAGACTTGATGTGCCGTGGGTGGGGGGTGGTTCCCAGGGGCCACCCTCTCAGAGGAGAAGGGGAGAGGGAGGGACTATGTGAGGGGAGACAGGAGGGGACAGCAATTGGGATGTAAGTTAATTAATTATTAATTGATAAAAAAGTAATTCCTTGGGGCCATAATTCATGAACATTTATTAACATTCTGTGACAAACACGTAGGAGACAATCCACTGTGGTGCCCTCTTATTTGTCCCTGCCACCATACAACCCAGAGGAGAGCAGGATGAGGAATTCCAGACAGGGTAATTACGTGTGACCCAGGCAGGCATAGCAGCTTTCGTCTCTAGAAACATCTAATGCCTACCCACAAAACACATGCTTGGGAAGGGCACTGCCACGGACTAGAGTCCCAGGTGACCGGAGTCTGCTCCGACAGGCGTTCCTGCTGACTCCAAGTCTATACCCACTGGAGTACCAGATGAATGGAGTCCCTGTGGGCTCGTGGTCCCTTCAAGCTGAACTGAAGTCCCTGTGGGCTTGTGGCTCAAAGCTGACTGAAGTCCCTCCAACTGGTATCCTCACTGACTGTAGGGGCCATTCACTGGAGACCCTATGAATTAGAAACCCTATTGACAAGGATGCTTACTGGAGTCACAGGAACCCTTGCTGAGTGGATCTGCCTGTGACTGGACTTCCCACTGACTGGTATCCCTAGTGGATGGAGTACCCACTGACTGGAATCTTTGTTGACCGGAGTCCTTGCTAACTGAGATGCCACAGACTAGACCCCCTACTGGCTATGAGACAGTCAGTTCTACTCATCTTGGCCAATTGTCATACCCCTAAGATTGGAGTGGACAGAAAGTGAAAGGAGACACAAAGTGGGAGTTTTACTTCTAACATAGGAGCAATAATTCACACAAAGAAATACATAGATAGATCCCAGAAGGAAGAAACCCTAAGACTCTCATCTGCAGCAGGATACAAATCAAGAAAGATTGGGAGAGATTATAACCATCTGCTCTAGGAGGTCCCCAAAGTCAAGGAAAGAATAGTCCTCTGTGAGGAGCAGGTCCCAGAAGCAGCAGGTCTCAGATGGCAGAACTGTAGATAGGCCCCCTCCACAGAAGCCAGTCCCTCTGCTGCAGTTACAGGTTGAGTTTCAGTGGAGAGAGCAGGAATGTGATCCCAGCCTGAGCTGGACCATCAAGTTAGCACAGTGACAATTCTGAAAGGACAAAGTTTAGCTGTGGAGACAGATGTGCAGTTGCCAAATGTTGGTGGGAAGGATCGATTGGCAGGGAATCAATCCTTGGATTAGCAGACTCCAGGATCCTTCTTGCTTCTCCACCCCCCACCCCCACCCCCGAGTGCTAGAGTGATTGGTGGGTGCATCCACAGCAGGCCTGAAAAGATCCTGACTGTGTAAAGAAATGATGATTTGCACTCTCACATCTTGTCACAGGTTAGCCACTGGTGTGAGAGAAAGCCAAAGGAAACTTAAAAGGAACTTCACATTTATACAGGTTCAGGCAAACTGTTACAGGACTTGGTTGTGTGAGGTCGATGGCAGCACATCACGCTGTCAGGAGCACATGATGGAGGTGAGAGCTGTGTCGCAAAGCACAAGATGATGTCATCTTAAAGAGCAGACCTCAATTCAATGTACTTGTCTTCTTCAGAAACCCCTTCGTGGACAGTAGCCTCAGGAGTGGCAGGCCTTGGCAGAAAGTTGAGTTCAAAGCACAGCCTAGTGGAGGATGCAGACTCCAGATACGGGTGTAGTGGGCAGGTAACTTGATTTCAACATTGTGACACCTTCAGTAAAAGAGGCAAGTAAAATGTTCAATATTCCAGACCACAGATTCTTAGCAATACATCTGTCTTAGTTAGGGTTACCATTGCTGAGAAGAAACACCGTGATCAAAAGGGCAACTGGAGAGAGAAGGGTTTATTTGTCTTACACTTCCACATCGCTGTTCATCACCAAAGGAAGTCAAGACAGGAACTCAAGTGGGGGCAGGAATCTGGAGGCAGGAGCTGATGCAGAGGGTGTTGCCTACTGGCTTGCTTACCCTGGCTTGCTCAGTCTGCTTTCTTATAGAACCTGGGACCACCAGCCAAGGAATGGCACCTCCCACCCACCATGAGCTGGGCCCTCCTCCACTGATCACTAATCAGCTGGATCATATGGAGTCATTTTCTCAACCGAGGCTCTTCCCTCTCTGGATAACTCTACTTGTGTCAAGTTGACACACAAAATCAGGCAATCCAATGGAACCCTCATCAACTTGACACATAAACACATCACTATTCAGAACCTTTTCTTTCTTATTTGCCCCCAAGATCTCAAATATATCTTTAAAAGTCCCACGGTCTTTACAATGTCAAACACATTACATGTTCAGTCCCTTTAAAATACCCAATGTCTTTCATAAACTAAAGTCTTTTAAAATTCAAATTCTATTAACTGTGGGCTCCAGCAAAATACTTTATTTCAAGAGGGGAAAAAAAAATCAGTGCACAGGCACAATCAAATTAAAGCAAGTCAGACTTCAGCTGTGCAATTTCTACTCATGATCTTCTGGACTCCTAAAGGGGCTTAGGCCACGTCTCCAGCTCTGCCCTCCGTAGCATACAGCTTGTCTTCTAGGCTCTGGTCGACTCCATTCTGTTGCTGTTCTTGGTGGCTATCCCATGGTACTGGTATCTCCAAAATACTTGGGTCTTCTGCAGCTACTGGGATACACTTTCACCGTTAGCCTCTCATAGACTCTCTCTTCCTGGTGGCATGCCTCAACTTCACGGAGGCTGCACCTTTACTAATGTCCCTCCTGACCTCTCAGAGTGCCAAGCCTCGACTGCTCTCCATGAGCCCTTAAAACCAGAACCAATTGGGTGACTTTACACCTTACCAAGTCCTGCTTCCAATACAAGGTACAGCCTTGGTCACCTCTAGAACACAGTTTCTCTGTGCTTTCAGAGTAAAACATGTCTCAGAAGATTCCCCCTCAGTGATGCTGGCCTCTTCGTAATCACCACTAATTTCTTAGCTCCAAATGACCAGCATCAAGTATCCCAGCAAAGCAGTTTCACTTTTGTAGTTCTGGTATCTTATTAATCATGGCTGGTTCTTAAGCCACATCTAACCAGAACCACATAATCTTAATTCAAAATAGGAAATAGCCTTGATGGATTCTTTAAACTTTCCTCTTAAACTGCACAAGCCTCCCTCCATCTTCTGCACAGCTCTCAATATTCTTATCTTTCAAGCTCCCACAGAACACCTCACTGGGCTCCCAACACTCAATGGCTCTTCTAGCCTAAAGTTTCAAAGTCCTTCTACAATACTCCCCCCAAACATGGTTAGGTCTGTTACAACAATTCCTGACTCTGCTGGTACCAACTTCTGTTTTAGGGTTGTATTACTATGAAGAAACACCATGACCAAGGCAACTCTTATGAAAGAAAACATTTCATTGGGGCTGGCTTACAGTTTCAGAAGTTTAGTCCATTATCATCAAGGTGGTAAACATGGTGGCAGGCAGCCAGGCATGGTGCTGGAGAAGGAAGGGAAAGTTCTACATCTTGATCCACGGGTAGCAGAAGGAGACTGTGTACCATACTAAGTGTAGCTTGAGCATAGGAGACTTCAAAATCTCTCCACGCCCTACAGTGACACACTTCCTCTAACAAGGCTACACCTCTTAGTAGTGTCACTCCTTATGGGCCAAGCATTAAACATATGAGTCTATGGGGGGGGGGGTCATACCTATTCAAAGGTTTGTTTAAATCAAACGTGTAGAACATTTAGGTTTAACAAACTCTTGTGCTTTAATTACGCTGATAAAGCTCCACGACTGAAAGCAACTTAGGTAGGAAAGGGTTTACTTTATCCTACAACTCTCAGGTCACAGTCCTGAGGGCAGTCAAGGCAGGACCTCAGACAGGAACCTGGATGCAGGCGCTGATGCAGAAGCCCTGGAGGGGTGCTCCTCATGGCTTGCTCCTCATGGCTTGCTCACCCTACTTTCTTTCTTTTATTTATTTTTTTCCTGCAATGGACTTTATTTTGGTTACAAGTAAGCTCTTTTTTAAAAAATTCATTCTCATCTATTGCCTCCCAAATGCAATTTTCCCTACCTCCTCTGCTCCCACCCACCCCCCTCAGAAAAGGGCAGGCCTCCCAGAGATATCAACCCAACATGGCATATCAAGTTACAATAAGACTAGGAATCCCCTCTTAATAAGGCAGCCCAGTAGGAGGAAAAAGGTCCCCCCAAACAGGTAAAAGTCAGAGCCAGCCCTTGCTCCCACTGTTAGGCATCCCACAAGAATACCAAATGACACAATATATGTACAAAGGGTCTAAGAGAGTCCCATGTAGGCTCCCTGATGTCACAAGAAAGCTCTTAGGACAGAGGAAGTAAAAGTCTCCGTACACTGCCATCTTGTGGCCAACAGGGGCTCCAAGTGATTTTCCTACGTCTGGGGAAGTTTTTCTTTTCTTTTCTTTTCTTTTCTTTTCTTTTCTTTTCTTTTCTTTTCTTTTCTTTTCTTTTCTTTTTTCTTTTCTTTTTTTTTATTACTTTTATTTTTTTACAGTCCAGCTGTTGGCCCCTCCCAACCTGTACCCCCACAGTTCCTCATTCCATTCCTCCACCCCTGTCTCCAAAAGGATGTTCACCCAGTCCTTGCCAGGCCTCCCCACTTCCTGGGGCCTCAAGTCCCTCAGGCTTAGGTACCTCTTCTCTCACTGAGGCCAGACAAAGCAGTCCTCTGCTGTGTGTGTGTGTGTGTGTGTGTGTGTGTGTGTGTGTGTGTGTGTGTGTTGGCAGGCTGGGGGTTAGTACCAGCTTGTGTAT
>NC_034610.1:42418437-42425447 GCF_900095145.1 Mus pahari | reverse complement strand
GAGGAGGAGGAGGAGGAGGCCGGCCATCACCACGCGGAGAGGGAGGGAAAGGGAATGGGGGAAGAGAAGGAGCAAGAGAGCCAGAGGCAAGAGAGAGAGGCAAAAGGGCAAGAGAGGGAGGAGGGGGCAAGCAGCCCCCTTTATAGTGGGCCAGGCCTACCTGGCTGTTGCCAGGTATCTGTGGGGTGGAGTTCAGACAGAATGCGAACAGACTGGGCATTCCTTCATCAATCATTAATTAAGATAATTAATCATTCTCAAAATTGAAGTTCCCAGCAGGGCGTGGCAGTGCACGCCTTTAATCCCAGCATTCAGGAGGCAGAGGCAGGCCGATTTCTGAGTTCGAGGCTGGCTAGCCTGTTCTACAAAGTGAGTTCCAGGGCAGCCAGGGCTATATAGAGAAACCTTGTCTCAAAAAACCAAAAAAAATAAAAATAAAAATAAAAATAAAAATAATTGACATTCCCTCTTTTCAAATGACTCTAGCTTGTGTCAAGCTCGCCATAAAGCTTGCCAGCACATGATTGGATGCAATATAATATCCATAAAATATGTACGAATGTGTTCCCCTCTTTCTTTTGACACAGGTTCTCCTTTTGTGCCTAGGCTTGCTCTGTGCTCCTGCATTTGATTGGTTCTCTTGCCTCTGCCTCCTAAGTAGTTGGAAATGTAGCTATCTGTCACACTTCCCAGATTGTTTTTTTTAAAGATATAAATTGGATTTTTTTCCATATTATAAAATCAAACTGATACACAAGCATAGAAAAGTCGGAACATTTTAAAAATCTACATTAAAAATTCTTAATTCTTGAGTTCATTTCCAAAAATGTATAAACACTATTTTGAGTTTAGATGTCACTTTCTTGGCTATGGTAGTGTAGAACTAACGATTCCACATTGCCTAAGGTTCCATGGTATCTGAGGTTGTAAGCACAGGGTGAGGTGTTAAGCTCATAAAAACAAATAACCATATAAACTATTTACAGTAGAATATTGATAATTTTACATAGTCACTTAATTTTGTGTGTGCACATGTTTATGCGAGCGCACAGGACTTGTAGGTAGATGAGTGTATGTGGACATGTGGACAATGGACATGTGGACATTCCTCCATCACTCTGGAACCCAGATGTCAACACCCAGTCCTCCCGAGTGTCTCTCTACCGTATGTTTTGAGACAGGGTCTTGTAATCATGGTCTCATCATTAGTTGCATAAGCACTTTTTCAGCTGAGGACCATCTCCCCATCCCTTATGTGTTTCTGGTTTATTTTGTTTGTTTGAGACAGGGTTTCTCTGTGTAGCCCTGGCTGTCCTCAAACTTCATCTGTAGACCAGGCTGGCCTTGAACTTAGAGATCTGCCTGCCTCTGTCTCTAGAATACTGGGATTAAAGGTGCGAGCCTTGACTACCCAACGTCCTCCTAGGTTAAATGAGTTACTTTCTCTGATGTCTTGCCTATCTTTCAAAACAATAAATATAAATAGGCATTGTTCCCACACTGTCTCCTACATATTCAGAGAAACAGATCTCTTTGCTGACAGTAAATCTGGTATGTTCAAGAAAAATTTTGGAAACATGATTATCGTTTTGGAGAATTAGGTGAAATGCGTGGAGATATGACAAAAGCAAAGAGAGCATTTACTTTAGCTGTAAATGGAAAGATACTTTCCACAGGGAATAGACACTTCTTGCTTTTCTTTTCCTTGTTGTGAAATGAAAGAACTGATCCACCAGTGGCTATAGAACAGGGTAACCGAGAACATACATCATCCGGCGAGGACCACTACTCTTGAATGTTCAGAGAATGAGTTAATTTACGTAGAATCCACGGTTTTCACTCACATTGACACATAATAAATTATGTTTTAAATGCCAACATAAAATATAACAATCTATTTTATTTTAAAACAATAAAACCAGGAGACAGACGTCGAGGTGTGCATTAAAGGAAAAGTATTTGCCTGCGTGATGTGCTAAGTGTAGATCCCCAGGACCACAAAAACAACTTAAGAAAATTCTAAAACTCTCATGTACCTATACCCTCAAGTATTTTTGCAATGTTTTAACTTAGCACTATATTTCAAGCAGGCAGAATCTTCAAAAGATGGCTGGCATAGCTGAGTACTTAGCTCACTGAAAGGGTGAATAAAAATAAAATGGCTCCAATCTATGAATAAGCTATCTTGTCCAGTGATGTGTAATGTCTACACGCAGGAGGCTGAAGCAGGAGGATTCAAGGCCAGCCTGATCGCTGTAGTAATTTCTAGGCCAAGTTTGGGAGGAGGAGCCAGGGGAAAGCTGCCTTTGGTATTGTTTGGGGAGTTTATGATCACTGTGAGACTGGAGGTTTCTAAAGCCCTGTCTTCTACTGTATCTTCTGCTAATGTCCGGAAAATGCCTTCTGGATGTCTACAGAAAAGGACACCTTTGGACATCAGTGTGCTTTGGGAAGCAAGTCGGGAGCAACAGGAGTTGAACAGTGTGTCTATACTGCGAGATTGTGCCAGGGAAAGACATAGCTGGGCATTAAGAACCATTCCGGGGCAGGCTGGCATTACACCGACACCGAAGCAGCTGTGCCGACAAATTACCAGTGATGTGTGTCTCACTGAGTTCCCAGACGTGGTGAAAAATCTCAGGAAGGCTGGGGTCACCAGATGACTGAATTCCAAATGAGTGCACAATCCCAGTCCATTACAGGTACCTCGTGCTGTGAGCAGGGGTGCCCCAGGTGGAAGGGGTTCCGCCTGAGAGTATTTAGCTGCCAAGAGGGGCAGGCCAGGGCTGGGCTAGGGGCGGAACTTGGAGGAGTGGGGTGTAACCACACAATGGGGGAGGGCTGGGGAGGCAGAGCTGACATTCTTGGCTGTTGCGAGATCTGCAAACTTCCATAGATCAGCCAGTGGTGTTAGGTCCTCGGGTCACATGCTACAGGAGCGCGCGCCCTCCTCACCAACGGTCCCACTGGTCTTCGCCAACCGCAGGGCTGAGGCCAGTGCAGACCACTCCTTTGCCTCCTACCGCCCAGGGCAAGCTTAGAGGGGGTCCTAAACCTGCCTAAATTGCCAGGGCAGCTGTGAGGCAATGCACAGAAGCTCACTCGGCAGCTGTGAGGCAATGCACAGAAGCTCACTCGGCCACAGGGAGAGTGACACAGTGGACCCACGCAGAGCCAAGGAAGCGGCACAGGGACAGGCTGACGATGTTGACCGTTCATATGGATCAGGTGAATGTTCACACGGTTACAGCTGGTCCACATAGGGACTATTCACAGAAACACTATGGACATTGGGATGGATATGCTTAACTTGGGCAGTGGGTGGTAAATCGTTAGCTTGTAATTTTTGAAAAATGATTATTAAGTATTTAGTGCTTAGTCTGTACAATATCCAACTTAATACTGAGAAAGTGTTTGTAGAAAAGTAAATTTACCTGGACAGATTACTACTAAGATTGCTTTTCTTGTGTGTCATGTAGTAATCCTGCGAGAAGGAAGAGTTATTTTGGGTATTTAAAAAAAAAAAAAACTGTATTACTGGGCTGTATATGAAAACCAACTCACAAAGCTGCTTTTGGTTTTTTTTTTTTTTTTTTTTTTTTTTTTTTTTTTTTTTAACCAGACAAATACCAGTTATATAGGCAAAGTTAGCAAATACCTGAAGCATTAATAATAGGTCATAGGAAAATGTTTTCTTAAATAGCCATGGCAGTTGTGACGAAAAGACTGTGAACCTTTTAAGAGTTCCTTCCAACTGTGGAGAATCCACCTTACAATAGAACATATATATGATTTATATATGCACACATGTATAACATATATATTGTGAGTGAATTTGTTTCTGTGTGTTCGTAAGTGTACTACACGCTACATACATCCCTAGACCCACTACAACTCAGTTTGAACAGCAGGCTGTCCCCGAACTCACAGAGATCGGCCTGCCTCTGCCTCCTGAGTGCTGGGATTAAAGGTGTGCACTACCACACCCAACTCTTTATTAATGTTTTTAAAGTCCCTTTCAGAACATTGCATCTGCATGTTCCATATATATATATATATATATATATATATATATATATACATATATACATACATACACACGTGTGTGACTTGTATTTTTATTCTGTTAACAGTGTGTTTCCCGCCAGAACCAGATGTAAAGACCCTTTCACTGAAAACTCCATGTTCTTTGGCTTCAGGAAAGAGCAAAATCAAGCATCAAGCTGCAACTGACCTGGACCCTTCCTTCCTGGTGGCCAGCTTTCCTGATGCTGGGATGTGCTTTGCAGGTTCTGGGAGAGAAAACTCATGAGCAGGCTTAAGTTAATGTGCTACACGAGTGACCTGCTGAGCAATGTGCTACTAGAGTGATAGTTTTATCACTGTCAAGGGAATAGCCAGCTGCTTTGGATTGTATTTGAGGTCAGCTCCACTTGGAATTCACATTAGGTGCTAGGAAGCTGTTCAGTGACCCTTGGCTGGGAAGCCACTAGGCCCTGCTATGGAAGGTTCTACTGTTTTGCTAAATGAGCAAGTTGCACCCAGCAAATTGCCTTCTAAATAGTTATGTCTATGCCTACATATTAGTGGTGCTCTCAGCTTTGGTCACACAAACTTCTTTTTTCAGTTTGTGGCAGCTATTGCAGCAGAGGCTCAGGGTCAATGTGCTAAGAGTTGGTGGCTGTTGAAGACTCAGCACTGAATAGGACATCAATATCATTCCAAGGCTCAGGGAACATTGTGGAAGATGGAGTGGAAAAAAAAATCTAAGAGACAGTAGAGGTAGTGGGAACGGATGGGACTCTGTCTTCAGGCAACATCATGTTCCTCCGCACACATGAACTCAGAGCAACGTCTGCCCAAGTCTGGGTACCTCAACATTGCATCACAGTGTTTATACCTGTGGCATGATCAAAGAGGCTTGGTAATGAAGAAATTCATGGCTGGCCAAGGTGCTGAGAGCAAGTGACTGATCAGTGCTCATAGAATATTGTAGAAGGGAATTGTGAGCACCAGACAATGGTGGGAGAGGGGGCTGAGATATGCTGTCTTCAGGGAGGGGAATGACACGATTGTGGTTCGCATGAATTCAGAGCAGCTACAATTACCTGAGCCTATACAAGATGGAGCTTATAAATCTTCATTCTCTTAACTGTGTTTGCCACCAGAGCTGGATGTGAAGCCCCTGTTGGCTGAGAACTCCACTGCTGTGGTTTTAAGGCATAGAGAAATCAAGGGGAAGCCAGCCGAGCTGGAAGCTTTCTCCCTGCTGGCTGATCTGATAGTGCCAGAGCATGCTGTGAATGAAGATCCTGAGGGGGAAAAAGTCTTCACTGAGCTTACTCAGTTCCAGGCCCTCTGCCACAATAACCACCTGCTAGGCATTATACTCACCGCCAAAGTGAAGGGGTAACCTATTAGTCTCTATAATTGATATACCCAAAAATGTCTTTTGCTGTTGTGAGATAGACTTTTCCTGGGGATACACAACACACACACACACATTCACCCCAGAAAGTAAATCCACAATAGACCACCACCTTTGAATGGTTTTGAAGCCAACTCTCCCAGCACTTCATACCTAGTGCCATAAAACTTTTCAGTAGTTCTTGGCAGGGGAGCCCTGGTGAGGGAAGATCCTACTATTGTCATAGATGGGATTGGGGGTCATGGGGTCCTGCCTAAGGGGGCTAACAGTTATGTTGGGCTACTGGAGGAAGGACGTCACTGCCTTTAGTGTTGTGCCCTTGACAGCTCATGGATCCTTCGCATCCATTCTTATGTGAACATCCCTCCTTAGAGCCAGTGGGCCATGAAAGGAAACCTAAATGTTCCTGCTGTGGGAAGATAAGTTGGTGGTGGTAGGAAGAGGACAAGAGAGGGTCAGGCAAGAAAGGTGGCCAGAATATTTATATACATGCATAAAAGTTTCCCAGAGTAAATCCATTCTACATTACTTGGCATTTTAACATTCTATGATGGATAGGTGTGATGCTCACGAAACCCAACTATCTTTGGGAATTTGTAAGTGGTTAGGGATTACTGTTAGGTCCTCATGAAGACCCACTCTTCCTTGAGGATGTATTGGCAGTTAATGGGAGCGGGGGTGGGGTGGGGTCGGGTAGAGAGCTATTTCATGATATAGCCACTGTCATGCTGCCCACACTCCCTTAAGCAACCCTGATTGAACTCATTAGATCAAATACACAAAATATGACACAGCTGAGTTCTGATTGGGGAGAGGAAGGTGATGAATGAGAGCAGGAAGTGGCCTCAAAAGGTATGGGGAATGAATATAATATTATTTTGTATAATTAATATATGCCAAAAATGTGTCTTTTGCTGTTGTATGACACATATTTCCTAGGGATATGAAACATACACATGCTCACCTCTGAAAGTGAACCCACAGTAGACCATAGTAGGGTTTGCACACAAGTACAGCTTGATGAACCAATGATTTTTGTTGGGGTTACTAACAGGAGTGTGGGCCACAGGCTATTTACAGGAGCGTCATTTTAAAAGCAGCTATGGGGCTGAAGAAATGACTCAAGAGGTTAAGAGCAGTGGGGGCTTGTCTATAGAATTCAGGTTCAATTCCCAGTTTCCACAGAACAGTTCTGTAACTACAGCTACAGGGAATCTGATGCCCCCATTTGGCACCAGGTATGCACGTAGTGTACAGAAATATATGCAGGAAAAACACCCATACACATTTTTTTTTTAAGTGCAGTATCTCTGTTAAGCTCACCACACCACAGGGAAGCTGCAACCAGGAGCTCCCTGCAGGGTTCCCAGGCAGCTGACAGTGCTGAGATTTTTTTCTCAGCCTCCTGGCTAGTCAGGGGCTCTTCCCCCAGTAGCCTTTTGACAAACCAGGGAAAGGCCTTATAGAATTTTCCAAATATATTCCTTCTTAGATTTGAAACCTTTTGTTTATTTGCCTCCTGAATGAGCCTGCCTTTCCCTCCTGCAGGAAATGTTTCTTTTTCTTTTTTTAAAAATTTATT
>NC_034610.1:42401632-42416859 GCF_900095145.1 Mus pahari | reverse complement strand
CACTGGATGGTTTTAGCTCCCTTGTCAAAAATCAAGTGACCATAGGTGTGTGGATTCATTTCTGGATCTTCAATTCTATCCCATTGATCTACATGTCTGTCGCTGTTCCAGTGCCATGCAGTTTTTATCACAATTGCTCTGTAGTACAGCTTAAGGTCAGGCATGGTGATTCCACCAAAGATTCTTTTATTGTTGAGAATGGTTTTTGCTATCCTAGGTTTTTTATTAAGGAAATGTTTCAAAAAGAAAAATGACCACATATCATTTGTGAGCAGGAATTTGCCCCTTTCTCTTAATCTTAGCACACAGGCTGAGAAAATAGATTTGAATAAATTCCCACACTGTAGTGGCTTCTTGCATAGAACATGACTGAACTATATCACATCTACGAAGCTCATTGTGAAACCATGTGGCCAACTTTGGTCCTAGACGTTCATGGTTTTTTCATTTCAGTTGTTGAGCCATGATCTTCTGTGTGTTGATTGTAATTGCTGTGATAAATGAGCATGATTTAAAGTCACATCATACCATTTACTTGTATTATACAGTTGCTAAGGCCCATCCCCATAGTGGTTTCAGTATCTTATTTAACAGTGTACCTATCTAATGCTCACTGCCAGCCCCTGCTCTTCAGTGTCCTTTTGTGTTAATCTAGATATCTTCAAGAAATGCAACCATTATAGATTTTGCCCCTTTACCACCACTCTATTGGTTCCTAGCTTAATTTCCTCAAGGTTCTTTCCTATGGTACTGAAGAAGGGTCAGGGAACTTGGGCAAGCATGTGTTGATCTGGAAAACAGGAACTCACCACTTTAAGAGAGGCCCGCCCTTGTTCTGTGCTGGCCTTTGAAATCCTTACAAATTGCTAAGCGCAGTCAGGCTGGGGACCAATGAGAGGCAGGGGGGAGAGCAGTGAAGGGGAGCTTCTCAGAAGTCCCTCCCCAGCTCTACCTGGGGATGGTTTCAATCCCTTGTTGGGGTCTCTCCACCCTCCCTTCACTCTCCTGTTGCTTATTCTCTCTCTCTCTCTCTCTCTCTCTCTCTCTCTCTCTCTCTCTCTCTCTCTCTGTGTGTGTGTGTGTGTGTTTGCACATGCATGTGCATATGCGTGCATGCCTCTTTCCAGGATGTACAATTCTTTGTCAGCCGCACTGAATGAACTCCGTACCACTCTAGATGACTAGATGACCACCCTCCCCCATGAGCGTCATACAGGTCTATGCTTTATTATTTCTTCCCTTTGTTAAGTCTTGATAATCCTCTGTGGTAGAGATATACCACATTTCCCATTCTTCTGGTGGTCACTTTTACAGTGGGGCTTGTGAATAATGCTGTATCTGTGGTCATTTAATGATCTGTTCATGTCCCTACATTCTTTTGAGACATTCTCAGAAGAAAAAATCCTGGGTCATAGGGTATTTCTATTGTTGGGGGGTTTTGTTTGTTTGGGTTTGGTTTTGTTGTTTTGTTTTGCTGTGCGGGTTGTTTTGTTGTTGTTATTTTTTGTTGTTTTGTTTTTTCAACAATTTATGTAGTGCAGGCTGACCTTGAACTTGTGATTGAAGAAGAGTCAGGGAAACTTAGGCCAACCAGAAAAACAGGGATAGGCCCCTTTAAGAGGGGCTGATTTTTGCTCCTGGGGTAATATTTTCCCCTCCACAAGCCAGAACATTGTACCTGATACAAATTGCTAATGGCTGGCATGGGCAGGACCAATCAAGTAGAAGGGGAAAGGAGCCTAAAGGAGGTAGGGCCTGGAGAGCCTATAAACTGTCCAGCAGAGCCAGACTCCCGGGATGGACCCTCAGCTCTGGGGCTTCCCCAGTTCCATGACTGCAACTGTCTGCTCTGAAAACCTTTGTGGTTTTCTTTCTCTTCTGGCTCCCGCTGGGTTTTTCTGCTTCGCTTTCTTAGCAACTGCCACTGTTGCTTCTTGACAGTAGAACTTTGGACTTCTGATTTTCCCAGATATCCAGTCTTTTCTTTATCCCATGGGATGAACCCTACAGATTCCCTATATAAACGCCCTTCATCCCTAAACACATATAACATAACCATCTTGCTACAGCTTCCAGGGGGCTGGGAGTGATTATAGATCTGGTTGAAGATCTGGTCTCCACCATTGATCGAGGATTTGTCTCTTTTGTCTATGCCTATAATTTTAAGGTTTGACCTTGAAATTGTGCCCCAAGGCTCCTTCATATTCTTTCCTGGATATTTTTCAAACTTCATACTTTGGACGTGTATGGTCTAAGTCCTCCTCTTATCTTTGACTCTCGATATTCTACCATCTGTTTGATCCATTCTACTTGAAAGACTTTTCCAAGAGTTTTCTACTTGGCTTGTTGAGTTGTTGAGTACTCTCTTTATTTCAGCTTGACTTCTCATCATCATTTATCTTGGTCTCCAAATCCTGGATTGTCTTCCTCGTCTCATTCAGTCTTAAGTTTGTTTTTTCTCCAGCAGTTCTCAAGCATTTATTCTCTTTAAGTATGCAGAGATGTCCCTTTGGGTCATTGAATTCATTGCTGAAATTCATGAGTGTTCTTTTAAGTTCTGTGTCCTGGAGTTCATCTAGGTAATTCTCATTATAGAATATTTTTATAGGACTGGTGGATTTAGGAGGGCCTGGGCATATTGTCTTGACCTTTTATATTGTCAATTACATCAAGACCTGGGCATGTGGACTTCTTTCATTAGTTATGTATCTGATGTGAAACAGCAGGTTGGACTGGTGGACATGATGTGCCACTAGGCCTAAGCCTGAAGGTTGGGAAAGGTTCAGAAGAGCCTCCTAGGTAAGGCCAGTGACACTGTGGTTGTGAGACCCATGGGTAGGTCTGGAGATTAGGAAGGGTGCTGGCAGGGTCAGGAGGACTCACCAAGCTTGGTGGTAGCATAGCGTTTGGACCAGGCTCAGTCTGGAGGTTGAATATGAATTTGGTATTCTTAAGTGACTTTTCTTTTTCTTCAGTAGGTGAGTTTTAATATATGGGTGGATTTTACTTTTAATTGTGTAAGAATTATTTAGAGACCAGTTCCACCCACCTGCCTATCAGTCACCTTTCACAATGTACTGCCCAGCACCATGTAGAGTCTAATCCTGAATTCCAGGTAGGTCTTCCAGGACCTGCCTGCCAATCAATTATTCTACCAACCATACCACTTAACGCGGTGTTGAGTCAGATCCAAAACTCCAGATAAGGCCTGCCAAAATCATCCATTGCACCAGCCATCATGAGGAGTCTGACCCAGAATTCCAGACATGTCTCACAGGTTTATCCTTCCCACCCATAAGTAACCCTACCCACTTGGCTACTAGGTACCACCTGGAGTCTGACCTGAAACTCCAGGAAGATTCTCCAGATCCACTCCACTTGTCTGCCTATCAGTCAGTCACCCTACCCACCGACCTGCCTGTCTCCACGTGGAGTCTGTCCCAGAATTCCAGGCAGGTTCCCCAGACCCACACTACCGGCTCACCTACTCTTTATCTTATGCACCCTACCACCTGGAACCTGGAAGAGCTTATTTGCTTGTTATTAACATCTCTTCAAGGAGATAGTTTGTGTTGACATTTAGAGCAAGTTGATATTTTCTCCAGAACATGTGCTGAGAGATAGATTTGAATTCTTGCACTATTTTAGAATGAAAGACATGAAACTGATTTCTGTCAGGCGGAAGTGCTGGTCCTCTGGACTGATGAACACTTTCCATGACCACGAGCTCACTCTATCTCAATCAATCTCATGTTTACAGGTGTTGAGTTATTTAGTATCATCAAACACTGAGGGTGCACGAGGAGGATATTGCACTTTAAGACAGGGAATTGGTTTAAAGTAGAAATCTATTTTGAGTTTTGGAGCTGAGTGGATTGGGTGGGAGAGGGGCAGAAAGAGCTGTTGGGATGTGGCCTGGGTAAGCAGCATCCTTGCAGAAGACACCAACGGGCCAGGTGACGTGATCCGGGGTGGTTGGAGTAGCAGAGGACTGTATCCTGTGGATGGATGAGCTTAGGAGTGGTGCTCGAGTGCCCAGGCTGAGAAGCTGGGGACGCTACCCTGGCTCTGCAGGAAGTCTTAGGGCCATTGCTGAAGGAGTGATGGGTCACCTCTAGCCTTGCTCTGAAAGTCTTTGCCTGTAGCTTATCAGGAAATAACCTTATCACAAGCTTGACTCCCTGTCAATGTGGGAAAGCTACTCATTCTTGTATATAAAGCTTAGGTTTATGATAGAAGCCCTTTTGTTCATAAACAGGAAATGTTATTACATCAGTGTATTACTTACTCTTTTATAGCTGTGATGAAACACCAGAGTCAAGGCAACTTGTTTTGGGGGCTTAGTGTTAGGATTCATAATTGGGGGACAACATGGCAGCAGGTGGCAGATATGGCAGTCCGAGTCCAAGGCTCAGAGCTGAGGGCTCACATCTCTAACTGCAAGCAGGAAGCAGAGAGGGCAAACTTGGGCTGGCGCGTGGTTTTGAGACCTCAAAGTCTTATCACCAATGACAAATCCTCCTCCAACAAGGCCACATTTGCTAGACTTTTCAAACAGTGTCAGTAGCAAGCCATTTGGGAGAACATTCTCATTTAAACCATCACCATTTGTGTTCTTGGATCAGGACCTCTTCCCAAATTTATAAGATTCCTAAAGGCTGTGCTTGGAATTGAAAACCCAGCCATCTGCTAATTTTCTACCTCTTTTTCAAACCTCTCTGTGGCTGCTATTCCCT
Organism: Mus pahari; assembly: GCF_900095145.1. Lineage (NCBI taxonomy): Eukaryota > Metazoa > Chordata > Mammalia > Rodentia > Muridae > Mus > Mus pahari. The sequence continues at coordinate 42,412,123 of NC_034610.1, read as the reverse complement.
TAATCCCTTAAATTCTCTTAAAATTTCATGCAAGTATGGGCTATGTACCCAATCTCACACAAAATAAAACAAACTGTAAGGTACTCAGAATAATAGTGCCCCAAAGAAGCAAGATGTGACAATACATTTGAAAGAGGAAGACATGTTTATGTTTATAAGGAACACATGCTCTATGTGACTACCAGCTGGGTGTTGCTAAATTTTTTTTTAGATAATGTAGTTTTTCACTCTTGCCATGGTCATAGAGACTGGATTTTAGTCAATGGTTTACAGCTGACTAGTTTTCCTCTGCCAGAAAGCAAAGGACTGTTGAACAATTGACAAGCATGCAAGTTAAACCTGAGCTAACTTTTGCTTTTATAATAGGGAGGTTGTCGCGTGTAGTTTTAAAAATTGATCCATGCTAAATCCAACTAGGCACCAGCAATAGCAGTCTCACCAACCCCTATGGCCAGCTGGCTGCCAAGCCATTCGCACTTCCCAGGCCGTCCATCCCCTGTGGCTAGCCTGCAGAAAGCCAGCTACCCAACTCAGATTCCCTTAGCTGCACCAAGAACACAAAACCTAATTGATACAAATACAAGCTGAACAGCTAGATTGAGCAAATGTACCCTACACCCATCTAATGGCCACCTATGAAATGCCTAGCTTCCTGCGGCAACTTCAGGCCGTGTGACCCCAGCTCATCTTTTTCTTCTTCTTCCATCTTCTTCAGTCCTCCGTTTTTTTGTCTGTCTCTGTCTCTCTTCCTCTCCCTCCTTCCTCCATCACTCTTGCCCTCGCTCTCACCCTTGCCCTCTCCCTAGCTCCAGCCTCATCTGACCACTTAAGATTTCACCGGATCTCACCCAAGTGCATGCACCTCTCTTGAGGGAGCAAAATCCACAAACAACAATCCACAACAAGAGGTAATTGTTATAAAAAGGGTTTTCACTCACACACAGAGAGAGACACACACACACACACACACACACACACACGTGCGCGCGCGCACACTATATATCATGCTGAATTTCAATATAATTATTATATGAAAAATGCTTTGGGTGTGCTGGGAGAACGACTCCTTGGTGAAGTGCTTCTTCGCAAGCAGTAAGGCTGATCCTAGCATCTTAGGTGAAGAGGGTAGGACAGCACATGCCACTATACGTTTTTAACTCTAGTGCTGGAGGGAGGGGATGTCTGAGCTCACTAATTAACCTGCCTAGCCTTCCATTAACTCCAAGTTCAATGAGAGAATCTCAAAATGTAGAGTGAAGAGATTGAGGATGTCATCTCAACCTCAAACTTCCACATATAACCTGGCTACACATGTATGTACATACACATAAACACATGTTCACTAAACACACATGAAAATTTTTAGTCTACACCTTAGATTTGTTATGGTTATAGAAGCAATAACTGTTAAAAACATGAACATTAATATTAAGAGGATGCTTCCAAAAATATGCTACTTTTCCACACAGAAAGTTATAATAATAACATGCGCCTATAATTTCCTGTCTCTTGTATGTGCTTGTAAGGATTACACATTGTCCTTATGGGGAATGAACAATATCTTACATACAGACAAGTATATTGAAGCCTGAGGAAGCTCAATGGCTTTCTCAAGATGATGCAGTCACTGACAGGGGGTAGAGTCACACTATTTTGTGTTCTAGTTATTTTCTGTTGCTGTGATTAAAAAGAAATGACCAAAACCAACTTGAAGAGGAAGGTGTTTATGTAGCCTACAAGTTATAATACACCATCAAGAGAAGTTCAGGCACAAACTCAAGCAGGAACTGACAGCAACCAGGGAAGGCTGCTGCCTATTGACCTGGTTCCCATGGCTTACTCAGCTTGCTTTCTTACACAACACAGGGCCAACAGATACAGGGGTGTCAAAGTGCACCTTGTGTTGGCCACATAATGGGATTCCAATATACACTTGACAAATGATTACAAGAATCTTGTCTTACGCTTCTGAGAATACTTCTTCGGAAGGGTCTATTGTTAAAAAAATCATCAGTCTCGGCATGAAATTTTTTTTTTTTAATCATCTTGAGACCATCAAGCTTAGTGTAAAGGCTGCTTACTTTGGATGGAGACGGACTTGTTTTTCTGAGCTCCTGTTGAGCACGTCTCTGGTTCGCTGAGGAAATTCTGTTGATGCCTCACTTGTCATTGTTCCCATTCGTTTCTGAACAAGACTGTAATGCTGCTTGCTGAATATGCTGTTTAGCGCTAGGCCTAATGTACAAGGGTACATTTCAGCAGTGAAATGTAACCTTCAGACCACAGGTGACATGTCTAGCTAGCAATAGAGACACTCTATTGTCTTCACACATCTTATGAAGCTAAACGGAAGCACCCATGGAATGGCTGTTCAAGTCCTATTGTTCGTCATGCATCTCTTATAATAAAATTTCACTTATCCCTGTTACATGCCATGACTAGAATTACTATTATATTGGCCTGTGAACCTTTTAATCAGTCTTGCTTCTTTGAGCTAATATAGAAGCTCTTCATTGCTGTCTCTCTTTTTTTGTGATGGTCTTCAGTAGATTCACTCAGGCCATTGTAAGAAAGGTAAACGTTTTTTAGCTTAGCTCTTGATAGTATCAGTATTTCTGTTTGGGGACATAAAGCAAATTCCTAGGAAGCAAGAGTGAGATTCTTTGAGTGGATTGGACTTTAGTTCTGAAATACTACAGAAACAGAAAGAAGTGTTTTCCAGTGAAGTATGTGCTTAGAACACTAGAAAATTAAAGTGGCTACAGGTGTTTTGGTTGTTTTATTTCTCTTTTAAGGGCATGACTTTTCACTAAACTTAATCAAAAATGAAAAGGAAAAAGGAAAATATCAGTGTGTGTTACAAAATACAAGAAAGGAAGGAAGTGTGTGAATGGACACAATCGAGGATGCTGTAAACACCCGATGAGGTTACCAAAGCCTTGTGATTTTCAGAAGAGAGACAGGATCAGGAAGATGACAAACCTACAAATATGTTCTCACATACTTATCTTCCTCCCCATGAACTCAAGATCTCTCACAAAGATTTGGTTTCTGGCAGGAATTTGAAGTCACATTTGTCTTGTGTCTTTCTGATTAAACAATTGTCTTGTCACTTAACATAAGCTTTTCATATTCTTGTACCAAAGTTCTTTAGTGATATAAATATCGTTCCCCTTTCTCACTTCTATAGCCCACTTCTAGATGGAAGACCACTGAGTAAGGTTGATATACAGATCTTTAGAAGATACTTCTTTTAAATGAAATTTTAAACTATTGGCCAAGTAATGTCAAGTGCCCAGTAATGGACAGACTGTTCTTATTGCATCTGTATCCCTTCAAGAAACACTTTTGATATAGTAAATGTCAAAAGCACCAAATAAAAACATCAGAGTTTTTATGACAGAGCCAGGTAATTTAAACCTTTAAATTTAATTTAAATTTAAATTTAATTTAAATTTAATGGTAATCTTTCAAATTCTGCAATTTTCTCTTTGTAATGAGCTGTTTTCTACATACTGTTAGGACACTTGCCCTAGAGCAATTTTAGGTGTTTATAAATTGACTCTTCTCCATTCTGGTAAATCCAATGTATGCAACCACTTATAATTCTATCCTACAAAGATTCAAACTGGGGCAGGCCTAGGGGTACAGGCCTATAATCCTAGATGTTGGGAAGGCTGAGACAGGAGGATTGCAAGTTGAAGGCCTACAAGTGCTACAGAGAGTTGAAGGCTGACCTCAGCAACTTACAAAGATTCTGCCTGAAGCCAAAAAGTAAAATGTAGGCTAGCATATAGCTTGTTATTATGGCATTTTTTTTTCAGTAACTATGAAGCTTGGAGTTTAGCCCTCAACCCTGTGTAATTGCGTGTGCGCACGCACGTATACACACACAAAGTATTCTCTTGTTAGAGTGACTGTTCAGTTAGCAGTTGTAGTAAATCCCTCATTTGTGAAAGCCCCTCACTCATATCTACTTAAGACCTATGTAGCATATGGATGTGTATTTTACATAAGTAAGTAGTTACTGACTTGCAGAAGCCTGGGGTTGTCACTGTAATTAGCAGCACAGGGCCCTGAAGCATCCTTTTGCTGGATCTATCATGTCAACCCTCTGCATCCAATGGCAGGCTACTCTTCCACTGCCTTTCATGGTTACTGAAGATTCGGCCCTTAGCAAGTCTTCCTTGTAGGTAAGAAAGCTGATTCCTTTCACATGGTTTTTGATATTGAATAAAACAGGTTTGTTGTGAGGTTTGTTTTGATTTTTTTCAATAGTTGTTATGTGTGCTGTTTCCTAAAATATGTTTGCAGATGGATCTTATTGTGTCGATTATTTAATGTTTCTATTGGACTGTCTTCATTTGCCGTAGCCTTTTCATTAGCAGGTGATTTCACCATGATAGGCTTCCTCACTGGGCTCTCAAGGACTGTTATAGAAACAAACTTCAACATTCCCAGGTTTCAAGCTTTGAGTATTTCTGCATTGACAGTTACAACCAATTCCATGGGATGGTTTCTTGTTCTGAAGTTTAGAATTTCAAAGTATCTAATCCTGGCTTACTGTCACTCAAGAACTTACAAAGTTAAAACCTGCCCCTCTAACAAACTATAGTTATTTAGGCCTTTGTGAAATATACTTTTATTTCATTTCAATGGAGCAAGCATTTTCTGTTTCCCTGACACTATTTCTTGAATGGTCTCATTCTCTTACCAGAATCCTGTGAAGCAAATAGTCCTGTTCTTACCACCTGGCAGTTAAGGAGTTATGAGGAGCTGAGTTAAGTAACTCGCCCAGGGTTGCACAGCTAGGAAGCAACAAAGACAGGATTGAAAGTCCGGTTCTCTGCTGCTGACTGTGCATCCTTATGCAATATAACCAGCTCTTAGTGCCTTTTCCACCCAGCAATAGTGTGACTGTGTGTTGTGTTCCTTTTGTGTTGGCTGTTTTTATGTCAACTCTACATAAGCTAGAGTAATTTGGAAGATGGAACTTCAACTGAGAAAATATTTCCCATCAGATTGTCCTGTGGGCAAGTCTATTGTACATTTGGTGCATTTTCTTGATTGACAATTGATATTGGAGGGCTTAGTGTAAAGGTTTCTCCAAAGCAAGGTCATTTTGGCTATTTCGAGCCAAGGAATACCACAAGGTCATACCACCAGTTAAGAAAGGACATGTAAGGACTTTACTGGGGAGAAGAACAGAATGGCTGTAGTCTCTGCACAGGAAGAGAGACAGCAGAGGGCTGGACTGAATGGAAGACCTTTAAAGGGTTTGTGGAGCATGCCAAGTGAGCTAATAGGAAACACTGTTTGGCCACTACAGGATCAGGGATTTCCAAGTCTCAGAGCTTTGGGTCAAACTAGAGGCAGAGTGTTTTTCCTTTGGCCTATGTCTTGGGCTTGGGGTCAAGTCAGGGATAAAGTGGTGGTCTCTTGGCCCAGGTGCTTAGGGTCAACTCAGGGTCAGAGTATTCTTTCCTTGCCCTGGTCTCAGGGACGAGTCAGGGTCAGGGGGTTCTTTCCTGGCCCATTTACTCTCCATTCCTCTCTGTTTTGTTTACAATACAATCGGGGATTACGAGAGGGGTGATGATATCGCTATACATCTTCCTGCCGTCTGGGGGCATTGAAGTCCTTGAGCCAAGCCTGATCTTCATATCAGGGGTTGTAGTCCTCTGGTCCTGTAGTTAGGGGCTGATAATCCTGTAATAACAACTGATTAATAAATATCTAGTTCGAAATCTTTTGGATCTTCTGTTGAAAAACATCTAGACAAGAAGTTTATGGGGCAGAGTATGATTAGTGGGATGTGAAAAAGGAGAAGGGAGGTGACAGAAGGGCAAGATGACTGTCAAGGACCCACTGGCCAGAGGCTCTGAACTGTTCCTTGGGTATTTCGGAGATCTGTCTGGAGTTGGCAGATTTTGTCTTTTATTATATCCAATTGGTTGACATACTAGACACAACATTCCTCCTTGAGGAAGAGGCAAAGGCGACCCTTCTCTGCTGTTAGTAACTCTAATAATCCTCACTGATTTTCTCTAATGTCTTGCAAGTGGTTTGCACAGGATGTGAGGATGATCTGGCTGCAAGACATCTGTCACAGCAGGGTTGATCACCGGAGTTGATTCGGTTGATCTGGCTGGCTAGGCGGGTGTCCCCTTCCTCCCTCACCTGCTCCATGTGGGTCCCTCCCGAAGCTGTGTGCTCTCGGTCAAAGAGGTCAACCTTCCCCCGAATAGAGGAGGACCGGTCTTCGGTCAAGGGTATATGAGTAGCTGTGCTCCCCAGCTAGAACCTCCAAACAAGCTCTCAAGTGGTTTGCACAGAAACAAGATTTTTTTCTTAAAGCCATACAATAACCCCCTTGTCTTGGATAGAGCATTTTGAGTGTTCTGTCCCATTGTAGAACTCTTTCAGTGGTTGATAAATTTGGGTCGACTTAGTTTGAACATGTACCTTTTCTGGTGTTGTAATAAGTATTACAGGTAGACATTTTGTTCCTTTTGTCTTTTGTAGAGGATAAGGGGTGATGTGCTCTCTTCTATAACAACTTCCTGCTGAAATTTCATTGTGAGGGAGGGTCTATGCAGGCTGGAATGCTAATCAAAGGCCAGGAGGGAATTTAAACAGTTGTGTATTCATCAGAAACATCTGGTTCAGTGACCCAGCTGAAGAGACCGGGAACAATCGCATGAGCTGGATTGGTTCTCATCAGCTTTTAACAAACCCAGGGCTCACAACCGTTTGGAATGGTTCGTAGTGCACAGCTGATTCCCAGATGGTGCCTGTCAGCTGAGTGGAAATCTGCTGAGACAGATAAAGACTGGGGACAGAAGTTAAGGTTTAGAAACTGAAAGGAAAATCATAAATTTGGAACTTTTCAGGAATACTGCACAAGAGATTCTCCCTACATTAGTCTGTTTTCTCTAGGAGCCTATGCCATCCCGAGCCAGGACTTTTGACAGGGTTTATATCTAGACATGATCTTGACTATTTTCTGTGATTCTATTTTGGGGATTGAATTCTTACCCTGGACTGTACCTTGGACATCAATAACTTCTATTTTACAGAAAGTCACACAAAGAGTTCACACTGAGGCTCAGAGGAGCCAATGAACAAGGACTTTCAGGCAAATCTGGGACTGTAAAGACTTATGAAGTCTTTTCAAGAGTGACTAGGTGCATTGTACACTGAGATGCATAGGAGCCTGTAGAAACTAAGACATTTGGAGCAGCAGGAGGCCAGTGAGACGAGATTGGGAATGTTAAAGCTGTAAGTTCCAGTCCAGTCTCAGAATACTAACCAAGAGAAGTCTTGTATCCGATCAACTCTCAGAATCAGAAGGTCTCAGAGGGCATAAGAGTGGGCCAGTTCCTACAGTAGGAGTTGGTCCATCAGCATGTGCCTGCAGATTACGTCCCCAAGGCTGAGGCAGGGACCTGGCTGCTTCCTCCAGCTGGAGCACTGGGTCTTGATCTATTTGTGCTAGGGGTTTAGAGGAAAGCTGCAGTCTTCCTCCTCATCTTCTTCTATTAGTGGTCCTATGAGTGTGACTATATCAATCGTCCTTCAAAGTCACAGAGCCAGAGGCAGGATCCAACTGAGAACTAGGCAGGTGAAACTGACATGTGTGTAGTTTCAGGAGCTCCTTGCCTTATGCATATATTGTAGGTAAAGAACAGGGACCAATCAGGGGAAAAGCCTGCCAAACCCAGAGAAGAAAGGACAGCCAGAAACTACCCAGGACAGAGAATCGAGGGGGGGTGGAGCAGGTATACAATCAGGTCTGCTGCTCTGTCCTCTATTCTGTCCCCTATCCCTCATCTGCACTGCAGAGGAAGCTGGACAAGAAGGCAGGACATTATGGTCTAATAACAAGTGGAGTTTTCACCTGTGTTCAGCTCCCAGTGTTATTTTTAAAAGTCTCCAGCTGTTGATTCAACTTCCAACTGGAGCTGCTATTATCTCTCCCTCTCCTTTCAACTTGAATCCCTTGGGGCTAGAAGTATAGATGACTAGAATGCCCTATGAAAACCTCTGCCATGGTAGAGATGACTAGAATGCCCTATGAAGAACCTCTGCCATTTGCTACCTCCCTCTTCCGTACTGGAAAGGCCCTGAGTCCTGGGATGAAGAACACATAGTAGCCACAGTCTCCCAGATGTGTCCCTGCTTGTTCTGTGTGCCCACATAAACCTGACCTTAACAGAATGTCCTCAGAGTCATGGAGCGCGATATGCAGTGGCTGAGCACTTTAAATCCAAGGAGACGCTTGCCTTAGTGACGGTGATGACCCTGCTCTGCATCCCTCTCCAGGCTGGGTGCTCCTGTCTCATTTGTTGATCTTTATTTTCTCTCCCCATTACTTCCTCTTCCCACCTCATACAACCCCCTCCTCACTAGGACTTCACCTTTTCTCCCTGTCTTACTCCACCCTCATCCTACGGAATTGTCTTTCTACTGTTTACTTCTAGTTTAATGTTGTTAGGGTCTTCACAAGCTGAATTGTACATTATGATCTATGATACCATACCCATGCTTCTGGTTTTACAGGAGTTTTATTATATAGTACATAATAGTAAACTTAAAAAAAAAATACTAGCAAAGAAACGTGGAAGAAGCAAATGTGAAAGAAAAACTCAAATTGGGGGTTTATAAACATGGCAGAGATGACGTGGGTAGCCCAATTAAGGGAAGTATAACATGATCCAATTAGGGGGTCATACAAGTATCCAGCTGAAATCAACTGGGGAAGTCCCTATGCAGCAGCTGGCTTTTTCCTCACGAGTGCATGCCCATGGTGGAACTTTGGCTTCTAATTCCCACTGCAGACATTTTTATCTCAAGGGATAAACCATGGTGACAACTGTTACAGATGGTCATCTAGCTGTTCTCTGAGACAGTTTTTACTCTTGAGCAGTTTTGCTTTTTCCTTTCTTGATTGTCCCAGAGTTAAGGGGGGAGGAGCAACCCAACCTCAGACAAAGGATCTTGGAGGACACTTTGAGACAAAGATAGCTGCTCTCCAGTTTGTATGTTAGGAGTGGAGGAAACTCAACTTCCAGATCTAGTTTTTCAGTGACCTTAAACAGCATGTGACAATTTACTGTTGCAATGCCTTTATAAACGTGCAGTGGGATTTGTCCTATGAAGTGTTAAATGTGGAGGTGGTGGTGGTGGTGGTGTGTATAACTTAACCATAGATCAGTGTCTAGATAAAACCTCCAATGTGCTTAACCCTGAGAATGTACACAATTCTGGTTTACCAATAGACAAGGACATGAGTAAAAGCAGAGATAAACCAAATATATAAGAATATATGTCTCAAGATATACCTGGCTTCCTCCTGTCAGTTGTTCTTATAAATCTCACCTTGGCCACTCATTTTTTGGGGGGACACCCTCATTTGACAAATCTGACAAAGATGAGGGTTTTGCGGCTAATATGCAGCAGCAAAGTCTTGAGAGGCATATCCTACTTTTCCTTCCCCCCCCTTCCAGCCCCCCGGGCTGACCTGAACTAGATTCTGATGTCTCAATGTGTTCGGGGACACTTTGAAAGGTCTTCTCTGATAAACTGTAGGAGAAGCTTGTTTCTTCTGTGTATACCCCGCTGCGACTTAGTAAACAAATACATGGTTCAGTCATAAAGCCTCTGTGGGCTCTGCTCAGAGTACTTGCCCTCTCCTGCACAACAGTGGCATTTGTCTCCCCTCCCTGCTCTCACTCGTCTTTATCAGTTCATTACATGAATGTCCAAAGGGGGGTACAGAGAGAAAGTGTCAGGGTCTTCAGCAGAAGAGAAAGATGTTACCCCTGAGTTCCTAATCTTTGCTTACATCTTATAACCATTGTTCCAATGCCTGGTCTCTAATAGGTGGTATAAAACCATAGTTTCTTTAAGCTTTTGTGTGTTAAAAGGTCTTTTATGTCTAAGGTATCAAACCCATTATTTTTCATGGCCGCCACAATTTCAGAGTCTTGGCAGCTGGTGTCTCCATCACAGTGACTTGTTAAAGTCTCATCACCTTTCATAGCCATGGATGCTGCCTCATTAGATTTTGTACAGTTGGCTTCTACTTAGCATTCATTATTAATAATGAGTTAATAATGCATGCTTATTAAGTCTTTGGGAAAGTTATGTGGGATGGCATACTGCATTTGCAAAACATTTTTTACTAAGCTCTGATAAGGTGGCCCCTGCAAATGGAACAGACCCTAGTTGCTAGATAGTATAAGAGGACACAAAAAGTCAATTTTGGGATCATCATAAGGAATGCCCAGAAAGACTTCTGTGAGGAAGGAATAAACTGTAATGTTACATCAGGCTTGAATCTTCCAACTACACAAGACTTTATTATTTTTACACTTCTGCTCCCATTCCACTAACAAGTTATCAGAACTCAGGTATCTGTAAGCTGTGCCTTCATCAGGACAACAACCTACAACAAGGAGGAACTGTTGGATTTTTTTTTTTTTTTTT
>NC_034610.1:42390310-42401067 GCF_900095145.1 Mus pahari | reverse complement strand
TTTATTTTATTACTTGAATAAGAGAGATGATGCTGGTGTACTTGATTCTTTTCACAATGTCCTTTATCAGGACAACAACCTACAGCAAGGAGGAACTGTTGGATTTTTTTTTTTTCCTCTTTCAGGATACTGGTCTTCTGGATGTGATGAAATAGTTTTTCTCCCTTAGTCACTTCCATGATTTAAAAAGTATTTTATTTTATCACTTGCATGAGAGAGATGATGCTGGTGTACTTGATTTTTTTCACAATGACCACCTCTGCAATCGCTGGTTTGGAACCACTTCTGCTTCACCAGAACTTTGACAGTGACTGATTTACGTGTGACATGATGGGAGACTAATTTAGCCTTGGCCTGAAATATTTAGGGTAGTGATTATGTCTTCATCGAAGATGATGGACACAGTGCTGGGCCCTGATGTTGCCTCCCTACTGCCACTGTACACTGTAGGTGGGAATGCTACCTCAAAAAGAGAAAGTAGCAGAAGAAATGAAGACTGATAGCATAAGAAACAACTAAAACCAAAGAAAACCAACACTACATTGAAACAAAAACTCAATGCCAAGTGAGGAACAAAAAAGAAAAAAAATGAAAAAGGTTAGAAATGAAAGAAATAGCACACTCCAAAATGATGTAAAAATCATTAAAATTAAAAACCCAAATGCCAAACCAAACATTATCTAAATAAAAAGCCAAAACCACATAGGCACCACAAAAAAACTTAACAAAACCAGAAAAAAAATAATACAACAGGTAAAACCAGAAAATGAAAACTAAAGTTCAGCTCAACCAAACAAAAACAATGTTAGAAAATCCAACCTAACTAAATGCCACAAAGTGCCGCCATCACAAGTGTGAGGCCGTGAATTACAGTGAAAGAACAACACCAATCTGAGTGCAAGGTAAGCCAACAGATGTGTGTCCCTGGGGCTCATCTAGCCTAATCTACTGAGAAACCATAGGCCAGTGAGAGGCTCTGCTTAAGCAAAGTGGCCAGCGGACCTGAAATACGTCAGGTGACATTGTACTCTTGGCACCACCAGCAAGCTTCCATTGAGTTCAAATTGGAAATTGCTTGAAGTTCAAAAGGTGACAGCTATGAGTGAGCTATGAGGTAAAGTTCTTTCTCTGCATAAGAAAGACGTCCTAGGTATTGGCATCTTTGAGGGGCTTTCACTGTTTTTCTGAAACCTACATGGCTACTGGAGGTCTTTCTTGCTCTTACTTAGGACTCTCAAGAGAGGTATGAATGTTCTGCCTCAAAAGTTGCTGTCATATGTGAGACAAGATAGATGGTGGTGGCAGGAACAGGATTTCCCTTAACTGGACTTTGGAGTGGATGACAATTCTGCCGTTGCAGGTACCTCATCCAAACACATCCCTTCCTCTAGCCCTGGCTTCTCAGAGGCCCTGATGTGTGTAAAGAGCTCTCTGATGGCCCTACAGGAGATTTTGGGCATTCGCCTTAGAGCAAATGCTATGAACAAGCTGCCCCATTTTTCATGGTTGCTAGTAAGAAGTTACAAGTACACATACCTAGGTCTATTTAACTCTGTAGAGGGCACTTTGGAGAGGAAGCCAAGATCTAGAAGGTGTCCCAATGTATCTTCTTTTGTCTACAAAGGGGTGGTCATTAGCATTGGCTCCCAAGACCATGCCCTCACATATTGGGATCTCTTGGCCCAAGGATCTTTAAAAAAGGAGCACCTAGTGTGTGTGTGTGTGTGTGTGTGTGTGTGTGTGTGTGTGTGTGTGTGTGTGTACTTTTTAAAATTCTGCACAGGGATCCAGTCTCTACTCTATGAGTAGAAAGTCTCCTCCTTGTGAGCAGCCCCTCCCGGGTTGAGAGTTAGCTGAGCTGGTTTCTTCCTGGGTGAAGCTTGATAGATGCTTGAACATTACTGTGATGCATAAGTACTCCTGGGGACTTTAGGAAAGCTCCCAGAATCAATAGATGGGTAGAAGGGGTAGGAGAGCCTAGTGGTTAAGAATATCCTTACAGATGTTCACTGGTTGTGCCATACATCCTGCTACCCTGATGATCTTTGGGACTATGACCACTTTTGTTCTCAGATAACCTCTGCTCTACCTTCAATGGATCTAGGCCTCTCTTAGTGAAGATGAGTGTTCTCTGTATAAAGACTACCTTATTATTTTTTTTTATAAAGTTTACCTGGAAACTTAACAGGCCCCATAATTTAACAGTATGCACGCATGTAATCTAATCTATTATGTGCTTTGAATTCAGCTTTCTCTTCTTAAGATGCTATTACACAGCACTATATTCTAAGCCAAACAAGTGCCAAGGATTGCTATGCCAAATTTCAAAGGATCATCACAGCTAGGCTTGTTGATTATTGGCTTGTTAATGTTATTATGTCTCAGAAAATGCCTGGATATTTTTCCATGATGGAAAAGAAAGCTGGAAAGCTTAAGCAAATTATACGGGTCTGAGCAAGTTATATAAGGTATGTAAACAGTCAGAATTCAATACATTGATGTCAAAGCTCTGCTTAAATCAATGGAGTTATGGCTTGTTCTCACTAACAATTACAAAAACTGTTTGAGGAAAAAAATGTTTATTTAATCAAAATGTATTTAAATATTTGGTTGTCAGTGGCATCCTGGGTGTTCAATAACCATACTTGGAGACCATACTAATGTGGTCAGAGAGATTAAAAAGAATATATTCCTCCTTGCCCCACAAGATCAAGTAGGTCGGACAAGTACCTCACACAAAGTGCTTTTTAACTATGAGGAATCATCTTTTCTATTGTTCAGGGATGTCATGGAGTCTCCACTCAGTGTACTCAAACCACTGTCCAGTCTAAAAAGAGGAGGGGTCTATAAAGGACCCTCCATGGATCTTGCTTCCATGCTTCCAAGTAAAGCCATGGCTAAGCATAAATTCTCCTCCCATAGAATGAGCATACTTGTGAAAGTAAGGTTAGATGCTCAAGCCCAAGTAACCCCCAAGGACTGGATCTTCATTGGCCTTGACAATAAAAAATATAGTTAATTTTGTCCACCTGTATGGTCTTAAACACCGAGCAGGAAAGTATAACCAAAATAAAATAAAATAAAATGATTGGTGTATTTCTTGAACAGTTTAAGGGACCATACTCCCTAGACATTAGGTTTAGAGCCACATGAGATGTTGTTTAGACAACCATTTCTCATTAGTGATTTTCTTCTTGATAAGAAAAATGCTGCCTAGATATAAAATGTCATGACCTTGGCTCAACTCAGCACCACATTATCTAGCTCTAAGCAAGAGAGATAATCCCCATAGTTTTAATTATCATTTGATTCTTAGGTTAAATTGATTTTCTTTCTCCCTCTTTAGAAGCCATGTGAACCAAGCTCATCCCAACAGCTCCCAAAGTGTCTGAAAGTAGATCCTGGGTTCATCATTCTCGATCCCGGCCTTGGATCCATTGCTACTATGTGGAACTTTTCTGAAAACCGTAACCTATTTTGTTTGTGATGCAGTGGTATCTAGTATTCTCCTCTCTCCTCCTTCAGCCCTTCTACATCTAACAGATGGCCCTTTACGTGGAGCCACGGATATGTACAGCCTGTCTAAATAAGCTGGGTTCCAGGAGCCTGCATCATGGGAATTCCCTGTCTCTTGGACTGACACTCCCCTGAACTCTGCCCCTCACAGCTTGAAGCAGCTAGAGCGGTCGTCGTCCCCTTTCCTGACAATAATTGGTGTCAGTCTCTGAAGTGGGGAATGAAGGCAGGTTAGATGGACTTAGGTAGACTAGGAAAGTGAGAACAGACTTCCTGACATGAGGCTTATCTTATTCCCAGAAGACACTGCGAGACAAGGTATAGAAGCTGAAACTATAGGGGAAGGGAGGACAAAGAGAGTCTATAAAATACCGAAGCCTTTTAGAGGAAATCTAGCCTTCGGTATCACCTATCCTATAGGAATAAAGCTGTTACTTTTACTGTCTCCATGGCTTCTGTCTTTCCTAGTATTCAATTCTTTGTTCATGCAAGGGAACAGCTTAGCCATCTCCTAATTATAAAACTCATCAACCTCATTATGTAGCTCATGTAGGTGGCCTCCAAAATGCTTCACAGAAAGTTTCTAGAAGTAGAGTGGGTTTGAAGGTCTGTGACATTTATTAAATTTGTCACCAGCTGCAAAGGGGTGATTTAGCCTGGGGATTTAGCCTGGTTAAATCACTCAATTTTTTAAACACTGACTGAGACACACACACACACACACACACACACACACACACACGGAGGGGGGAGAGGAGAGTGTATGGCAGAGAAAGAACATGGGTGAATGAATGAATGAATGAATGAATGAATATAGGTGATCAATGCCAGAAAAGCATGCAGAATACAAAAATTAAGTACATCTATTATACAAAGGGATGTGAGTTTATAGTCCACACAACTTTCGAAGTCACTCTGTAAGACAAAAGAATTTCATATAATAGCTGAACCCTGATCAAACTTGTCCTCGAGAGGACAACACTAATAATAGTTGTCAAACCGCTATGTCTGTGCTTTGAGAATCCTTTCCCTGGGGAGCCACAAACAGCAACTACCCTTTATAAGGCCCCAGTGACAACCAAAAGAAGGTTCCACCATAGTTCACACTGAGGAATTTATTGGGCTTATGAGGGATGGGTAAGGGGGTGCTGACAGGAGCCTGCATGACCCTAGAGCTGCCACATTGAAATGCCTTCTTCACCTAGTTTTCATGAGGGTTCCCCATACTGCACAGATGGAGCCCCCTTCCAATAGACTTTTCCCAACCTATATACTCTAGCACACTCTGACAACCCAGCCCACAAGGCCAGGGGCAACAAGGGCAGAATTGCACACCAAATAACTGAGGAATGGCTGGAAAGTCAGGTGAGAGTCTGATGATTTCATCAGACTTAATCCTTCCACGACGGAACATCAAGTCCAATTCGGACAGACCACTGAGATTAAATGCAACGAAGATAGTGGCTGTTTTGCTTGAAAGAGTGTGTTCTATAGTGGCCTGAATATTGTTCTGTCGAAAGTCAGTATAGTGGAGGCAGATGATGGAAGTCAGTCTGCTCACTGATTGGAGCATGAGGCAGCTATGCTAATGACTAAACTGCGAATGCCTCTCACTGTTGGAGTGGAAGGTACAAATTAAGGAGAAAAAGTTTAAATGATCTGTGTAGTGATGCATACAAACTAAAGACAACATGAATTCACTGATAGACTGATATAGTCATAAAAAGAAATATTTATCAATAGGTATACTATACACACATGTATTTTGTTGCTTGCTCAGCTGCCAGGGCCTAATCAAAATAGCATGTATAGCATGAGGTTCTGGTTTCAAACATCCTCTCAAAAAGGGAGCAGGGCTTGTTGAAATAGCTACTTTGGGGGACGAGAAATATACAGAACCCAACCTACAAAATTCTGCTATATATTTTATCTGAGCTCAAATTGATATAATGATTTAATAGGAGAGGAGAAAAATGACATTTATATAGAATAATTAAAAAATAATCCATGGTCCCAAGGCAAAATTCTTGTTTGAAATATTTGCTGCCGAGTTCCCCCCAGAGTTGAGTTCAGTAAAGGGAGAGAGAAGTGAAACTGAGTAACTTCACCTTAGCCAGGTGACTACAATACCGTGACAGTGAATGCACCACCCATCATCTGCAATGAAAATGAACATTCACCTCTGCAGTCTTCCTCCTCAGTACTGACAGTCTCTGTCTCCGAAGAAGAAAGCATAGATGAACCCAACTGAGACACAACTGCAAAATGTCTGAGCAAAGCTGTCGGTGTCATCAAAACAAGGACAATCTGGGAGACAGCCACCCTACAGAGGAGCCTATGGGACCGAAAAGGGAGGTGCAGGGCACGGGCAGGATAGCAAACTCAAGGATCAGAGCAAAGCATGGTGGCTAATAAGGGGTAGATGTGGCTTCACGAAGCCAGGTAAATGTGGCACATAAAGAAGCTCAAACTAAGATGGGCTGGAGAGATGGCTCAGTGGTTAGGAGCACTGACTGCTCTTCCAAAGGTACTGAGTTCAAATCCCAGCAACCCCATGGTGGCTCACAATCTTCTGTAATGAGATCTGATGCCCTCTTCTGGTGTGTCTGAAGACAACTATAGTGTACTTAGATATAATAAATCTTTAAAAAAAAAAAAAAAGATGAAGAAAGTCAAACTAGGAACATGGGTAAGAGACATGAAATTCTCCGTTTATTATCTCGATTTTCTACAGGCCAGAAATAATTCTAAAATAAAATCCTTAGCAAAAAAGGGGGAGCAAGTGCTAGTGCACCGAGTGAATGTTAGTCACAGCTGACAACACAGTGCATCCACCACTACATGATGCTTTAGAATGGCTTGAAGAAATAAGGACACAAGCCATAGGCTGTTTGTAAGGGAGTAGGATTTGCTGCTATCAGCAATGCCCATTTTTTTTCCTTTTTCCTTTTTTTTTAACTTTTACTTATTTTTTTAATTAGATACTTTATTTACATTTCAAACGTTATCCCCCTTTCCTGGTTTCCCCTCTGAAACTGCCTATCCCATCCCCCTTCCCCCTGTTCACCAACCCACCCATTCTTGCTTCCTGATCCTGGCATTCCTCTACACTGGAGCATTGAGCTGTCACAGGACCAATGACCTCTCCTCCCACTGATGACCAACAAGGCCATCCTCTGCTACATATGAAGTTGGAGCCATGGGTCCCTCCATGTGTACTCTTTGGTTGGTGGTTTAGTCCTTGGGAGCTCTGGGGGTACTGGTTGGTTCATATTGTTGTTCCTTCCATGGGAATGCAAACCCCTTCAGCCCCTTGGGTCCTTTCTCTAGCTCCTTCATTGGGGACCCTGTGCTCAGTCCAATGGCTGACTGAGAGCATCCACCTTTGTATTTGTCAGGCACTGGCAGAGACTCTCAGGAGAGAGCTATATCAGGCTTTTGTCAGCAAGCACTTGCTGGTATCCACAATAGTGTCTGGGTTTGGTGACTATATATGGTATGTATCCGAGGTAGGGCAGTCTCTAGATGACCTTTTCCTTCAGTCTCTGCTCCACACTTTGTAACTCCTCCCATGGGTATTTTGTTCAGCCTTCTATGAAGGACTGAAGCATCCACACTTTGGTCTTCCTTCTTCTTGAGCTTTGTGTGGTCTGTGAATTGTATCTTGAGTATTCCAAGCTTCTGGGCTAATATCCACTTATCAGTGAGTGCTTACCATGTGTGTTCTTCTGTGGTTGGGTTACCTCACTCAGAATATTTCCTAGTTCCATCCATTTGCCTAAGAATTTCATAAATTCATTGTTTTAATAGCTGAGTAGTACTCCATTGTGTAAATGTACCACATTTTCTGTAACCATTCCTCTGTTGAGAGATATCTGGATTCTTTCTAGCTTCTGGCTATTATAAGGTTGCTATGAACATAGTGGAGCATGTGTCCTTATATGTTGGAACATCTTCTGGGTATATGCCCAGGAGTGATATTGCTGGGTCCTCCGGTAGTACTATGTCCAATTTTCTGAGGAACTGCCAAACTGATTTCCAGAGTGGTTGTACCAGCTTGCAATCCCACCAACAATGGAGGCGTGTTCCTCATTCTCCACATCCTCACCAGCATCTGCTGTCACCTGAATTTTTGATCTTAGCCATTCTGACTGGTGTGAGGTGGAATCTTAGGGTTGTTTTGATTTGCATTTCCCTAATGGCTAAGGATGTTGAACATTTCTTTAAGTGTTTCTCAGCCCTTCGGTATTCCTCAGTTGAGAATTCTTTATTTAGCTCTGTACCCCATTTTTAATAGGGTTATTTGGTTCTCTGGAATCTAAATTCTTGAGTTTTTTGTATATATTAGATATTAGCTCTCTATTGGATGTAGGGTTGGTGAAGATCTTTTTCCCACTCTGTTGGTTTGCTGTTTGTCCTATTGACAGTGTCTTTTGCCTTACAGAAGCTTTGTAATTTTATGAGGTCCCATTTGTCAATTCTTGATCTTAGAACAGGAATTCAATGCCCACACCTAAACATAGTAAAAGCAATACACAGCAAACCTGTAGCCAACATCAAAGTAAATGGAGAGAAACTTGAAGCAATCCCACTAAAATCAGGGACTGAGCAAGGCTGCCCACTTTCTCCCTACCTATTCAACATAGTACTTGAAGTCCTNGCCAGAGCAATTAAACAACAAAAGGAGGTCAAAGGGAAATAAATTGAAAAGGAAGAAGTCAAAATGTCACTATCTGCAGATGATATGATAGTATACATCAGTGACCCCAAAAATTCCACCAGAGAACTCCTAAACCCGATAAACAACTTCCACAAAATGTCTGGATATAAAATTAACTCAAGCAAATCAGTGACCTGCCTCTACTCAAAGGATAAACAGGCTGGGAAAGAAATTAGGGAAACAACACCTTTCACAACACTCACAAATAATATAAAATACCTTGGTGTGACTCTAACCAAACAAGTGAAAGATCTGTATGATAAGAACTTCAGGTCTCTGAAGAAAGAAATGGAAGATCTCAGAAAATGGAAAGATCTCCCATGCTCATGAATCGGCAGGATTAATATAGTANAAATGGCCATCTTGCCAAAAGCAATCTACAGATTCAGTGCAATCCCCATCAAAATTCCAACTCAATTCTTCATAGAGTTAGAAAGAACAACTTGCAAATTCATGTGGAATAATAAAAACCCAGCATAGTGAAAACTATTCTCAATAATAAAAGAACTTCTGCCGGAATCACCATCTCTGAAATCACGCTGTACTACAGAGTCAGAGCAATTGTGATAAACACTGCATGGT
This sequence comes from Mus pahari, assembly GCF_900095145.1. Lineage (NCBI taxonomy): Eukaryota > Metazoa > Chordata > Mammalia > Rodentia > Muridae > Mus > Mus pahari. The sequence continues at coordinate 42,392,249 of NC_034610.1, read as the reverse complement.
ATTGGTACAGTGACAGGCAGGTAGATCAATGGAATAGAATTGAAGACCCAAAAATGAACTCACACACTTGATCTTTGACAAAGGAGCTAAAACCATTCAGTGGAAAAAAGACATTTTCAACAAATGGTGCTGGTCCAACTGGCAGTTAGCATGTAGAAGAATGCAAACCAACCCATTCTTATCTCCTGTAAAAAGTTCAAGTCCAAGTGGATCAAGGACCTCCACATAAAACCCTATACACTGAGACTAATAGAAAAGAAAGTAGGGAAGAGCCTCGAGCACATGGGCACAGGGGACAATTTCCTGAACAGAACAGCAATGACAATGCCCACTCCTTTACCCTGTTTTCTATAAGTTCATATATACTAGGAGTGTATCCATGGTCTTGATGCCTTTTAGTGTGTTGGGGTTTGTACCTACGAGTTTACTGGTGCTGGACATACTCTTTCCTGTTGTCGACCACATATGCTGCTACTTTTCACAAGATGTTGGGAAACCCACTTCTACCGTTCCATGTTGACCAAAACCCACAGGAATAAGGATCCCTAATGGGGAGGTGTCAAGGGGGAGAACTGGGAATGAGAAAACACACAAAACAGAAAACTAGAATTTTGCATAAGCCAAACAAATTGGTACAGCATCTTCTATACTATTTGTGGGGCAGATGGTGGGGGAAAGACTGAAGTCAGGAAAAAATTAAATCGCATAATGTTGCATAATGTTGGCAAAGATAACACAAAGTACTTCCCACGCAGCTGCCTTACGACTGATAACCACAGCCCTACAGGGTTGAAAGCCGGATTCCCAGAGTCTGAAACTATAACCCCTCAGAGGCCCTGGCTTTGGCCCCAGTCTGAACCTTGCCAAGTCTGTCCCTGGGCAAAGACACAGAATTAATGTTCTTTCTATCCTATCACTAGGTCTTCTGTGGAAATTTTTGAATCAATCTGAGCTCCCCACTTTTTATTTTTAAGGCCAAATGAGTTATTCCTGCCAAAATGTTTAAGGAGTTCTGAAATCCCTTCAACCAAAAAAGACCTACTAATATTGTCAAAAGAATCAGACAAGTAGTACAGTACTGTTGAGTATCATACTGAATGAATGCTGAAGGAGGTTAAAGAGTTAAATCTTCAAAGCTTTGTATAATAAATCTAAATTAACATTTTCATGACGCCACACTCACTGTAAGTCAGTTTTAACTTTATTAATTTTCATAAAGTAGCTACACAGACATATCAAATGCCAGCATGGCACTGCAAAGTTAACTGATGAGTGCTTGTATTGGTATCTCCTATGAAGCAACATCACAAGTTCTAAAGCATTTGACTTACCTTGTAGCTTTTTAATCTACTCAGGTTGAGTGATCAAAGCTACAGAGCTTTTTATAAGCAAACTGATTAAGTAAAATGGGCAGTTTGCACTCATCGAGTAAATCCCATTAAAGAAGCAATGACCACTGTAAAAACAAAAAAGTGCTAGTTAAAATCTGACCTATAAATCTCCACTTTCTAGTAAGACTTTGATGTAGCTCAAGGGGAACCTGTTGCCCAGTGTCCCCAGAAGACATAAGCACAGGGAGAATCACAAAGGAAGCCTGTCAAAGTAAGAAAAAGCGCTCAGGGACAGAAGAGAAATTTACACAACCATAGACAATATGATTGAAACAGGTAATTTTGAAGTGTGCCCCACTCTCTTGAATGTACTGTACTTCCAGTCATTAACCTAGATGGAGGGTTATCACAATGAGTCTGGACATAAAAGAATGTCTATATTATAGCTGTACCTTTTTTTTTTAAGTTCCACAGATGACTACATTGTTTAGGGCTGTGGCTAACAGCCAAACGTCTGGTTGCGTCTCCCCTTCTGGAGACATCATAACAAGCCAATTCAAGCCGGGTGTGGTGGCGCACGCCTTTAATCCCAGCACTCGGGAGGCAGA
>NC_034610.1:42385545-42389534 GCF_900095145.1 Mus pahari | reverse complement strand
GCACCTTTGGAAGAGCAGTTGGGTGCTCTTACCCACTGAGCCATCTCACCAGCCCCCAAATAATCTTCTTATCTGCTGCCCTACTACTCCCCTACATCTGGCATACATATCCCACCTCATAACCCTACATACACTGCTGTGTCAGGTACCACCGGTTGATATCCAGTGGTGCATATGGAGTGATGTGTGACGAGCAGGAATTTATATGTAAGCTTAAATTTTTCTCAGCCCTAATTTTAACATGGATTCTTAAATGCTTTAACCTCCCTTCTAGCCCACCAGCCACCAGTGGCAGTGAAAAGGAACAGTTATTAGGATACAGGGGAAATGGACCTGTTTAGAAGTTGTTCTTCGGAGCAAATCCCATCTTCATTGTCAGGAAATCAACAGTTCACTTCACAGTAGTCAGCAGCAGCTCCATCTACTCGAAAACTCTTCATGAATATACCAGCAGTCAGTCCAGTTTAGTAGTGTTGGGATAGCAAACACAAATCGGCAGTAGTGGCAGAATGTAGCAGAAACAGCCAGACCTCAGCTGAATCGTCACTAGTCAGCAGGAGCTGCCAAGACGATGAGGGATGGTTGCCAGCAGAAGTTCTCTGCCGTGCCTCTCTCAAAGAAGTGAAGATCATCAAAGGCTCGAGACCTAAAAGCATTGCAAAGTCCCTGTCACTGTCCATTCAGTACTATTTATATTCCCTCAAAACATCACGTGTCCTCCATGGGACTTGCCTCAGCACATTGAGTCCATCTTAGCAAAACTTCCTGTAAATCTGTATCAGATGACATCACTCTGCCAATTGGCCCAAGTCTGAAGAAGTGGTAAGACGCCACCAGAACTACACCAGGAGTTTTTTGGTGCATTTCTCTCTATGGAGTCACAACAAACAGAACTCAGCTAGGCAATGTAAGGCAAACCAATACATGCTTGTTGTTAGAGAAGAATCCTTTGTCGTGCATCTTGTCATATGCTTGCTTTAGCAAAACATCCTTTCACCTGTGTCTGCTTCAGAAAACACTCCTTCACGTGTCTGTCCTAGCTAAATGCCAGCTAACACAACTGACTTTCCAAAAATACCATAACTTCCGACTTCATTTATAGCTAGAAGTTTATGTGGGCTCTCTAGGCGCAGTTCATTTGACATGGTTTACTAAGTACTGTATGTGGTTGATTGCAGAGGAGGATGTTAGGTGTGGTCTGCTGCCGAGAAATTTCCAGGTGCTGGACATGGCCTCTCCCGTTGTCATTTGACATACCCTGATTGTTTTCCTGCTACGCTGGATGTCATCTTATGTGACCCCATATCAACTTCTATACATAAGGCCCCTCTAGACACCATACCACAACCAACCAACTCACAGACTCAGCTAGCTATCAGGTTGTACTGAAGACGTAATACTTGTGAGGCTTTTGAAACACATTTCTGTGTTTCAAGTTCAGTTAGATACTGCTATTTGATTCCACCGTATTACGTATAGGTCCCTGCAAGACAACCCACAAAACTGTCATATAACATGCCTCTATTGTTTATCAAGCCCATGTTGCAGTCCCACTTCTCTCTCTCTCCTCTCTCTCTCTCTCTCTCTCTCTCTCTCTCTCTCTCTCTCNCTCTCTCTCTCTCTCTCTCTCTCTCTCTCTCTCTCTCTCTCATAGATGCACAAAAAGTACTATGTATCAGGTACCAGTTGGCCACTGCACTCTATCCCACACAAAGTGCCATGTGTTAAGCCATAAAATATACCTCCAGACCCCAAAACACATAACATACCCTGATTTTACCACCCTGGTCCACATCCTATGCCTCTGACCCACCCCCCACACACACATGTACTGCTAGGTATCAGTTAAATGAGCTGGCTAGCTTTCCTGACAGCCAAAGCCCATAGGGTATCAGGACAACCTCGGCAGCTCCACATACACGGTACCAAATCAGGTCTTCTTGGAGTGTGCCTGGCTCAGACCTGGTCTGCCACAGTTGGCTAGCCCACCTAGGGTGGGGTCTTCCCACCTAGGTAAAGTCTATTGTGTGCCACAGCTGCAGCTTCCTGCAAGAAGTCGCTACCTGCTGAGCAGCCTGAGCTTGTTGTCCTGACCAGATCCTGACAAGCCACAAGATCCTGGCATAGTGGAGGGAGGGTTCCACCACCCCTTTTAAGTTCAGACTCAAAAAATAAACATTGAGCCTTGATCAGAGAATTTTGTCTTGGCTTGTTATTTCTCTGGCCGTCCTTCCCATTCATCCCCAGCTTTCCTTTCAGGAGCCCAGTAACCCTTGGCTGCTGGCGACTACATTGGAGCACACCCAGGCCACATGCTGTAGCAAGTATCCAGCAATGCTGTGCATACCCTACCCCCATTGCCCCCACAAAAACTGGTACTATTCGCACCCTGGTAGACATAGACCCAAGCAATGCACTGACTGCTGTAAACTAGACTGTTCTGGACCACGTGACCGTCACAACTCCAAATGCACTTTTCTCAACATGCCCAAAACATTACTAATGTTTGGTTCCTATGGTCCCTGCCCCTAACCTCACACGCACAGCTAAATCTCAGGTCTTTTTAGAGTCATCCCTGCCACACATTCCCCGTCCTTTATACACTGCTCTAGCATTAGTGACCAGTCACATTTATTACCTCCAACTTGACTAGGTACCAGGCCTTGTAAGACAGCACCCAAACCTCACCCCGCATAAACTTCTAGGTACTTGTCTGTTTAGGAATCCCCCCCTTTCCTTCATGAAGTACTCCACAGTGAAGCAAATACTGTTAGACGCACCCTCCACTCTTACGGCTTCCTAGCCTAAACTACAAATTTACAGGCCATAATGATCATCCCTATTTGCACGGAAAAATTTCCAGGTGTCAATTTAACTGCACAACAGTCCTGAATATCTGTCCCACATGTCCTGCGTGGCATCTGTGTGGCCTTTAATAGTAGGAGTGCTGGGGTCTTTAGCAGTTCTGCTACCTAACTGTGTGTGTGGATGGCAGTGTGGGCACTCGGTGTTCCATTTAATTTCTTTTTCTAAATTTTGTATTTAATATTTTCTTCACTTACATTTCAAATGCTATCTCAAAGCCCCCTATACCGCCCCCCCCGCCCTGCTCCACAACCCACCAACTCCCCCTTCCTGGCCCTGGCATTCCCCTGTACTGGGGCATATGATCTTCACCAGACCAAGGGCTTATCTCCCCAATGATGGCCAACTAGGCAATCCTCTGCTTCATATGCAGCTAGAGACAGGAGCTCTGGGGGGTACTGGTTAGTTCATATTGTTGTTCCACGTATAGGGTTGCAGAACCCTTCAGCTCCTTGGGTACTTTCTCTAGCTTCTCCATTGGGGGCCCTGTGTTCCATCCAATAACTGACTGTGAGCATGCATTTCTGTATTTGCCAGGCACTGGCATAGCCTCACAAGAGACAACTATATCACAGTCCTGTCAGCAAAATCTTTATGGCATGTGCAGTAGTAAAAGCCTAAGTGTTGCTCCACAGAACCAAACTGAACCAGAAGCTAGGAAGGCCTCTCAGTTCTTACGAGATTGCACAACTATGATCTACATAATTGGATGAGATTAGTTCTGGTCTCTAATTCTTTTTATTTCTCTGGTTTGCTTTTTACTTTTGCATCTCTGCTTTAATTTAATTAACGAGTTTTATGTGCTTCTGTTTTTGTTTTGACTTCTTGAGGGGTTCTGGTTTTGGGTGTTGGTTTGTTTGTTTGTTTTTTCTTTTGGTTTCTGGAAACAGGATTTCTCTGTGAAGCCCTGGCTGTCCTGGAACTCACTCTCTAGACCAGGCTGGCCTCGAACTCAGAAATCAGCCTGCCTCTGCCTCCCAAGTGCTGGGATTAAAGGCCTGGGCCACCACATCCAGCCTCTGGTTTTGGTTTGAGGGGTCCTGTACATGTCCTACTGTGACCTCATGAGGATCCATTGTGACATAAAGAGGTAAGGCCTTCTGCCCTGCATCTCTGCACTATAG
>NC_034610.1:42377998-42385534 GCF_900095145.1 Mus pahari | reverse complement strand
GTGAATTTATCTACGATCTTATAGAAAGCTGCTGGGGAAGGTTAGACCTAACCTTTCAGTGCCTTGCTAAAGGTATGTTGATAACCCTAATTTCTGAAGCAGANTCATTCACTGGCCTGCTTTTGCCATATAGACTAGGCCCTTGACCAAGGAGCCTCTTGGATCTGCCTATGTGTGGAGATTAAAACTAGGGACATTAAGTCTCTTTGGTTTAGGTAGGTTTCTGTTTTCTTTTTCTGGTGGGCAGTGGTATTTTGTATTTAATTCAGGACCTCAGGCCTGCCAAGCAGGGTCTACACTGAATGAGACATCTTTTTAACTCGTGGACACTTGGTTTGTTATTCTTAGATTTACTTCTTTGTTTTTCTGTTTATATTATTTTCCTCCTGCTTTCATTTTTCCTTTCTATCTTTTTGTTTGTTTGTTTTGTTTTGTTTTGTTTTGTGAGACAGGGTTTCTCTTTGTAGCCCTGGTTGTCCAGGAACTCATTTTGTAGACCAGGCTGGCCTTGAACTCAGAAATCCACCTGCCTCTGCCTCCCAATTTTTGGGATTAAAGGCGTGTGCCACCACACTTGGCCCACTTTTATTTTTTAAGTGTGATAAATGTATTTGGAGGTCTTTTTGGGGATTTTTGTTTTTGTTTTTGTTTTGTTTTGTTTTGTTTTACTTTTATCTGAATTGGATTTTGTTCCAAATTTCAAATGAAATAATTTTTTAATTGCTTTTATTCATTTTAGGTTTATTTAATCCTTTCCTTTACAGAAACATTATTGAGTACTGGTAGTGGTTTTGACCTTTAGGGTTTATGCCTAATTGGATGTGGCCAGTTCTGCTTTCTAGTTCTTTTTATTTCTCTGGTTTGCTTTTTACTTTTGTTTCTCTGCTTCCATTTATTTAACAAGTTTTATGTGCTTCTTCTTCTTTTTTTTTTTTTTTTTTTTTTTTTTTTTTTTTTTTTTTTTTTTTGATTTCTTGAGGGGTTCTGCTTTTGCTCTGATTGGTATTTATTTTGTTGGCCTGTATTGGGATATTGGTTTTAAACTTTTGTGTCATTCTTGTACGTTTTTCTTAATCCTTTCTTTCTCCTTCCATTCATTTTCTTTCCTATGCCCTAGTCCTCCTCTCAGTTTTATCAAGGAGCATCCAGAATATTACTGAACTGTGGTCCTCTTAGTTCACTAGGTTATGAGCTTGTCCTTGGTTTGGGGATCAAGTTTGGGTTTCTCTGTGTGTGTCATCAGTGGTCTAGGTTAGAGCAGCTTCTTTGTGTGGTTTTCACTTTGTCCTTTGTTTTTACTTTCCATCCCCCTGATTTTGTTCCTTTCATCCCTCAGGTCTCCTTACCATTTCTTTATATCTCCTTTCCTTTCTCCCCAGCACCTCATTTCCTTTGGCAGGGGCATTGATCCCAACCATGTCCTCTGACAGTGAGGATGAGTCATCAGAGGCCAGCACTGTGTTCAGCATGTTCGAGGAGAAGGCCTTCACCAGGCAGTACACCGTCCTGAAGACCTTGAGCCAGCACAGCACTACTGAAGTTAGGCTGTGCTTCCATCGCCTTACAGGGGCCACAGTTGCTGTCAAAGCTCTGGCAAAGCGCAAGAGGTGGTGGGAGCCAACGGTGTCAGAAGTCGAAATCATGAAGCTGCTCAGCCACCCTAATATTGTTTCCCTCTTGCAAGTAATAGAAACAGAACAGAACATCTATCTAGTTATGGAAGTGGTCCAGGGGAAACAGCTACTTAATCGAGTCCAGGAGGGTGGATGCCTGAAGGAAGATGAAGCAAGAAGCATATTTGTTCAGTTGCTCAGTGCCATAGGCTACTGTCATGGTGAAGGCGTTGTTCACAGAGACCTAAAGCCTGACAATGTCATAATTGATGAACATGGAAATGTCAAAATTATTGACTTTGGGCTAGGTGCCAGATTCATGCCTGGGCAAAAACTGGAAAGGCTGTGTGGAGCCTTCCAGTTCATTCCTCCGGAGATATTCCTAGGGATCCCTTATGATGGCCCAAAAGTAGACATATGGGCCTTAGGGGTTCTTTTGTACTATATGGTGACAGGATTTGTTCCGTTTGTAGGGTCCACCTTGTCAGAAATTAGGAAGAAAGTTCTACAAGGGAGGTATGAAATTCCTTATCATCTCTCTAAAGACTTAAGGAGCATGATAGGCCTGTTATTGGCAACAACTGCAAGGCAGAGGCCAACTGCACAAGACCTCCTAAATCATCCATGGCTTCAGCAAGGGGAAAAGACTGTCACATTTCATTCCAACAGAGACACCGGCTTTCCAGACCCTGACATAATGCAAGCCATGAAAAATATTGGGTTTCATGTGCAAGACATTAGAGAATCATTAAAACACAGAAAGTTTGATGAAACTATGGCTACGTATTACTTACTGAGAGTTGAGGCATGCCAGGATGATGACAGTTATGTTCCAACAAAGTTGATGAATCCAGGGAGGTCACCTTTCCCTTCAAGAGACTCTGGCACTTTTTCCCTGCCTCTCAGGAGAAGGGCCAGTGAACCTTGCCTTAAAGTATTAGTCTCATTTCCTGAACAACATCATCTAAGACAAATTGGGGGAACAGATGCCCCTGTTCCACCCAAGAAGACACCCACTATGGGCAGAGGTCGTGCCATGACCGCCCCTTGTATTTGCCTTCTGAGAAACACTATGATGGATTTAGAAGACAGCAGCTTTTGCACTAGCTCCCAGGCAGAAAAGGCCTCAAGTGACCCAGAAAAACGTGAGACTTCGACTTCACCCCCTCTGAATCCTAGGGGCTGGAGGAAATGGAAGAAGAGAATTGGAGCATGCTTCCAGACGTTGTGTTGCTGCGTGTTGCCTCCCAAAAGACGTCCGAGGACTGTGCATCCCCAAAAGTGAGAGGATACCAGAAGATGACAGGAAGCGCAAGGCATGGCTCAGGTACCTTTTTATATTTGCTTTATCTATGGTTTAATAATGTTTTGCATAGAGTCAGTTCATGACTAAGTTCTTGAAGTACAGTTAGTTATATCTAGATAGTGTGGGATGTGGGTGCTCATACAATTAAACACGAGTATAATACCTTCTCACTCCAAGAGTGTAGAACCAGAACACAATCAAATCAAGTCAAATCAAAACAAAAATCCATCAGCGTAAATCAGTTCCTGTGGCTCAGCTCAGTGCCCCAACCACAGGACTCAGGAACTCATCCGGACTGCACAGGGTCTTGGGTTTCTTTTGTCTACAAGTCACACATCTTGTCATGTCAGGTGGAATCTTTCCACACCTATCATTGATATGGGTGGTCATCACACAGTCTTGGCACCTCCAGTGTGCTCAGGTACGCACTGTATGGAAGCTACATCTTCAACAACGGAATCTCATGGCCTCTCACAGCACCAAGCTGTGACTGGTCTCTTACATCCCCTTTGACCCTTCAGCTTTCAGGCAGCCCAAACCAGGATCACCTGGGAAATTTTTACACATTATCCAGGTTGGCCTCCAGCATGAGAAGCAGCCTTTGCCACCACTAAACCAGAGCTTCTCTTGAGATAGACCAAGAATTTGCTTTTGAGATTTTTAGTCCTGAGACGCCTCTGTCTTCTTAATCATGGTCAATGTCTCAGCCAAAGCTGAGTTGTATCAATTGTCCTGGTTCATCAAAGTTTCCCTTTAACATTCTGCTCTCTTGTAAAACAAAGCTGATTCTTTCCCCTCTCTCTCCCTACTGATCAGTACTCAGAGATTACCAAAACAAATACAGTGCAAACTACAGTGGTGATACTATGGAAAGATCCTGGGTATTCCAATTCAGTCACAAACTTGGCCACAGACAATCTGATGAAGGATTTTATTTTTCAGCAGTTTCCCTGTTCCAGATAATCATAGCTCATTTCATTCTAACAAAAATCTAACCAGCACACCTCTGAAGTGTAGTTCCCCCTAAATTTCTGAACCAAGCACATTTGCTTACAAGACTCTGTGTTTGAGGTTGAGCTGGTCCTTTAATACCTAGAACAGGGAGGAAATAAAAACAAAACAACCCGAACCCTGTGCCATCTTGGGAGCAAACTTGGCAGAGGGTCCCAAGGTCCCCAGAGGACTCTCTACACTGCAGTCGCCCTAGCACACTCAGGATCTTGAGATCACTGATGAGCAGAATGAAACATCTGTTCCAAAACACAGGAACAGGGAAAAAGGAAACCCACTGGACCGGTGGCTGGGGTTCAATTCAGGTTGGCACCAGTCCCGCGCCATCTAGGGTGTGAACTCGGCGGGACCAAGCACACCCAGGATCTTGGGATCACTGAGACCACTCTATGCAGGAGAGTACGTGGGCCATAGAAGCAACAGAGCTGCTTGGACAGGGTCCCTTCGGGCCTTCATCCTCAGCCAGGAGGCAGAGCTGAGACCCTGCCAGAGGAGAGTCGGCCTCCAGGGAGAGCTCTGACCTCCGGACTCATGAGGTGGATCTGAGCTCCAGACTTCTGAGCACCTTCCCTGCAAGAGGAGAGCTTGCCTGCAGAGAGTGCTCTGACCACTGGGACTCAGGAGACAGTTGGACTCGCAGGAGGGCTGACAGAGGCTAACAGAATCACAGGAGGAACAAGCTACAGCCAGAGACAGAGATTACCAGATGGCAAAAGGCAACTGTAAGAATCTTACAGAAACCAGCACTCAGCGTCATCAGAACCCAGTACACCCACCACCACAAGTCCTGGATACCCCAACACACACAAAAAGCAAGATTCAGATTTTTAAAAAATCTCATGATGCTGGTAGTGGATTTTAAGAAGGGCATTAATAAGTCACTTAAAGAAATACAGGAGAATACTGCTAAACATGTAGAAGTCCTTAAAGAGGAAACACAAAACTCCCTTAAAGAATTACAGGAAAACACAACCAAACAGGTGATGGAATTGAACAAAACCATCCAAGATCGAAAAATGGAAGTAGAAACAATAAAGCAAACCCAAAGGGAGACAACTCTGGAGATAGAAACCCTAGGGAAGAAATCAGGAGCCATAGATGTGAGCAACAGCAACAGAATCCAAGAGATAGAAGAGAGAATCTCAGGTACAGAAGATTCCATAGAGAACATGGGCACAAAAATCAAAGAAAATGCAAAATGTAAAAAGATCCTAACTCAAAATATCCAGGAAATCCAGGACACAATGCGAAGACCAAACCTATGGATAATAGGAGTAGATAAGAATGAAGATTTTAAAGGGCCAGTAAATATCTTCAAAATTATAGAAGAAAACTTCCCAAACTTAAAGAGATGCCCATGAACATACAAGAAGCCTACAGAACTCCAAATAGACTGAACCAGAAAAGAAATTCCTCCCAACACATAATAAAGACTGAATATTAAAACCAGTCAGGGGAAAGGGTCAAGCAACATATAAAGGCAGACCTATTAGAATTACACCAGACTTCTCACCAGAGACTATGAATGCCAGAAGATCCTGGACAGATGTTATGCAGACCCTAAGAGAACACAAATGCCAGCCCAGGCTACTATAACCAGCAAAACTCTCAATTACCATAGATGTAGAAACCAAAGTATTCAATGACAAAACCAAATTCACACAATATCTTTCCATGAATCCAGCCCTTCAAAGGATAATAAAGGGAAAACTCCAACACGAGGATGAAAATTACACCCTAGAAAAAGCAAGAAAGTAATCCTTCAACAAACCTAAAAGAAGACAGCCACAAGAACAGAATCCCAACTCTAACAACAACAACAAACAAACAAACAAACTCAGGAAGCAACAATTACCTTTCCCTAATATCTCAATATCAATGGACTCAATTCCCCAATAAAAAGACATAGACTAACAGACTGGCTACACAAACAGAACCCAACCTTTTGCTGCATTGAAGAAACCCACCTCAGGGACAAAGACAGACACTACCCCAGAGTATCAGAGTAAATGGCTGGAAAACAATTTTCCAAGCAAACAGTACAAAGAAACAAGCTGGAGTAGCCTTTCTAATATCAAATAAAATAGAATTCCAACCAAAAGTTATCAAAAAAGACAAAGAGGGGCACTTCACATTCATCAAAGGTAAAATCTTTCAAGATGAACTCTCAATTCTAAATATCTATGCTCCAAATGCAAGGGCATCCACATTNATTAAGGAAACTTTAGTAAAGCTCAAAGCACACATTGCACCTCACATAATAATAGTGGGAGACTTCAACACCCCACTCTCATCATTGGACAGACCCTGGAAACAGAAACTAGAGAGACACATTGAAACTTACAAGTTATGAAACAATGGATTTAACAGATATCTTCAGACATTTTATCCTAAAACAAAAGGATATACCTTCTTCTCAGAACCTCATGGTACCTTCTCCAAAATTGACCATAAAAATTGATGGAATTGAACAAAACCTGTATGTGTTGAGGCCTCTTTTATGACCATAAAATTGGTCATAAAACGGGCCTCAACAGATATAAAAATATTGAAATTATCCCATGCAACCTATCAGATCACCACAGACTAAGGCTGATCTTCAATAACAACATAAATAATAGAAAGCCAACATTTACATGGAAACAGAACAACACTCAATGATAACTTGGTCAAGGAAGAAATAAAGAGATTAACGACTTTTTAGAGTTTAATGAAATGAAGCCACATCATACCCAAAATGAAGGGACACAATGAAAGCATTCCTAAGAGGAAAATTCATAGCTCTGAGTACCTCCAAAAAGAAACTAGAGAGAGTATACACTAGCAGCCTGACAGCACACCTAAAAGCTCTAGAACAAAAGGAAGCAAATTCACCTAAGAGGAGTAGAAGGCTGAAAACTTGGGGCTGAAACCAACCAAGTGAACACAAAAAGAACTATACAAAGGATCAACCAAACCAGGAGCTGGTTCTTTGAGAAAATCAACAAGATAGATAAACCCTTAGCCAGATTCACTAGAGGACACAGGGACAGTATCCTAGTTAACAAAATCAGAAATGAAGGAGACATAACAACAGAACCTGAGGAAATCCAAAACATCATCAGATCCTGCTAAAAAGGCTATACTCAACAAAACTAGAAAGCCTAGAAGAAATGGACAATTTCCTAGACAGATACCAGGTACCAAAGTTAAATCAGAATCGGATTAACTATCTAAACAGTCCCTTTTTCCCTGAAGAAATAGAAGCAGTCATTAATAGTCTTCCCAATCCAAAAAAGCCCAGGACCAGATGGGTTTAGTGCAGAGTTCTAGCAGACCTTCAAAGAAGACCTAATTCTAATTCTCCTCAAACTATTCCACAAAATAGAAACAGAAAGTACTCTACCCAATTGATTCTCTGTAACCACAATTACTCTGATACCTAAACCACACAAAGACCCAACAAAGAAAGAACCAGACCAATTTCCCTTATGAATATCAATGCAAAATACTCAATAAAATCCTTGCAAACCGAATCCAAGAACACATCAAAAGGATCATCCATCATGATCAAGTAGGCTTCATCCCAGGGATGCAGGGATGGTTCAATATACGGAAATCCATCAA
>NC_034610.1:42375314-42377987 GCF_900095145.1 Mus pahari | reverse complement strand
AATGGGGAACAAAATACCCATGGAAGGAGTTAGAGACAAAGTTTGGAGCTGAGAGGGAAGGAAGGACCATCCAGAGACTGCCCCACCTGGGGATCCATCCCATCATCAGCCACCAAATGCAGACATTATTGCATATGCCAGCAAGATTTTGCTGACAGGACCCTGATATAGCTGTCTCTTGTGAGGCTATAGCAGTACCTGGCAAATACAGAAGTGGATGCTCACAGTCATCTACTGGATGGAACACAGGGTCCCCAATGGAGGAGCTAGACAAAGTACCCAAGGAGCTGAAGGGGGCTGAAACTCTATAGAAGGAACAACAATATGAACTAACCAGTACCCCCACAGCTCGTGTCTCTGCATAAGTAACAGAAGATGGCCTAGTCAGCCATCATTGGGAGGAGAGGCCCTTGGTCTTGCAAAGATTATTCAGGGTCAGGAAGCGGGAGTAGGTGGGTTTGGGAGCGGGGTGGGGGGAGTGTATAGGAGACTTTCAGGATAGCATTTAAAATGTAAATGAAGAAATTATCTAGTAAAAAAATGTTTTTTTTTTTAAAAAAAAAAGCCTTAAGAAAAAAAAAAAAAAAGAACAAAACAACCCAAGAGTAAAATTATTATGTCTGAATACAACTAGAAGGTCCATTTCCATCTCCCACAGATTTGACTACTGTTTTTCCCATGACACAAAAATGCCTATGGTGGGAGGGGAAGCCAGAATTTCCACCAGTGAAGTTCAGTCAATTGAAAGGTCAATTGGATCCCCAATGTGGCTGCCTGAAAAGTTGTTCCCACGGGACTTTAGTTTCATGTTTGTGCCTCCTGATTCGATGCTGTTACATTTGATTATTCTCCCAGTTAGCCTACCCCAGTCATCTGAGGTAGGTGTTTGTAAAGCCCAAATTGAAGATATTCTTTCCTATCTGTTCTTTCTGCCCATCTTTCTTAGTAGATTCAAAACTCTCACATCTGAAAGCACATGGATTGCAGATCATTACCCAGACTCAAATTAGAGATTGGAACAATGTTTCAACAGAGTGAGAAGGGCGGAAGTTAGGGATGATGCGGGGGAGGTCCTGGGGACGATGGAGATGAGTTTAGTAGTGGAAACAAGGAGAGAAGTGAGTGGAGGCGACAAAGAATCAGAAGAACCAGCATGGATATCAGTCCAGAGCAGTAAGTGTGGTCATGGTCACTAAGTGTCACAGTCTTGTGCCTCCTTGCATTTAACAGTGGCAGCCACAAGACACTGAGATCCATGATCCTATCTATGGTCATTGTGTTGTCATTTCTTATGTGGACACAGAGATGCAGAAAGAAAAGCGTGGGAAGCCTGGTCTGTTGTGAGCTTCTCTTTCCTGGTCTAGAATGCCCCTTTGTCTAAGAAGGAGGTAAAATTAGTGGTAGATTCCCCATGGGAGTACTCTTGTCATCTGAAAGTCTCTCAGGGAATTCTTGTGGATGAGGACAAGGAAGCTAACAGCAGGTGGGGATAAGCAGAGGCAACAACAAAAGGAAGAAAAAAACCCCTGGCTGCCAGACCAAATCCTCACCTTCAATCTCTGAAAAGTCCCCTCCCCCCACCAGCTTCCTCTTCCACACAGAGGTGAGGCACAGAAGCAGCAGAGCAGTGACCTGCTTAAAACCACCCCACATGCTCTTGCCATGCCTTTGACATTCTCTTCTTTGGGTTTGACAGCTTTTTCCTGATTGGCCCCTCCTCCCACCAGTGCATGCAGAAGCCCCACCAACCAGCAAATATGTCTACATTTTCTCAATCTTCCTCTCAATGGCTCTTGCTTCTGGCTGATGACCTCGTAGCCAAGATACCTGACATCAGAGGAAGAGGAGAGACTTCGCAGCCAGACCCATAAGCCTGCTTGTCAAAGAAAGGAGGGGGAATGATGCTGCTCTCAAGACCTTCTGGAAGTGGACCACCCCAGACTTGATGCTCCAGCTCAGGCTTTGAGCACATTCCTGCTTCTACCACTAAAACTCAACATGCAGAGAGGGGCTGGGTCCTTTGGGGGGACCTATCTACAATTCTGCTGAGACATGCTGCTTTTGGGACCTGTCCTTCAGAGATGACCTTTTTTTTTTTGACTTTGGGGACCTCCTAGAGCTGATGGTTATAATCTCCCCCAAACTTTTTTTGATTTGTATTCTAGTGCAAATGAGAGTCTTAGGGTTTCCATTTTTGGGGTTCTATTGATATATTTATTTTTGTTAATTATTATAATAGAGAGGAGAGGTGTCCACCCGGGAGGGGTCTCAGTGACAGAGCTGGTAGGAGAGCCATCTTTGTCATCCTTGCTCCTGTGCATTGCCTGGGAAAGGGCAGCCAACAGAAGAGACACAGCCACTAGGACAGACTCCATTTCTGGCTCCAGACATTCGGCACCTTTCCCGCCAGGGGAGAGGAGTCCACCTGGGAGGGTTCTCACTGCCTAAGCTGGTAAGAAAGTCGTCTTTGCCATCTTTGCACTGGTGTGTGGCCTGGGAGAGGGCGGCCTGAAGAAGCGACACAGCTTCAGGGAAAGATCCTGTTTCTGGCTCCAGTATTCCTGCACCTTTCCCGCCCGGGGAAAGGTGTCTGCCCAGGAGGAGGCTCAAGGCCTGAGCTTGTAGGACAGCCATCTTTGCTCTGGTGCATTGCCGGGGAGAGGGCGGCCTGCA
>NC_034610.1:42350260-42375303 GCF_900095145.1 Mus pahari | reverse complement strand
CAGAAGTGGATGCTCACAGTCAGCTATTGGATGGAACACAGGGCCCCCAATGGAGGAGCTAGAGAAAGTACCCAAGGAGCTGAAGGGGGTTGCAACCCTGTAGGTTGCAACAATATGAACTAACCAGTACCCCTGAGCTCGTGTCTCTAGCTGCATATGTAGCAGATGGCCTAATCGGCCATCATTGGGAAGAGACTCCCCTTGATCTTGTAAAGATTATATGACCCAGCCCAGGGGAATGCCAGAACCAAGAAGTGGGAGTGGGTGGGTAGGGGAGCAGGGTCTGGGGGAGGGTATAGGGAACTTTCGGGATAATATTTGAAATGTAAATAAAGAAAATATATAATTATTATATCAATTATTGTTCCCATGTTGTAAATAAAACTCCCCATTTTCGCATCCCTCCACTGTCTATCCACTTCAACCTTAGAGGTAAGTCAGCTGCCCAAGATGAATAGAACTGACTGTCTCATAGCCAGTAGGGGGTCTAGTCTGTGGCATCTCAGTTAGCAAGGACTCCAATCAACAAAGATTCCAGTCAGTGGGTACTCCATCCACTAGGGATACCAGTCAGTGGGAAGTCCAGTCACAGGCAGATCCACTCAGCAAGGTTTCCTGTGATTCCAGTAAGCATGGGTCCTTGTCAGAACGGTTTCTAATTCATGGGGTCTCTAGTGAATGGTCCCTACAGTCAGTGAGGATACCAGTTGGAGGGACTTTAGTCAGCTTTGGGACCACAAGCCCACAGGGACTCCATTCATCTGGTACTCCAGTGGGTATAGACCTGGAGTCAGCAGGAACGCCTGTCGGAGCAGACTCCGGTCACCTGGGACTCTAGCCCTTCCCAAGCATGTGTTTTGTGGGTAGGCATTAGATGTTTCTAGAGACGGAAGCTGCTATGCCTGCCTGGGTCACACATAATTACCCTGCCTGGAATTCCTCATCCTGCTCTCCTCTGGGCTGTATGGCAGCAGGGAAATAAGAGGGCACCACAGTGGATTGTCTCCCACATGTTTTTCACAGAATGTTAATAAATGTGAAGTTCATGAATTATGGCCCCTAGAACATTCTTTAGTACCCACCTCCCTAGGACAGAATCAAGCTAGACAGTTACCATTTTATGGTGGGTTGTTATGCTGTGAGTTAACCCAAAGTTTTCAGGACAAGGGACTTCAGAATTACTAAGGTCCCTTTTACTGTGCCATGCCATTAAATGTGATTTGAGTGGCATCAGGCTCTATCTAAGTTGCCTTAAGGGGGGAACTATAAGGCCCTGTGCAGCCTTCAAACATGGGTGGACCATGTTAACAATTTGTAGATTAAGCAGTGGGGTTTGGGGGTAGTGTTAGTTATTTCTACAGAGATATGCATGGGAGCCTGGTGTCCTATAGACATCTCTGTGGAGTCAGAAGTGGCATTAGTGTGGTCCCCTGTCCAAAGGAGTCCAGGTTGCTGAATTCTTAACCTGCATCTTGCAATGAGTTCACTGTTCCTCTGCTGAAATGCTCTCCTCTTAGGATTGATTTATGGTTGCCCTAAGAGCCTTTACATAAGGGTGGCACTTTCCGAGTGTCCAAGGATTTCCAGTCTGTGATCTAGATAGCCTAGTTGGGAATAGGATAGATGGCAAAAGAAGTATAGCTGTCCCATGTTACAGGACAGTTCCTCTGGTTCAGGTGTACGGTCTGTAAAAACATTGTCAAAATACCCTGTCACGTTGACCAAATGTGACAGCTTTATGCTGGGAACAAGTTGGGGAATAAAACTGCTTATTTCATGGCAATAAACAACCGAAGTACAGTTGGATATAATATCAGTGACCTTTTCTTGAGATGTTGGAAGCCTATAAATGGTTATGCATTGAGTCTTGAAGTTGGAGTACTCATAATCTTATCACACAAGGCCTCAACTTTGAACACTGCTACATTGATAACCAAGCTTTAGACACATGAAAGTTAGAACACTGGACAAACAAGTAGTCACATTCCATCTCTGGCCTACAAGTACTGGTCCATGTCACAATGCAAAACACAGTTAAAGCACCTTTGCTAGAGAGCCCCTAGTCTTAACAGTTGAAGAATTATTTTAAATCTCTGTCTGTAGGCTACTCTGAGACTCAGGACAAACTCTTTGCTATGATTTTCTAATATAAGTTGTAGAATTTCATGACATAGTGGCCTGGAGGAAGTATTATTTTTCCTTGATTTGGATACTGACATTGAATACAACCGCAGCTTCTAGAAATTACCACTATGCTAGACAGTTTCCAGTTATCGCCCACCTTTGATTTCAGTACCACATCTAGAGTCTAGTGAATGAGATTAGAAGTGGGAGGGAGGAGGGCTGGTGGGAATAAGAAGGGTTCAATAGTTTTTATTCAGAAAAAAAAAATAGATAAAGCAGCCAAAGTCCTCTGATTTTAGATTGTGAAAACTACAGAAAGTTATAATTAAGAATTAGAAAGAAAGGGAGAAAGGATGAGCGCCTGTTTTTGCCAGGGAGGGAGGCCAGTGCTCTGGCCCTCTCAGTTTAGATCCAAGATCGGCTCCTAACAGCCCCACTCCCTGCTTGCCCGGGAGCTGCTGTGCACCACTGGTTCACTCTCAGCTTCTCTTTTGTTTCTCCCGGTTTAGCTTTGCCAAGCTGCCATCACTGGCCCAGCTTCTCTCTCTACCCACTTTTGCTCTGCAGATGAAAAACACTCAGATAGCTTTATTACTTTAGAACTTGCCAGCTAGCCTGTATCAGCTAACCAACCTCCTTGGCTGTCCACCGATGGCAGAGGCCTCTGGTTCTAGCTTCTTGAAGACTTTATGTGATTGTTTCGTGCTTCCTCTTCCCAAGCCTGGCTGAAAAAGCCCCTTCCCTTTTCCTGCATTTCCTTTTCCTCCTGGTTCCTTCCGCCCAGCAATTGGCCCCCAGCCTCCTTCATTGACCAAATCAAGAACCAATTAGGGGACCAGACCTTAGGATTCGCACCTCCTCCTCCTACAGGAAAACATAGAGGACTAAGGGGTGAGAGATGAGAA
This sequence comes from Mus pahari, assembly GCF_900095145.1. Lineage (NCBI taxonomy): Eukaryota > Metazoa > Chordata > Mammalia > Rodentia > Muridae > Mus > Mus pahari. Next base: position 42,372,274 of record NC_034610.1, on the reverse strand, counting down.
CGTCTTTGATCATACTGTATGGAGAAACATAAACAGTCATCAAACCTAACTGGGAACTGTACAAGCAACGCCAAAACCATCAAAAGACGTATGTGTAAGAGGGGACGTTAAGTAATGGAAAATGAGAAACTTAAAAAAAAAAATAGAGTTTAAGGGTGAAAATCTCTGTTCTCTCCAGCTCTAACTAGCTCCATGTGTTGCTCTTCCACCAGTCTCTGTTTTAATCATGCAGCAATTTTCTTGTCTCACATCTCTATGAGGCATGTAGTTATTACCCCTATATTACAGAGAAAGGAGACTTAGGTTGAAGAAAGGTGAATGACTTTTCCTAGATAATAGCAAATAACTGGCCAAACATGGCCTCAAGCTCAGACATTTATGGAGCCCGCATAATTAACTCTTTTACGATGCATATTCTAAATTTATTAGAGAACATTTGAAATTTGTAGAAAATACCTATATTTTAAGATTTAGCTTATCTTCTCAAACTGATTCTATGCAAGTATGCATATTTCCTCTCCTCCTTCCCCCTCCCTCTCTCCAGCATAAAGATTATTACTGTTCTATACCTGATGGTTTTCACAGAAGTGCTGCTTTTATACTTCAGGATCATTTCATCCTGGAAAACTTCCAATAAATATTCAGCTAAGGCCTAAATGTATGGTGCATAGCCTTAAAAAGCATTCCTTAAATATACTTTTAAAAATGGAGACAAGGATAAGAAATCGTAGCTCGGGCAGAGCTGAGTTGTATTAAAATTGCATAGATTTTTTCTTCTTGAGCCAATTTAGAGAGCTATCAATGTTTAGGGGGCTTTTTGCATTTAAAATCCACATCTTGAGTTGGAAGAATTAGCTCAGAAAAGTATGCTTGCCTAGTAGGGCAAGGCTGTGAGATCAACTCCCTGGTACCTCTAAATAATAAATGAAAGTAGATTATCAGCCGGGCGTGGTGGCGCACGCCTTTAATCCCAGCGCTCGGGAGGCAGAGGCAGGCGGATTTCTGAGTTCGAGGCCAGCCTGGTCTACAAAGTGAGTTCCAGGACAGCCAGGGTTATACAGAGAAACCCTGTCTCGAAAAAACAACAACAACAAAAAAAAGTAGATTATCAAATCCATACTTTGCACTGTCTCAGACACTAGGCTTTCTAATATTAACATTTTGGAAATGTGATGGCACCTGTTAGGGAGTCTTCTGCCTACAATTGGCTCACGTGTAAGGCTGCCTCAGTTCCTTTCAGAGACTCTTGTCTCCGGGCTCTGCATAGATCTTTCTGCCTTACTGTCCAGATGGATCTTAAACGTTGTGAGCGAAGGGCTGAAGTGCTCTGTACTTTGACGGTACCCACTTCATCTCTCAGATGCTGTATTTCTTGATTTCATCCAACAGAATCCCCAACAGTAAAGCTGGCCTGCCATTTGTGCAAAGGTAAAAGAGATATGAGTAGGTCTAGCATGAATACAGTGAGACATCTGGCACATCTGGCATCTGTAGTAGGAAAAGCAGCAGCCAGCCACAGTGTGCTAAAGGGCTCAATTCACCCTGCTCCCACCGTCTGGCAGGTGAATCGGAAGGTTTGCTAACCTGTTAACATCCATTACACTACAGAGAAGGGATCTAATTCTTCCTGATAAATGTCTTGCTTCCTTCAGCTGGAGACAGCCTGGCAAGATGCTGCCCTTCCTGTCCACGACTACATTGTTGGTCCTCTCATCATTCCACACATTCAAACTGAAGGGCCCAGCTTAACTTTACAAACTCCATTTTGATTTCAGACTCCATTTTATAATTAACTTGCCATCTGAATGAACTCGGCTACTGGAAAAATCCCAACTTGTTCCAGGAGCCTGGTCACCCCAGTAACAATCACAATTCCCCTGGGCAAATAGCCACTCCACTCCCAGCAGCAACCAATCAGTTCTTAAGGAGAAAGTACCTAATGTCGAGAGTAGATTTGATGTCTAAAGTAGTAGTAGTTCAACCATTATTGATACCAAGCTGAAATCATTACTAGCCAGTAGAAGTGCACCGAGCAAATGCCAACCTATCATGTAACTGCCAAGCCGGAAAGTCCTTCATCCTGCTACCATGATGAAAGGCACGGCTGTTCCCAGCTCAGCACCTTCCATACCTTCCACTGGGTTGGAGAGGATAGGGGTCTGAGTTCAAGTTTGAATACTCTCTGCTTTTGGATATGAGTTGGACTCTTGGTGGTCTCTAGTGGTCTGTGAGGACCATGTGGTCGGGGCATAACACAAATGATTTATTTAACTGAAGCAAATGCTCAGAGTCTTTGTCTCATTTTGCTGTGCACACACATGCACATACAATAGGTAAAATACATAGAAATGCTTTTGCTTCAGCAGACTAGTGATAATATTTTTTTTTATTTGAGAAGTGTAATGCATTTATGAATACCTCATTTCTTACATTTATAGAGACATTCCTTAGTGACAAGAGTCCCACCGGGTCTAAGAAAAACACTGAATTCTCAAATGACCAAGCACATGCAATACGCATGGTTAATTTATTATGAGAAGAAAGATCTACATTTTTACTTTAGAAAGATTTCAAAGTGTTTCTTTTCTATTAATTTCCCAAGTGATTCTACCTTTTTGTTAGTTGGAATTGTAGTAACCAGGGAGAAATAAAGAGCTACTTTTGGTTCCTCTGAGTTTATAGTCCAGTTTGGAGGACGGCTTTTAGAGCAGTGGTCCTCAACCTTTCTAACACTGCAACCCTCTGATACAGTTTCTCATGTTGTGGTGACCCCCAACTATAAAATTATTTCTGTGGCTACTTTATAAATGCAATTTTTCTACTGTTATAAATTGCAATGTAAGTACTTGTTATACAGGAAAAAGGGTCTTTGCATCCCCAAAGGGATCGAGACCCATAAGTTGAGAGCCTCTGCTTTAGAGGATACACATGAAAATGAATAGTTTATAGTTAGCTGTAGGCACTTTGAGATACAGTTTTGCTATAGAGCCCGGGTTGACCAGAATAGCCTATGCAATCCAGACTGGCCTCTGACTTGCAATATTGTTTCTCAGCAACCTAAGTGCCGGACTTCCACACCTGTACCACCCATATTATGGAGTGCTTGTGTTAGTGTACTTGGTGGTGTTTCGAGGTAAGCCCACCAGAGACCTCTACATGGACATTCTTGGAGCTGAAAAGAAAGTCTTTTTTCCCAGCGGGCAGCTGCATAGTGAACTTCTCCACACCGTGAAACCCCGAACCTTATAGCCCTTTTTTGTCTTTTATGCACAGAAATCACATCCTGGTTGTTACATCTAAGTTAGCAAGAATCAGAACTACAGAAGCCAAAAAGCAGGTTCGTGCATTTAGAAACTTTCCTGGAACTGTGGACTAGTAATTTGATGGATTAGATCGTTGCTCCCATTTTGGCAGGTGTTGGGGAACACATGCGAAGTTCTAAAGTCAGAACGGCGCCTCTAAAATAGCCTGAGATGCATGCGTTTAGGTCTTGCGGCCTGTTACAGCGGAGAAGTGCTATGAGTTGATCACAGAAGAACTGGGAAGAGAATTAAGTGCAAGGCAGGTGCTGTGGATTGAATGTCTTTGTCCACCCTCTGAAAAGAATTTGCATGTTAAAGCATAATCCCCAATGGATGCTTGGTATCCGAGTGGGGCCTTTGGAGTTGACTAGGACATGAGAATAGAGCCCTTATTAGGTGGTTTAGGACTTGATGGATTTTAAGGAAAGAGGCGTGCATGTCCTCCCTACCCCATCTCTTCATCCTCTGTGTGAAGACAGCCATTTTTACATAGGGAAGAATAAACACTGGATTTTCCAGAGGTTTAACCTTGGGATTCTCAGCTTTCAAAACTGTGGGTAATAAGTGTTCGATATTCTGTTCAAACTTTCCTAGCCGGTGGTTCTCTAACAGAACAGCATAAGCTGACTCAGAAGTATTCTTATTTCCTACTGTTAGGCAACAAATCTCCGCACACTTGGCAACTTAAAAATAATGGCATCAGTAGTCTGCAGATCTGTAATTCTAAAACCCAGGTAGCTTTGGACTGCTACTTGAATTAGTCTCCCTTTAGGGTCTTACAAGGCTGAAGGTACAGAATTCTCTTAAAACAATAACTTGTTCCAGTCGTTAACAATACCTACCCAGCTATGAGACGTAAGATAAGTGTGCTTATTATTTTAATGTAAAGTGTAGTTTAACATCTGAGCAGGACCTTTCACCTCTTTGCTGGGTCGAGAAACAGAGAAGGAGGCTGAGTCCTACAATCTTCCCAATAGATCCCACCCAATAGATCCCACCCAATAGATCCTACCCAATAGATCCCACCCAATAGATCCCACCCCATAAAGGCTTCATAGACCTCACCTCTCTGCTGTACTTAACTAAAAACTACACCATTTTCACAGTACCACACAGGGCTTGAACACATGAACCTTTAAGGGACATTTAACTACCCAAAATATAGCTTGCTTTATACCTGTTTCTAGTGGGTATGTCAAGTGTGGCCAAGATCACACAGACTCAATGATTTGCTAAAAGGAATTACAGGGTTTAAGAAAGCTGTTGTATGCACTGTTATTGTCTATTACAGCAATCAATCAATCAATAAATAAATACACATCAAAGCCAGCAAAAGTCAAAGGTGCACAGAGGTGCAGGAGAAGCCAGGCACGTGCTCTCTGGTGCCTTTCGAAAGACAGTCACACAAAAAAAGCATGCTTCATTCTCATAGCAGTGTATGACAACACATGCAAACTTTTGCCAAACTGGGATTCTCATCCAAGCTAGGATGCCCAAGGTGACTGAAGTTCACTCGCAGGGGAGTGCAATGCCCATGAGGCTTTAATCTGCTCAGTCTCCAATGCCCCCTACAGGTAAACATCTATATAGAGTAGGGCCCAAAGCCTCAAGTATCAAAGGACTTTCTGGATGCTAAATGCTCAGAGATGGTCAGAGCCAAACCTCTAGATAAATGTAGATTTGAGCAACTTGAGCATGTTGAGTTAACCCTTCACTGTGCAGTCTACAATCACACGGCATATTTACTGTTCACTGTCTCTGCCCTTTGAAGGTGGTTCTATGAAACCCCAAGACCCTGTTTGTGTCTCTAGTGAGTCCACAGTCAATAGTCATTTGTAATTTATGATTTAATTTATCGTGGGTAATCATTTAGAGATTGGAAGGAGGTTATAAAACATAGCATTTTAATAGAGTTCAGGCTTCTAAAGTTAAATCCCAATTAGCATAAAATTTCAAGCAGTCCTTTGAGCGGTTTTTAAATTTCATAATTATTTGACTTGGCATGGAAATTCTATCTAAATATGTCAGAAATTTGAAGAATAATTTTGGCATCATAATGAATCTCACTTTATTGCAAAGCTTGCCTTTCTCAAATTATACTAATAATTCTACTTGAATGTTTTCCGAAACATTTATGAGTTCCTTTAACTTACATTTCTGTAGCATCCTAATCTTTTGAACTTCCTGATGTGGAAATATCTTTTTATCTAATGTCATAATGTCTTACAATATATTCTAGCAAGAGGAGAAACCTTTGATAAATGGTACGTCTCTAATTCAGAACCATTTTGCTTTTAGGGGGTGATAGGAAATATTTAGTGATTATATTACCTAATGCTTAACTTGTGCCATCTGCTCTGGCCACTAATTATAAGTGACAGGGGACTAGCTCACAAATACACAGCAGATCAAAATGATTTAAAATTCCTGTAAGCTTTAATTTAAAATATGCTCCTAGAAAGGCATTATTATTCATGATTCAGACACAAATTATGAAGTAAACCGGTCATACACAGCAGAATAATTTGTTTCTTGAGTTAAGGATATCCTGAAGCCACTATGGTGCTGGGCTATGGCTCCCCGGAGAAGCCAGCAGTGTCATCAGGATTACACTTCCACAGAAAGGGAACCACTTAAGGAATTGTGACTCTGGCAACAGTGAAAATGGTTTGTATATGCTCAACCCAGAGAGTAGCACTATTAGAAGGTGTGGCCTGATGTAGTAGGTGGGCCACTGTGGGTGTGAACTTTAAAACCCTCATCCTGGCTGCCTGGAAACCAGTATTCTGCTAGCAACCTTCAGATGAAGATGTAGAACTCTCAGCTCCTCCAGCACCATGTCTGCCTAGATGCTGCCATGTTCCTGCCTTAATGATAATGGACTGAACATCTGAACCTGTAAACCAGCCCCAATTAAATGTTGTCCTTATAAGAGTTGCTTTGGTCATGGCGTCAGTTAACAGCAGTAAAACCCTAAGACAGAAATTGGTAACAGGGGCTGGGCTATTGCTGTGATAAGCCTGACCATTCTTTTGTTTAGAAGAATGTGGATTTGGGGACTTTGGATTTGGAAATCAGTGGGATGCTTTAAAGGGGGCTTAATGGGCCATCCTAGTAGAAATATGGAAGACTTTGTTGCTGAGAGCAATTTGAATTGTACAGACCTGGCCCAAGAGGTTTCAGAAGAGAAGAATTTCGGTATGTGGCATAGAGACTGTTTTTGTGGTATTTTGGTGAAGAATGGGGCTGGTTTTTGGCCTTGTCTGAAGAGTCTGCCTGAGACTAAGGTAAAGAGACTCAGATTAATTGCATTGACAAAGGAAGTCCCAGAAATACCTATCAAAGACTTTTTCCTCTGGTTAAGTCTCATGAAGAGCATTTTAAACAAACATAGCAACCTGGAAAAGGAAATTTATAAAATATATGGTTCCAGTATTAAAGGGGTACCAGGAAGTGAAATGGAACTAAATCCTGTGTTCAATGAGATGATAAATTAAGGAAGTGGAACTTTGGGTCAAGGTCCTACCCAGCTAAATTTAGAGCTAGGCATGGTGGTAAACACCTTTAATCCCAGGAGACAGGCATACAGATCTCTGAGTTCAAGGTCCATCTACAGAGCAAGATCCAGGACAGCCAAGTTTAGGTAGTAAAGGAGTTGGAAAATAGGAAGCTAGTGATAATGTAATAGAACAAGGGAGACATGTTTCAGATTCTGCAACAGCAGAGCTCAGCAGCTTCAGCCATGTGTCTCTGGCTTTTAGTCAAGAGGAGAAGGAGAACTACTGGAACAATTGATGCTGGTTAGCTGAAGATAAGAAATTATAATGGTGATCAAGAAGAGACCAGTATCACTGAGGTGAAATCTCTGAAGTGTTTTCTGAGAGCACAAAGAAGCTGTGTTCCAGAGATGGCCAAGGATGTACCTTGTGCTGCAGCTGTACTTGGTAATATATGAGTCACCCAGGTGGTACTGGTTTTGAAGGCATGAAGGGGTCATGAAGAACAGCTGAGGCTTGGTGTTATGAGAGGCCATGGAAGGCCATTGGTAAAGGTGCAGCCTCAGTTGCAGTTAATGGTCCAGGACTGGAGGGGTCATGCAAAGGATTTGAGGTTTGGCACCATGAAGAGAGCCTATGAGAGGCTATTGGTGAAGCCTAGTTGCAGTGGAAGACCCCAGAGTGTTGGAGATGCCAGTACCATGGGATGATCACCAATAACAACAGTGGCAATGGAATGGATCAACCTGAGCCTAGAGTGCTACAGAGGGCAGAGCCTTTAGACAAGCCCAGAAAATCATGTGTGGATTGCAGACATCAAAACAAGAAGCTGTAACACTGAAGTTGCCTTGGAGCCCCGAAGTTGTTCAAGATGTCAGAGCTCAAGATGCCAGACCTGTAGGTTATCTGCTGAGGAAGCAATTTTCTAATGGGGAGTGGAGGCAGCCCAGGAGAAAGAAGTTCATTGCAGTCAACAAAGATGAAAAAGGAGCTAGAGATCTGAAGACCGCTTTGAAATCAGCCATGGAGATGCAGAGTTTGGAGTTTGCCCAGCTGGTTTCCTGTCTTGCTTTGGGAATTACAGTTAAGTGATTGGATGAATCTCAGAAGAGACTTTAAATTCTGGATTTTTAACAATATATTTTTATTGTAGATATTTTATATCTATTTATATATATATATATATATTTTATTAAATATTTTAACTGCTATAAACTATGGAGTCTTTTGAAGTTGGACTAAATGTATTTTGCATTATGCTATGTTTAGGTATGGTCCCCATAGACTCATATATTTGAACAAGCTTATGTGGGCCAGGGAGTTGAATGTGATGGTTTGTATATGTTTGGCCCAGGGAGTGGCACTATTAGAAGGTGTGAGCCTATTGGAGTAGCCATAACTGTGTGTGCGGGCTTAAGACCCTCACACGGGCTGCCTGGAAGCCAGTATTCTGCTAGCAACTTTGAGATGAAAATACAGAACTCTCAGCTCCTCCTGTGCCATGCTTGTCTGTGTGTTGCCATGTTCCCACCTTGATGATACTAGACTGAACCTCTGAACCTGTGAGCCAGCCTCAATTAAATGTTGTCCTTATGAGAGTTGCCTTGGTCATGGTGTCTGCACACAGCAGTAAAACCCTAACTAAGACAGGTGTCAACTGTATTTACCTTTTGCAAGTTCATTTTCTGAGAGACAGTGCATTATCAGAAGAGTCGTGAATGGGCCATACTGTAGACGATGGACTTGAAATGTAACTAAAGCCACAGTCTCAGTGCATTAATGCCATTCCTGCTTCAGCAGAGAACCATCCTCTATTTTTGGCTAAATCATTGCTTTGCCTGGGAAGTCATACACTAGCACAGCAGAGTCTGTGCCAACTCTACTCTTTGTTTATCCCCCTAAATCCTTGAATTCGTTCTAAAGTTTAGGTCTCTGAGCTCCAGGCCTCCAGAATAGTTTCTACAGTGCATGTGGTGATGGTGGGAGCCAGGGGCTGGGCTGAGGTGGGGAATGAAATGTATCGTTTAAGCGGTATGCCAGTACAACAGGATGTTTTTTGGGCGAAGCAGATCATGTGCTTATAATCAGCTTGGGTGGGTGGGTCTTCACCAAGAACTCTACACAGTTCTCATATTGAGAAGGACCTTTCCTGGGAAAATGATGTTCCTTTCATCCCTGAGAACCTAGAGCATTTTCACTAGAGAGAGGTTATACTGGGAAGCAGCCATGTGTCTATAACAAAGAAGAACTTTTCAGATACTATGGCCAAACATCTCTGTTGCCTAGAACTGAGAACTATGGAGCAAAATAATTTTCAAAATGAATTCCCGTCTTGGTATTTTGTCAGCAACAGAAAACAAATGAAGCCACAGATGGAAAGAAGAATAAAGGTTGATCAGGGAAGGAAGCTCACATGTGCTGCAATGTTTGGAACCCCCCCCAGCATACCTGTAATCCCATGACCCAGAGGGATCACCTAAGTACCTACAAGCCTAGATACATGGAGGGGAGGAAAATACGTGTTCGCAGAAGGGCAGATGCCAAAAGAAATAGACATTCACAGAGTGTTGAGTCTGAACAGACACTTTTCCTAAATGTAGCAACCATTTAAGTCATTATTTTGCTGTGTGGAGAAGGAAGGAAGTAGAGGGAAATGTGTGTGGGTATTTTAGACTAGCAACATGGCTGCTCTGGCAAAGGATCACATCCAGAGACCTAGGTCTGAGTGATCCATCTAGAATAAAGACATGCCACACACCTTTAATCCCTCTATCTGAAATACAGACATGCCCTTAGTACATATCTTTAAGGTAAAATTAGTTTGTAGAAAGAAGCAGCCATGATTGAAAGTGATGTCTCACTGAAAGGCAGACAAAGTAACAAATCAGGGAAAAATCTGACAGAATGAGTCCGAGATAGGACACACCCAATTCTCATGAGAACAGCACAGGAAGGAGAAGCTAAGCACTGCTCGGGGAAAGAGTCAGTCTGTTCTGTTCAGCCAGTTGAGTTCAGTACAGTTGAGATGAGGCAGTCAGTAGGGAGTCAGCGAAGCGAGGACAGTGCAGTGGAATTGAGTTCCTTTGTGAGTTCATGCAGTTCAGGGAGGGTCAGCAGAGGCAGTTGAAGTCACAGAATAAGAAGGAGCCAGAAGACTAGAACCAATTGCCAGAGTTAGTTTAAGGCCAAGCAGAGCAATTTAGTGGGAAGCTGAGAGAAGCCCGATTGAAGCAGCCATCTTGGAAAGGACTTAGAGACAGAACATCTGAGTTGAACCAGCCAGCCAGAGTTCAGAAGGAATTAGTTAAAGTGAGCTTATTCAGAAGTAAGCCTCCAACATGACAATTACATATGGCAATTAAAATTACTTTTACAGAAACTGAACACATTCGACCTATTTCTCCTTTTGGAGAGGGTAGTGGGAATCCTTTACTTCCACGGTAATAAAAACAAATGAGAATGCATGACTTTCCTCTCTTGCATTATTATTATTATTATTCATTCTTTCATTCATCCAAACAGTGTTTGCAAAGCTGCTGCTTCACTTCCTGTCAAGTTCAGCTCAGTCAGCAGAGGTAATAGGAAGGGTATTAGTTACTCTTGCATTTCTATGACCAAAATACAACAGAAACAAGTTAAGAGTTTATTTTAGTTCACAGGTTCAGAAATTTCAATCCATGGTGATGTAAGGGTCCGAAAATAACTGAAGGAAGACCCCAGACTCAGATAGTATGCAAAGAACACTTATTCTGCAGAAACAGCCAACATGTGGTAGCCAACCAACTTTGAAGTGATGACCCTAGACTAAGTCATTCAGGCCTTCTTATAGGAAATTAGGGGAATTTTCTAGAAGGATTAAGTAATCTAAACTTTCAGGTACTAGGTGGGTGCTAGGGGGTCCTAGGGGTTGGCTTCTGGTTGACTTGTGCCAGATGGTCAGTGATCTGCATTCCTATCATAAATGTTTAACCTCAGAATGAGATAGGACTACCCAACACAGATGGCCCATCCTGAGATAAGATATTGTCCTATTCTTGTGGTTATCCCCAGGCTGTTTTGGGGGGAGGGTTTTGGGTTTTTTTTTGTTTTTGTTTTTGTTTTTGTTTTTACCTTGCTCCTGGAGCTGGTGCCTTATGCCTTAGTTCCTGGGACTTATGGTCTGTTCCTAGAGCTGGTTTCCTGGTATATACGGTCTATTCCTAGAGCTGATGCATTATGGCCTTCTTTTTGAAATCAGGCCTTGTCCTTAAATGGAGACAAATGGGGTTTACAACAACCTTTCATTGGCAGGGAAAGCAAGATTCAACAGCCTTTGGGATGCCAGGGATTGTTCATAGGGTAGTGGGCCAGAAAGAAGAAAATGGGCCCAGATGGAGAGGTGAAGTCAAAACTTTCAAAGGCCCACCCCTGTTAAGGAGTTACTTTCAAAAGCCAGGCCTCCTAAAGCATTCACACTTTCCTAAAAGAGGACTCCAGTTCAGAGTCAAACTATCACAAAGAACAAGTGTAAGCATTGCCTCAAAAATCATCGGGCCAGTAGGAGACAAATATAGTGAAAGGAGGTTCTTGTTTACCATGAAGAGAAGGTACAGGAGAACTGAAAGAACAATGTGCGAACATGATGTAGGTTGGTGAGGTAAGACTTCTTTAGGGATGGATATTTATTCTCAGATAGGAAAAGTGTTGCAAATATTTCTGTGTGAAATGCCACAAAGGACAGCAAGGACAATAGTGTGAATGAGAAAAGATAGGTAAGTCAAGTGGAAATTTCTGGTTTCTTGAACAACTCAGTTGTATCGTGTGGTGTTTTTCTGTAAGCTGTCTTCTGAGATGGCATGTGATGTTTTCCTGAAAACAGCTACTTAAGAGGGCACATGATGTTTAGAAAGAATATAAATGGGCCACCCCCCCACAATAGTGAGAGGTCTCTCTTGTATTGCTATACTGTATAACACTTCACTGGTCTTCACTTAGTAGAGAGAAACGCACCAAAGAGCTTCCTGTGGTATGCTGGGCGATTCTGGCCATTTCCCCCTGACTTGTGCTGATTCAGCTGAGCCTTGCTGTTTCTCTGGATTGAGCAGCCACTGCTGATTTGTGTTTGGTGTTTGCCGTTGAACTGGACTGCTGGTATCCTGACAACAAAGAGTGGAATTGCTTCAAGGCACGACTTCTAAACACGTCCAGAACTCCTATTTCCTATTAACCTTTTCCCCCTACGTTTCGTCAGTGTCTAGAAGGCAGGTTGAAGTGTTTAAGAACCTTAAGTAAAGATCTTGAGAAGTCAAAGCCTACAGGTTAGCAGCCCAAGAGTAAGATGAAGAGCAGACCAATGATATTTGCTATGTTAAATGTTTGGGATCCGCCATAGGCATAACGCTCTTAGCTAGGTATCAAGGGATTAGTGGTGCACCCAACCCTAACAGGAAAGTCCTTCGTTCAGCACAACCTCTGTCTCTCCCAAGCCTCCATGTCTGCTCCAGTTCCATCATGTAAATAGAGCTGACATTATAAGTGGCTCCTTGGAGGAAGTCACAAAGCTAGAACCATTATTAACAATGTCTGAGCTTTAAGTTCATTGTCGTCTGACATTAGTCTGGAGAAACACATTTATGGCATGCACAAGACTCTGCTTTGTGTATACTTCAACAAATCATATAATATGGATCACATAAAACTCAGAACATATATTAAGTGACAGAATTTATTCAAGGTCATGTCTAATTAAAAAAAAAAACTCTCAGTTTGAAATTTACTGGGTGTAATGCCAAAGAGAAATTTTAAAACATGTATTTATGATCCAAATCAATTATAACCAGGAAGAATGTAAAAGGAGAGGGCCAGAGCACAAGAAAAAATAGTTTCAGTTCATATACTTGATGAGTAACTTCTATGCAGAATCTATATTCTTATGACTTAAAATAAATAACACCAGATATTAAAAACTGACAAAAGCTCTGTATAGATATTTCTCTAGGGAACTTATACAAATAGCCAAGAGTCCAGGGAAGAAATTTTGGATAGCTTTTGTCATTTAAAAAATGCAGATCAGAAGTTTAATAACATGTCACTCTGTCATTCTAAGACAGCTGTAATTACAAAACCAGAGAACAGTGGCAGTTAATGCTATCTGGAGAAACTGGATCCCTCCTACACTAACAGGCAGGATGTGAGCTCTTACAGCCACCATGGAAAACATCTAGGTAGCCCTTCAAAGCATTCAACAAAGAGTTACCATTTGACCCAAACTACATCTAAATTTATACTCTAGAAAAAAAAAACATGTTTGCAGAAAAAAACAAACAAACAAACAAAAAACAGATCACTAAAGATTTAGAGCAATCTTACCAGAAATAGTACATGTTAAAAACAGTCTAGAGTTCCATCAATTGATAATGGTTTAATAAAGTCTGATATACTCTTAAAATGCTTATTTTCTGTTTTAAAAAAGAATGCACATAACATGCTACAGAATAAATAAATCTTGAAAGCATTGTGCTGAGTGAAAGAACTCAGTCACAAAGAGTCATATATTTTATGATTCCTATACATTGGTTTCCTAAAAAGGCAAGTCCACAAAATCCGACTCGTAAGATGGGTGTGTGGAGGACTCAGGGCGACTACAAAGGCATATGGGGAACTCTCCATAAAAAAAGAAGTTTCAAGCCGGGCGTGGTGGCGCACGCCTTTGATCCCAGCACTCGGGAGGCAGAGGCAGGTGGATTTCTGAGTTCGAGGCCAGCCTGGTCTACAGAGTGAGTTCCAGGACAGCCAGGGCTACACAGAGAAACCCTGTCTCGAAAACAAAAAAAAAAAAGAAGTTTCTCATTGAAGTGATAGAAATATTGCCAGACTAATTGCAGTGATAATTCCAAAATTGTGTTCAGAAACTAAAAAATGAAGACTTTCCATTTTAAATGGATTTTCTACTATATAAATCATATCTCAATAAAGTTACCATGAAAAACAAGAAATAATCTGCACACTACTGTACTTATTTTAAAATTATATCAACCTTGGTGAAGTAGCACATGTCTTTATAATCCTATCACTCGGAATTTCTGAGTTCAAGTTCAGCCTGGTATACTGAATGGGTTCCGGGATGGTCACGGCTATACCAAGAAACTCTGCCTCAAAAAACAAAAACAAACAAAATTATATCTATAATTAAAAATACTTAGTGAAAGTAAAGAGTTATTGCAACCAGTACCTGACAGTAAAGCAATGTCAACTCGACACCAGCTTTTCTAGAAAAGAGAGAGGAACAGGTATTCATGTGTTTGATAAAGGTGCCACTACCCGGATACCAAATCCAAATAAAGAAAGCATGGCATAAAACTGTGGGTCACTGCCACTTGGGTATCGAGACATGAAAGTTCTTAAAATATATCAATGTTATTCAAAGGATAACAAAATACCATGACCTATAAGATAGGGCTTATTATATCTTGAGTGGAGGAATAGCTCAACACTTGAAAAATCAATGTAATTCCCCCATATTAAGGCCACTAAAATAAACATGGTCATTTCAATAGCTCCATGAAGCACATCAGAAAATGTACAGTGCCTGTCTGTAAGGAAAATAGAATACTAAAAAGAGAGGGAAAGTTCCTCAACCTGATCAAGGCTCTCTACAAAAAAAAAACCAAAAACCAAAAAACCAAAAAAAACTTTTTTCACTATCATCATAGCTGATGGTTTAAAAAAACAGAAGTCCAAAAAGCAAACCCTACATCTCTCCTTTCTACAACGAAGAGAAAGTCAAAGACATGTGTTCATTTTTAGGACTGTACTGTAGCTAGTTCAATTTCGATTAGTAAACAAACTACATGCAAATAGAAAGAAGTACATTGTAATCCTTATTGTGGATGACATAAACATGTATATTTCCAAAACCTGGGGCTGGAGAGAGAGTTCAGTGGTTAAGAGTGCTGGCTGTCTAGAAGAACTACAGTTTGATTCCCAATATCCTGGTGGTAGTGGAGAGACATCTTTAACTCCCATTCCAGAGTATCTGCTGGCCTCTCCTGGCCTTCTTGGGAACTGCACACATGTGTCGCACAGATAATATATGCAGGCAAAATACACACACACACAATAAAAATTAAAGCAACCTGTAAGAAATATATTAAAACCTCACTGAAATTAATAAATGAATGGTATATAGTTGTAGGGTACAAAAGCAACCTATAAAACCAAGTGAATTTTTATATACTAACATCATGCAATTGGAAATGAAAGGTAAATAATGTAAGTGTCTTGGAGAGATGAAGATAAGGACATTTGCTGTGCAAGAATGGGGAGGCGAGCTTGAATCTCTAATACCCATGTAAACAGACAATGTCCAGGTATGGCTGTAATAACCCCAGCTCTGGAGGACAGGGACAGGTGAATCCTGGGAGTTCATGGACTGGCCAGCCTTGCCAAAGTAAGAGGGGGCGGAGGGGAGGGAAAAGAGGGAGAGAAGGAAGAGAGAGAGAAAGAAAGAGAGAAGGAGGAGGGAGGGAAAGGAAGGGAGAGAGGGAGAGGGGGAGAGAGAGGGAGGGAGAGAGGGAGACACAACATTATTTACAGTAATATCAAAAAGCTACTTATAGCTGTACTGAGTTATATGCAATCCCAGGTACAAAAGAAAACCATAAAATATTGCTAAGTGAAAATTGCATTCATATGGACCAGAGACTCAATACCAATAATGTAATTTTCCAAAAACTTCTCTACAAATTCAAAACAACCTGAAATGAAACCCCTGTGTAATTTTTAAATCAACATTGACAATCCTATGTGGCGACACATCTGCTATTTATACTTGGAACTTGAAGACAGAAGGACCTGCAGTTGAAGGTCATTGTGAGTTGTATAGTAAGTTTGAGGCCAGCCTGGGCTATGTGAGACTCACAAGGACAAACTTACTCCCTCAGTTCAAGAAGTTTTAAAGATCTACAGTAATCGGGGGTTCTGATAAGGAGAGGGCTCTGCTGTTTGTCAGCATAAGGACAAGTCTTGGCCATGGATCCACTCTGTGTTTTGAATATAGCCATGAGTACCCAACTGGATGGATAGTTAACTGACTCACCGAGGTTCAACTTACAACTGTCCTCACCTTATTAGGGTACAAGAGCAGTTTACGTTAGTAGAAATCATACTCTGTGTTTGTTCTTTTCCTGAGCAGATGATGTGCTATCCTCTCAACCACAGGGGACAGATGCAGTTCTCTCAATACTGCATCTCAGGAGGCAGATTTAATTCTCAATGAACCCCAGTTACGGGGAACACAAGTGACACGACACCGCTCAGTGAAGGTGTTTGGCTGGCTAGATGTAATTAATGTATTTTCATCTTACCATAGCTTCAACTTATGGTACATTTACTCAGATGGAACGCACTGTGTGTGAAGAACCATCTGTATATACTCACCCAAACTTAGAACACAATTAAATTTGTTAATTGTATTATATGTAAATCCTACTTCCATATAGCTGATTAAGCTGTTTTTGTTTTCTTTGGCTTTTTGTTTGTTTTGTTTATTTGTTTAGGGTTGTTTTTTGTGTTTGTTTGTTTGTTTGTTTGTTTTGGAGATAGGGTCTCTCTGTCCTGAAACTCACTATATAAACCAGGCTGGTTTCAAACTCACAGAGATATGCCTGCTTCTGTCGCCCGAGTGCTAGCATTAAAGGTGTTTGCCACTATGCCTGGCTCTATAGAGCTGTCTCTTGTGAGGCTATGCCAGTGCCCGGCAAACACAGAAGCAGATGCTCACAGTCATCTATTGGATGGAACACAGGGGCCCCAATAAAGGAGTCAGAGAAAGTATCCAAGGAGCTGAAGGGGTGTGTAACCCTATAGGTGGAACAACAGTATGAACTAATCAGTACCCCCTGAGCTCGTATCTCTAGCTGCATATGTAGCAGAGGATGGCCTAGTCGGCCATCATTGGGAGGAGAGGCCCTTGGTCTTGCAAAGATTATATGCCCCAGTACAAGGGAATGCCAAGGCTAGGAAGTGGGAGTGGGTGGTTTGGGAGCAGGGCGCTGGGAGGGTATAGGGGACTTTCAGGATAGTATTTGAAATGTAAATGAAGAAAATATCTAATAAAATTGTTAAAAAATAAAGGTGTCTGACAATAAATAAATAAATAAATAAATAACTATTTTTAATCAGGTACCACGAGGAAGATTTTACTTGAGAATAATTTCTATGCACAAGACTTCTAAATGAGTTTTAAAATTAAATACATATATATGGTGTGCGTGCGTGTGTGTGTGTGTGTGTGTGTGTATGTGTGTGTGTGTGTGTGTGTGTGTGTAAGGTTGTTTTGACTCTGTGTATGTCCAGGGACCACTTCTATGGCAGGTATTTGCAAAGGCCAGCAGTGGGTGTCAGATCTCCTAGAGCTAGAGTTCCGGATGGTTGTGAACTGCCCTGTGGGTACAGGGAATTAGACCTACGTCCTCAAGAAGAATGGCCAGTGCTCTTAACCACTGAGCCATCTGTTCAGCCTCTTAATTTTGTTCCTGTTTTTTGATACAGAGTTTTCCTGTATAGCCTAGGCTGGTCTCCATCTCTCAGTCTTCCTGTCTTGGCCTCCTGCTGTGATGGGCTCAGAATATTGCATGATTCTTTTAAAAGATAGTACAGTTTAAGTAATATTAAAAAAATTTTAAATGTATAATATCAGTCTTTTTACTTATCAACCCATTTCTAGAGGCCTTTTAAGAAGGGTACAGAGAAATACAGAGAAACCCTATCTCGAAAAAAGAAGAAGGAGGAGGAGGAGAAAAAGAGAGGAAAAGGAGGAGAAAGAAGTAGAAGGAGGAGCGAGAAGGAGAAGGAGAGAAGGGTCTTAAGTACTAGAGAACATGAGCATGAGCATGAATAACTGATTATACTTTGCTCTAGAAATCCCAATGGGTAAAAAAAAAAATGCACGGAGTTAAGGGTTTCACTGGATCATAAAGTAAGTCTTCACAAAGTGCAAACTACCTTAAAAGGAGTGCTATTATCTATTTTGTTAAACTTTGATAATCTGGTAGAAGAAAACTTTGTTATGGTTTGAAGTTCTTTGGTTACTGATATTCATTCATTTTCATTAATTTACCCAAATCATTTCTTGGCTGGGTGGTGAGGGTACACACCAGCAGTTTCTCTGTAAGCATTGTGATGCACACACACACACACACACACACACACACACACGAAAACAGATAATCGTGCTGGCTTGCTTGGGATCTTAAGAAATCAGAACACACTTTCCTGAAAAGGTGATGACTACCTGAACTAGGAATCGCCTAATCAATAGAGCAGAAATTACAGATAAAGTTGAAGTAAACTCCAGGACTGACAGGGACAGTGACCATGGCTAGGTAATAATAATGGTGGTAAAACTCTGAGATGTCTGAAAGCTTAAGACAAAGGCCTTGTGGGCTGTCCCCATGCCAGCAGGCCACCTGCTGATCGACTGGTTCTACAAGTTTGAGGCTCGATGGGAATCTGTTACACTAACTGTGGGCTAATCAGACCGCTGTCTTCCTTCAAACTGCCCAACTCTAACTTAGGCGAGGGAGACCCTTCAGAGACTTAAGACCCCCAGCCTTGTGAAGACAGGATTTTCAGCTTCCGGGGATGCACTTTACCCTGAAAAGGGTTTGTTTCTCCTTGTGCCTGCTGTGTGTGCATTTCCTCCTCTGATTCCGTCTGCTGTATTCGTCAAGCTCATGATTTTCCTTGACTTTTAATCCTTTCCCTGGGAGAGGAAATGAGCCCAATCAAACCCTTAGGCAGTAATACTACGGCACTAGATTTTTAATAATATTACATCTTGGTCATATTTGTTGCAAATGTTTACTTCCACTTGTTCTGGTTTGTTTGTTTATTGGTTGGTTTGTTCTGCCGTGTGCTTTTCACTTGATTGTTGACTTTTGTTAAGTCTTTAGTTTCTGAAGCTAAGCTGCAGCCATCACAGCGGATTCCACTGTAGTTGCCCAATTACTCCAGGGTTCCATCCCAGGATTCATTGTTTTAAAACCACTTATTTGTGTGTGTGTGTGTGTGTGTGTGTGTGTGTGAACATAACTCACAGGAATCAACCTTCTCTTTCTACCTTGTGGATCCTTGGGGACAAGAGCCTCTAGGCAGAGTCATCTCACCAACTCTAGGATCCATAGTTTTAAAATTTCTCTGTATAATGTGGGGGGAAAAATTAAAGAGGCCATCTCACTGAATAACATTTTCTGAGTGCAGAAAATTGAAATGTCATCGCAGAGGTCGGCTTGGTGATCAGTATATCACATGTATGGATCACTTCCCAACAGTTTAGAGTACGCCCGCCCCCTTTTTTCAAGAGTAGGCTCTTTCCAAAGTCGCCAGAGTCCATGTCATGCTCTCTAACTACCCCCTGTCCCATTAACGACCTGTGTTTGGGAGAAATATCTATTTCTCAGGTGATGTTCAAGGCCCACCAGAATTTTTAGTTGGATCTGAGGCTTGATGAACTGTCTGTTCAAAGAATTAACAATTACAGTGAAAATACCTAAAATAAAATACTTCAAAATTATAAGATGTGAAAACACCCCATGTCCCGTGAATTCTTGACTTAAGAAAACTTAGGAGTGTTCAGTGCCATTTGGCCACCAAGTCCTCTGCCGTCATCGAGATCTGGGAACCTTCCTCTGTTGTTGGCACGGCAATCCATGGAGCCTTCCCAGCCATTGCTTTGAAGACTGCCAGGAGACCTGGTTGGCCCTCTTTAGCTTCTTTCCCTTTGTTTTGGGATGTCTTCAGCCAACAATGACTCTACTCCATCCTTCTTTATTTCCCAAAGCACCAGGAGTCCAGGGGCCTTGGCATTTAAAAGTCTGATCTTAAGACTCAAGATGAGTGTAGGGTTGGCGACACCAGAGATCTCTTTCTGGAGACACTAAGAACACACTCATAAACACTACAGCTATTGGATAGTGCATTAATTGGTGTTTCTCCGAGGAACAGAACCAATAAAATGTGTGTATACACTTATATATTAATATATACTATATTAATTTAGTATAGACATTAATACACTATATATTGATATAAACACATCTATGGGGCTATAAAGTTGCACACCATTTGGGTAGTCTCATAATGGTTTGCATTCACACTAAAGAAGCCAAGAATCCAAGCATCTTACTATATGAAGCTCAGTGTCTGAGCAGTCAGTCCTAGTCTGATGCTGAAGGCTTGGGGAAGGGGGATCCCAGAGAACCCTGGTTTTGATATCAGCCAAGGATGGTGGAGGCGGCAGCATAGATGAACTTGTCAGCGCCATGTGAAAAGAGCAGAATAAAGCAACACTTTCCCCTGGGCCTGTTTTTATTAGACTGTCACCTGGAGAGGCTGCCCCCCCTCAATATCTTAGGTGTTTCTCCAGCATCAAACAATCTAATCAAGAAAATCCCCTACCGTGTGTCAATTTGACAACCAAGACTAGCCATTGCAGGTGGGTTAAACGAGATTTCATGCATTTGCCCAGGAATGATAGCCACCCTTTACCCTACTCACCTACATGGACTAACAAAATACTTTTTGAAGCTGCTGTTTACCTGTAGGGTAAACATTATAAGATATAGGAACTTGATTTCTTTATTTGGTAAAATATTAAATGCATATTTATCAGTTCAATGGCGAGGGTGAAGGGATCACTTTTTTTTTTTTTCTAAACATGTCTCCATAACTCACTCAAGGGGCATACTGCCAAAAGTGGACAATTAATTTCCTTTAAATCCATGTCCTGTGGGGATCGCTTCCACTTGGACAGTGTGCATTTCTTATTTTCTGAGGCACACAGTTATTATGTGTGTATTGCATATAAGTACTCACACACATATAAATATACATATTCTTCCTAAATCAAATTTTCTAAGTTTCCTCAGAAGAATCTTTAAGGTTCGCTAACATTGCTCTGCAGAATGAATTGTGTGAAATCTTCGTAACAATGCCTCCCAGAGAAAACACCAGGGTATCAGGATATTTGTAGCTGCCAGGGGCCACAGGCTCCTAGGCTCCTGAAAGGAAAGCTGGGGATGGATGGGAAGGACAGCCAGAGAAATAACTTGAGCCAAGACAAAAAGCTCTCTCTGAGCAAGGCTCAAATTGTACTGTACGGCACTGAATACTTATGGGAAAACCCAAGGACCTTGGTTTAGGCTGGGTTCTGTTGCTTGTTTCAGCTGGGTTCTGTGAGTTGCAAAGTAGGCTCTTCAGCAGCTCAGCGGGTGGGCAGTTCTCGGTTCTCTGGCAGGAAGATGTAAATGTAGCAAAGCCAGACACCGGTCCAGGCACCAGCTCAAGGCTGGCGGGGGAGGGGGAGCGGACACAGAGATAATTGTAGTGTCTTGCAGGAAATTTTCATTTCTTTCGTTCCAGGGACCAAAGTGTCTACTCCTATGATCAGGCCAAGCTCCGGCCTCCACCACCAGCACCTGCTTTGACCTCCCCTCCCCCGCCACCCACCCCGGGAAGAGGAAGCCCGGCCTGCATTTGCGAGCAAGGCGGGTCAGACCGGCGCCTGTCCTGGCCCAGACCCCCGGAACACAGGCTAAGTCAGCACCAGGAGTGCTCACACATTTCCATATACCAGGAGCCATGGAGCCTAGGATTACCTGTGGCGGCGGCAGCATCCCTGAACAGGCAGGGTACCCAGTAACTCAGATGAGTAAATATGTATGCCTGCTTCTGGCTCTCCTTCCTGGATCTCCCTGACATCTATGGCCAGACTCAGAGCAGAATCACGAGGTGAGAGAGGTCGGCTTAACTGACCTTGGAGCCTTTCCCACAGCCAAGAACTCGCCCACAAAATATGATTCTTTTACCCCCACCCCAAGAACATTTTAATAGCTACTTTCATAAGTAAATATAAAATTAAGGCTTAAACACCAGACAATAATGTAGAGAGTAGCAGACATCTGGAGTAATACCATTGTTAACTCACTTGTTCTTAAGTATTTTAATTGAATAATCACTGTGTGCCAGACATCATGCAGCAGTAGATATGTGGCAAAATACACATGGGCCTTCCTGTGTGGTTCCAGAAAAGAAAACTAGTCACACGGTACGAAATTAAGAAGAAAGCAAGCAAAGTGGTTTTTGAGAACCCAAGAAAAGGGACTGGCTGATGGGAAAGAAAGGTGCATGCATGCGTGTGTGTGTGTGTGTGTGTGTGTGTGTGTGTGTGTGTGTGT
>NC_034610.1:42318143-42349045 GCF_900095145.1 Mus pahari | reverse complement strand
AAAAAAAAAAAAAAAAAAAAAAAAGCTAGCCTGGTCCACATAGACAGAGGCCATCAGCATTACAGAGTAAGAACTTGTCTTTAAAGGGGGAAAGAAAAGGCTGTCGAAAGAAAAGAAAAATTGACCAAAGGGCACCTTTCGCTGCTGACCCATGGCAGCTCTTTCTTCTATGAGCTTCACACTTACTGGAGTATGTCTGCAGGTTCTAGGTCCTGTGGCCTGGATTTGCTGGGTTTTCCTAACTAGATCCATTCCTGTTTATGATTACATCTTTGTTTCTCGAGGATTGAGCTATGCTTAACCTGTAACCTTAACTACAAATGGCTCTGTACTGCCTGTTCCAGGAAACGGCGATGATGCATTTGTCTCAAAGGTTGTTATGACCACCTTTGGCACATTGTCTCTGTTTCAGGAGGTTGTTGTGAACAGCTTGCCCTGCTTCTGTTCTTCTCCTGTAACCCTATTTGCCTGCCACCTCCCCCATTTGAAGACCCCTCTACTCACGAATTATAAAATCCCTCATCTTACCCATGTCCAAAGCTGATTTCTTGAATCCCGCCTTTAGGGAGAGAGCACATGTACATAAATAAAATAGCTTGTTTTAATTAATCTGTTGGATTAACAGGAACAAGAAGGATATACTTCTTCAGAAATGGCTTTGCTTTGCTTAATCAAAAGCAAATCAATTTTATTTGCTTGTTTGTTGTTGTTGTTGTTGCTGTTGTTGTTGTTGTTGACAGAATCTCACTGCGTAGTTGGTCTTGACTCAAGATATAGACTAGCCTGACCTTGAAGTCAAGGAGATCTACCTGGCCTCTGCCTCCCAAGTGCTGGGATTAAAGGTGTATGCTACAATGCCTGGTTTTCAAATATTTCAAGTTTGTGTTCAGTATAGAATCCGGTTTGGATTTTCATTACAATTGGGTGTGCTTTTTATCTATTATTTTATATGTTAATAATAAATGATTTGTGCCTCTTCATAAACATACCTCTCCTTAATGTTCTTCAATAAAGACGTACAGCATCCTGTGCAAATGACACATTTTTCTGCTTATTCCTTTATATTATCTTTAACTATTAATTTTTGCTATAAAATTAATAGTTAAAATAAAAATCCAGTTACCATTGTATATTAATGCAAGATAACTAGGAATCTTGCTAAGCACTAATTCTGATAATTAGTCGGTATATTCTTTGAATTTCCTGTGTAGATAATTACACCATCTTTTTTTAATAATTGCTCCACTTATTTCTTTCCTAGTTCTAGTTCCTTTCTCTCTCTCTCTCTCTCTCTCTCTCTCTCTCTCTCTCTCTCTCTCTCTCTCTCTTGTTTGTTTGTTTGTTTGTTTGTTTTTGCTTGCTTTGTCATGCTGGCTAGGATTTTTCACTAGTATACCAGTGAACACACATGGCAGAGTTTTCTTGTCACAGACCTGCGTTCCTTCCCACGTTCTGATACTTCGTATGGAATCAGAGTGCTAAGTGAGCACATTTGCTTGCCCAAGTTTGAGTTACAGGTGTTTGTATGCACTGTTTGTTAAGGCTATTCCTCTATCTGAGGAATGTTTCCCATATCAGGTTATTCAGATGTGAACAATGACGTGTAACCTACAATAGTTTTAACATCATCAATGGAAACTCTCATTGCCAGTCACAGGGTCTTTAAGAAGATGAAACTGGGGATGATCTTGAATTTTTCATCCTGCTGCCTTCACGTGAGGAAGCAGGGCTGGGATCACAGGTGTGTGCCACTGTGCCTAGCTTGTGTGGCCTTTGAGACTGAACTCAGGGCTTGGCTCCTGCTAGTCCAGCACTCAACCAACTGAGCTACATCCCCAGCCCAGGAAATGACATTTAGAAAATATTTGTTGTGTTGAATAAAATTACTATAACATACAAATAGTTTGAATAACAGAAATAAATTACTTTAAAAACATAAACCTGGCTGGAAAGTTGCAAAGAGAATTGTTAGAGATTGAGAGGAAAACATGACAAAATATAGCAAAGAAGTTTATGACAGATTGCTCTCAACATTTCTATTTGAAATTCATATTTCATATATTGTAAAGGCTTTAACAGCCTGGGGATTTTATTGATTATCTTGAATTTGGAAATAAGAGTGGTGGTAGTATTTAATTTCTTTAAGGAAACCTCTACTTTTGTTTTGTTCTGAAATTGGAGCTGTGGCTAAGATTGCTGGTCACCAGCCATCTCCTCCTCTGCCCTAGCAAAAGAAGTATGGCTGGACCTTACAGATTCCAATAGACTGACCATGTCAGTAGGTACATTCCTATAACTGCCTCTACCAAGCTCTGGTGGGAAAAGTGATTCCTGAAGTTCATGCCTCTAAGACCTTGGTTCCTCTACACTGTCCTTCTCATCCATGGCCTGGGACACAATGTGCATAGGCCCCATCTTTGGATCATATCAATGAGAACAACTTCTTATGCAATGGTAGAGCAATAGATATAAGGTGCTTGATCCTGGGATGGTCAACTGTTACGTCAACCACTTCACCATCCAAAGATTTAATTTAATTAAGAAATAAATGAAGACTTCCATGGTTTTAAGCATCTAAGCATTTTCATGTAACCAACAAATAAACATAATATAGAAAACGAAAAGACTGATTGCTACAAGAAAAGTATGAATTAAGTTATATGAATTTAGGAATGGGATCTATACTTTTACATTTTGAGAAGCAATCTCTTTTTGGCTCACACTTTGTAAGTGGTATTTCACTAAAAGCTTGGCATTTGGAACTGGCTCTGAGTTTTTAAAAATGTTGGCTTTTTTTTTTTTAATTAACTGAATTTGTAGTCACAGGGGAAGAGTTACACATATTTCAAATATGCTAAATATACACAACTGTTAGAAAATGGCTTTTAAATAGTCACATGAGGAGAACAATACATACCAGTGAAGAAATTTGGAATGAATGAAATCAAAGATTTTAATTACAAGTTTCAATTTCAAATTTTAATAGTTTCCAAAACTATTAAACACGCATGCACCAGTTTAAGTGTCAGTGAGTGCTCCTGATTTCAATATTTGTATAAACCACAGTTGTAAAGAAGTGAAGCTTCGAAAATGGGACAAAAAGGGTTCAAAGATGAACTACCATGGCTGTGCATGCAAGAGTCGGTATGCTCCCAGCCTGGAAGAACTCAGGAACAGGCCCACATGCCAACTACAACGAATAAAATAATATTAATAGCAGTTCTACCATGGTTAAAATTTAATGTTGTTAGCAAGGCATTCCTATAATTTCTGCACTCTGAAAGCTTAGTCAGGAATAACCTGAATTCAAGATAAGCCGGTGCTATATCCCAGCTCAAACAAAACCAGAAGCAACCCCTTTTGTTTGTGTACTTTAACCTGCTTCTACATGTGTGCCTGTGTACACTGGATAGCGATGCAGAGTAAGTTTATACTGTGAGCTGTGGATCAAAGATAAAAATACGTATTTTCCTTCACAGTCACCACTGTTGAGAGGATCATTTACACATGTGATGCCATCTGTTACTAAGTCACCAGGACAGACTCTGCCCATTCCATGTTCCTGTTTATTTATTTAATCCTCATGTATGCTACATCTATCCTCTGAGGCTATTGATGGTACTGTTAGTTATTATTACATTTTTGAACCACTTTTAAAAGTACCCTGGTTCTTTATAAAAGTTAATGCATTTGATGAAAAGCAAATCACACTGTTAGTCACACTGCGGATTATCACTGTTACTTATGTATACTTTGTGCCCATCTTAAGATTTATATGCAGCCTCTATCAAATATTTAAAGTATAAATACTTATTTATACTTTATTTAAAGTATACAAAGTATATAAAATATAATATTTAGGTCAAGTAGTGTACAGAATTGCATAGTATTTCACAGTTATCTAATTTATCTTATAAACTGGAAACCTGTTTTCATCTCATCCAGTATTCCTCTCACATTATTCTCCAAAACTTCGAAGTATTCTGTTTTATAGATACGATAAGAATTACCTCTCCATCTCTCTGTTGTTGGACACATGTATAGTTTTAAATTAATTTATAATTCAAAGACACATAGAAATCTTTGTCAGAAAAGCTTTGTGTTTATGTTCATTATCACACCCTTTAGATGGATTGCCAGAAGAAGGACTGTTGGTCTGCAGCCATATGTGTTGTACACAACCTGATTCCCTTCAGGAACCCAGTACTACGCTAGGCTCACCAGCATCCCCAGTGCAAGGGGAGGCAGGCTCTGCTGCCAGTTTTTCACTCACAATAGCATTTTGAAATCAACATGGCCAGAACATTCCCAGACCGCACTATTCAAATATAGGAGACTACTGGAGATATTTTTCATTCAAATCACATTTTCATTTGTAAATGAAATGTTTGATTAATAAAAATTAGCCACTCATTTAAAAGTTTGTGCTGTTGTAGTTGAATTTTTGTAGATATGTAAATAACTGTATTTAGTCTGTAAATTATTATTTATAGAATTATTAACCTCTTGTTTTGCTTTTACCCATACTACAACCTCTGAACAATTTGTAAGTCTTTTTAACAGCACTATTCCAATCACTTGTGTTATTAGAATCGTTTTCCTGGTTTGTACCCTAAGTATTCTCTTTTTAATTATAAAGCTAATACAACTTTAAGATAGGCTCAAAATATAAAACTACATAAAATTAAAAGCTAGATTTCCACCTGAGTGTAACGTGCTATTGTATTAGTGACTTTTCTGTTGCTATGACAAAATACCATGGTCAAAAGTAACTCCAGGAAGAACGGGTTTTCTTTGGCTTCTGTTTCCAGAGGACTCGAGTCCATCTTGGCAGGGAAGAAATGGCTATGGCAGAGAATGGAAAGCAAGAGCAAAAAGCTGGCAAATCACCTTCCATCTGCACACAGGAAACATAGAAAGAGAGAAAAGCATGTAGGACCAAGCTATAAAACCACAAATCCCCAAACCCCTAATGCCATCTTTCCTCCAGCAAGGCTCCACCCTCTCGAGGTTCCATAAGTTTCCCAGGCAACCCTACCAACCGAGGACCAAGTATTCAATTCAAGTACAGGAGCCTGTAGGGGACATTTCCCATTCAAACTCTCACATCTGCATTGTAATCTGTGACTGGAACTTTCGGCTTAAAGGTCTTAAATCATGACATTTATTGAATTTTCTCCCACTTCTGGTTTTGCAAAAATTTCAATGTATTAGGAAGTACATCCATTTAACTTTTCTTCTTAACCTTTTATGGTTTAATTCTTATTTGATGCATGGTATAATTCTGATGAATATATTATTCCAAATAGTTGATGCAGCGGTTGAATATGAGATCCTTTTGTTTGCTTTTTCGCGCTAGAAACTTTCCCTCAAAAGACGGCTCCATTGGATGTGTGGATGGTGGGCAGAAGGGCCCTTGTGAACTGGCACTCTGAAGGGACTGAGAGCAGTCAACACCCTCTCCCCTTTGGACACGCTCCTGTGTCACTTTCCGTCCCTGGCTGCCTTTCACCCCTGGGATTTCTCCCAGCCTTTCCCTTGTACTAACTCCTCGGACCCTTATCTTAGTTCCTACAGCTTCCTCTCTGGCCTCTAACAGCAACCACTCACCATATTGAATGGCGCTAAATCATGCCTCCCATCCCAGACGTTTCCTGGGAGCTCCTGCCCATAGGTAAAACACCCTACAGCGATGTCATTATCTCTTCAATCAGACCATGTGAAATCTGAGCTTGTGTTCTCCCAAGCCCTTCCTCCACATCATCTTTACCTTGCCAAATGGGGCCAAGGTCTTCTGACTTCCTAAAGAAAACCGGAATAGTTCCCTCATGCCGCCCCTATCCAGTCTTCTCTATCCAGTCATCAAACCCTTTGGCAGTGTCTCCCCAAACGTCTCTCTTCCAGACCACCTAAAGCCCAGTTTATTCTAAGGTTGATGTGAAACCTGCTTGAATTCCCCGCCCCCCAAGACATCACCCTCTCTGCAGACAGCATCCCTAATACTAGAAATGTATTTCTCATAAAAAATGAATTTGTGCTGGGTGTGGTAGCACACGTCTCAAATCCCTGCACTCAGGGAGCAGAGGCAGATGGATCTCTGTAAATTCAGTCAGCCTGGGGTACAGAGCAAGTTCCAAGACAGCCAGAGCTACTAAATGAGATGCTGTTTTGAAAAAAAAAAAAAAAAATTAAAATACAAAGAACCAAAATTCGCTTCTAAACCCACCCTCACTGCCACAGCTCTCAGAACAAGGTCATTGCTTTCCTTCAGGACTCTTTCCTGTAACAGCCGGCAGAGGAAGCACCAGAAGTCACTCACAGCAGAGGCTCACTCACAGCATAGTCACTCACAGCAGAAGTCACTCACAGAAGAGGCTCACTCACTCCTCCTTCCTAGTTTAGTCCCCTGGGTCTCCCAGGGGCAGGCTTTTCCTGCCTATCAAAAGTCAACAGGCCTCAACTGTCCATGCCAGTGTGTCCCTTCGGAGGGAAACGAATCAGCCAGTACACGAGGTAAAGAAAGGAAGGGAAGAGATTCTTAATTTGTTTATTATTATTATTATTATTATTAGTGGTAGTTATTATTATTATTATTATTTTTTTTTTTATGACAGTCTTGTGTACCTCAAGCCCATCTCAAGCTGACTGTATAGGCAAGGATGACCTTGAAATTCTAATTTTCCTATCTTCATCTGCTGGTACTGAAGGTTTTAAAAAAACATCTTTGGATTTGGGCTGTGTGGAATACATTCTTGTTGTCTGGGAAGTAGCTGAGGCCTAATTTCCTTGTGTATATACTGGGCCATTAATTTCTAACATACAGGGCAGTCCCACAGGTTGACTACTGGTCTATTTATAGATTTTAAGTTGTCAATTAAATCTATTGATTTATTTTTCTTTTTTTCAATTCCTGCCTTAGCTGGTTTGGTCGAAATCTCAATGTACTAAGGGAAGCGTATTCATTTTAATCTTCTTCTAAATCTTTTCTGGTTTAATTTTCACATCGAATTCTCTAATTAATAGAGAGAACCGTGTTAGAGTCTAATGTATGCGTGTAATACATTGTCGTGTAAGCTCCCAGCACGCAAACATATGACGTAGTTCTCGCTGGATGGCTTCAACCTTACACAGGGAGGGGATCAGCTGTTTACTATTTACTATTTATTACTATCTACCCCCTAGTGTAGCAGGTCTCAGAGATGCCGGATGCGCCGGCCCAGCAGGTGATTGGCACAAGCGACCAGGCCCCTCCCTGCCCTCCGCCCGTGGATCTCGGTGATTTCCCTAGGGCAGAGCCTGGCCGGCAGCCAACCACAGATCCCCACCTTTGGATGAAGCCTGGCACCCCAGGTCCTCTTGGACATTAGGTAGGCGGCCGGGGCCTCCCGGGTTCCCCGGCTGTTGAGCGCACCTGACCCGGCGGGCGTGGCAACAGGCGTGGCGGCGGGGCTGACGTGGCCCGTGGCGCGGAGCGGGTGTGATTCATCAGCGGCCGCCGAGAGCGATGGGGACGAGTGCCGAGGCCTCCTAGGCGCGTCCCCTGCGCAATCTCGGGGGTCGGTGGCCTGGCTCTAGGAAGGCCAAGATGGAAGAGATCCTGAGGAAGCTGCAGAGAGAGGCGTCCGGGAGCAAATACAAAGCCATCAAAGAGAGCTGCACCTGGGCCCTGGGTAAGTGAGGGCGATGCGCGGGAGCCTAGGGGCTGCGCAGGGACACCTGCTCCCGGATCACAGGCTCCTCGGGGCCCCTAGGCAGGAGGGACTGTCACCGAGTATGGGTTATGAATGTTGCCTCGGAGATTTAATGCGGGGTATGAAAATCTTGGCTGAGCGTGGGCTTCCAGCTGTCTCCCATCTGGTTCCCTTACCGCTTCTCGAACCTCTATGGGAACCGTTGCCTTTGGTGTGAGGTAACCCCATTCCTGGTCCCTAGAGCCCACAGACAAGGGTTCCCCATAGCCAAATTAGAACCTCCAGCTTGTGTGAAATCAGGGCCCTGGTTTCAAGGGGTATGTAAGAAAAAAGGAAGTTAATTAAAGCAACAGCCCTTTTCTCAAACACTGGTGAGTGGAACCAGGAAGGAAGGCTTGTTTAATTTGATTTTGCAGATAGAAGCCACCTTGCTAAATATTCACTTTTATGGCTATTGTGCATGGGAAATAACAGACTGAAGGAATTGTGTTTCTCTTGCAGTTCGGTTATTGACTTACCCTCAGACAGGTGGGCTTTTAGTTGTGTGAGCTGTGCTAAAATTGAGATAAGTTCCTGGTAGCAAATGAGCGTTTCCCGTCGCGTAGGCTGCAGTCCTCAAAAATCAGAAAACAAACGGAATGACATGTCAATTAGGCAAGACCAAGGCACTGAGAATGGGGGGTTGGGGGGTGGAGTGAACTGTACTAGACAGACAGCCCGCTAAGCCCCTTCCATTACCAGAGCCTGCGTGTTATACCTCGGTAACCAGCTAATTTAAAAACAAAAAATAAAATAAAATAAAAAACAGGAACCCCCTTCCCTTGAAATAAAAACCAATCGGTGCTTGTCCTGAGTCTGTGCTGTGTGCAACCTGGAAAATAAGACACAGAAATGCTGTTAGTTGGTGGTCCACTAAATGCAGAATTCTCATAGTGTTTTAGGTCGTGCTATTCTGACAGAAGGTCTTAATTCACATGTTTGTGCACACATGTGTGTCAGTGTCTCTGTGTGTAGACAATTGTAACAGCCCCATTCTTTGTTTAATCTCTGCATAGCCCTAAATGGTCTCAATTACTGCCCAGGCTGTTTATCTTGTAGGTAGAACTAGTGTTTGGCCATTTTAGTTTACTGTTAAATGCAAATGGACTAGCTGTCTGAGAAACAGCAAGGCTCTTAAAGCCGCAGTAAGGTTTCAGTGTGGCCATTACCGGTTACCATTCAGCAGTGATTCGAAGCTGGATTCCCAAATGCCTCTCTAATGAAGGGTCACAGATGGCTGGCTAATGTAATAAAGCGGGGCCTGACTGGGCATGGAATACACCATCCTTAGTATTCCTTATTAGTTTGCCGTAAATGAAACGGATCGAGATAAACACAGAGGTGGAGAGTAACCCAGTGTTTTTAATAAGTTGGGCATCCGATATTCGACATCTTATGTTTAAACCACGGCTGTTGAACTTAGGCCCTTGGAACTGCTCGGGAAGAAGCCCTGAGCTGAAGACAGGTAGATTTTTCTGGGTCAAGTTCAGAATTCACCTTGACCTCTTGCCTTTCCTTGATCACTCTGTAATTAGCAAGAGAAGAGATAAAGCTATGGCAGTTAAATAATAGCACAGACCCTTCCTTGGGTACATGGGAACAAAACCACAGCTGAAAAACCCGGGAAAGCGTAGATCGGGTCTGAATACGAGGGGAGGAGAAGGGAGACTGAGTAGATTTCACAGAAAGAATGGGTAATCTTTTGGTTCTCTAATTTTTCTTCTATTTTTTTTTTTTTTAATCATACATTTCAGACACTCCCTGTAGTGAGAATCTGTTTGTTGAAGGGGAGTGGGGCATGCAGTATAAACAAAGGCGTAGGCCTGCTGTTTTTCACTCCCCCCCCCCCCCCCCCTCTCTCTCTCTCTAACAACCCCCCCCCCCCCCCCCCGTTTCCCACAGCCAAGGCCAGGCTTTTACTAGAAAACATTTGTCACCTGTCAGCCCTCGTATTTTAAATAGAGGACCACGTGCATTTCTAAGAATGTACTTAAGAAGCTAGAGCCTTTCTTACTGCCCCACCGAGAGCTCCAGGGCCTGGTGGCAGTTAGTTGCGCTACCACATTGATGATGGCACTGTGCACAGCAGTTACTTTCTTTGCTCCTGATACTCCTCTGTCTGGAATTCCTTTCCCGATCCTTCAAGGCCTTACAGGAAGCTTTCAGTGCCTGCCTCAGTGGAATCCTTTATTCCGCTGGCTTAGAGCCCTGCCCTCCAGACTCTCTTAGAGCACTTAGTACTTTAGAGTTGGCACATGCATACCTATGAGGGAAGGATAATTGAGAAACTTCTTGAGTACAAAGACAAGGCGAGTTAAAGCTTTATCCCACCATCACCACCACACAGTTTACTTGCTCCATCCGTGAAAGGTTCATTGGAAGAATAATGGGGTTTGGGTTGATATGAAATTATACAGTCTTAAGGACCTTGACTTGGTCTTTGTGAATTGTCTGGCATACTCTCCACGGATTTTGGGTGTCCATAAACTTAGACCATCTTATCCCCTACTTAGCCTGTGTTAGGAGAGGGGAGTAACCCTTATTCAGATTTTCATGGGGGGAAATCACAGTGTTGGGATTGGTTTCAGCTGTGAACACGAGATAACCCTAGAGTCACCTGAGAAGAAGAAGGGACCTCAACTGAAGAACTGCTAGATCAGATTGCTCTGTGACTATGCTCCTAATCACTAATTGATAGAGGAGGGTCCAGACCACTGTGAGATGTCTAGGCAGGTGGGACATGAGCTGTATAAGAAAGGTAGCTGAATTCGAGCCTGCAACAACCTGAAAAGCAGCTTCCCTTGTGGTATTTTCTTAAAGCATTTGCTCTTGCCTCCTTCAGTGATAGTCTAACTTGTAACCCGAGAGAAACCCCTTCCTCTCCATGTGGCTTTTGGTCATGGTGTTTATCATAGCAACATAGATTATACTAAGACACACAGCCATCTGTCTTTAGAATGGAGCAGCAGTCATCGAGAGAGAGAGAGAGAGAGAGAGAGAGAGAGAGGTCATCTCTCTACTAATAAGGTAAGCTGGTAGGGTTTTCTGAGGGGAGCGGGTGTGTGATGAACTGGTGCAATCACAGAGCTACGTTACAGCAAGATAGGACATGGCGTGGCTGCTCAGACATTAAAAACAAACAAACAAACAAACGAACGAACACATCTGGGACCATCATGACTAGTCCCTTCCTTTGTTACCTGTCCTTTGCTTCACCGTAATAGCACTTCTGTATCATTTGTAATAGCACTTCTGTATCATTTGTAATAGCACTTCTGTATCATTTGTCTGGCAGAATTGTCTGTTTCAATCTCAAAATTCCAGAAAAGGACAGACAGTGGTAGCATATAGCCTGTTCTGCAGGAAAGTCGGACCCTCTTCTCATGCATAACTAATCCTCCATTCATTAAAGCTCACCTGTAAGCTCAGCTACCTAAAACTGAAGGATGGTAACTCAGAATCCTTCACTGTCTGTGTAAAACTTCTTCCACATTTGTTCGTTTGTGTCATCTTTCCATTCTTTCTCTGATGGTGACGAGAAGCTGGAAATACTAGTTAGACGTTCCTGCTATCTCTGAGGTCTCCTCCACTTTTCTCAATGGCCACACCTAGATCACCCAAGGCATAGTTCTAAACCTGTGGTTGCGGCGACCAAAGGACCATCAAAACCCACAGGTATGTACTAGACAATCCAAAACAATAGCAAAATTATAATTCTGAAGTAGCTACAAAAATAATTTTATGGTTAGAGTCACCACACCATGAGGAACTGTATTAAAGGGTCGCAGCATTAGGAAGGTTGAGAACCATTGATCTAAGGTGCGAAGAGACATAGACCATTTGCACCATCTCAAGAGAAAGGATCCATTCCTTCCTTATACCAACTTTGGAAACACTGGCTTTCACCACATTTAGACCATATGGCTTTTCCAGTCAGACCTGTGTGGTCCTTGGTCCTTGGATTCTCTCTGGGTCCTGAGTCATAACTGGATTAGACTTAATACTATGAGACAGTTGTATACCAGGGTTAAAGAAAGATGGTTTCCTCAGAGCAAACATAAAAAGTGTGGCTAAGAAAGCAGCATGGATACTGGCCTATTAAATAAAAATGAGCGGAGTAGTAGCCCCTTGTGAGCACAAGCACGGTGTGTTCACAGATTTGGTGGCTTCCGCATCTATATTTGAGGACATACTTTTAATTTATAAATATACTCTTACTAACCTCTGTGGTTTCAGATATTTCTCATCCTTAATTTGTAAGGGTTACATGTGAATTTCTAGAATATTGGAAAACATTAGAATAGTATAGAAAGTGAATATTACCTTACCACCCAGTGGTAACACTGTGTTACATAAGTTACCCCTTTTGCAAAGGGATCAAGGGATTGTACCTCACATATATTTTAAAATGTAAGACTTTTCTTTAATGCATTTAACTTTTAAATATTTACCTTATTTATATGGGGGTGGGTACAAAGCCACCCCATATAAATACATGTAGAGATCAGACCTACTGTGTGGGCTCTGGGAATTGACTTCACATTGTCAGGCTTGGTGGTAAGTACATTTACCTACTAATTCATCTTACTAGATCCTTCAGTACACTTTAAAAAAATTTTTTTTTTAACATTTTAGTCTGGTTTGTTATAATACCTTTAGAGATTAGTGGTTTTGATAGTTCGGAATAAGTAGCAAGGACTAAGTATGCATTTTATCTTATTCTATGCTATTGAGGATCTTGTTAGCCACTGATGTGCTCTGAGTAAAAAAAAAAAAAAAAATCCGTTGCTTGGGATGAGCCAGGAGAGCCTTCGAGAACAGGGTTTCCCTTCAGAACTAATAACTCCCAAGGATGGGGCTGGCACTGAAAAGAAGAAAGAGAGGCTGGGAATCACTTGGGAAGCAGCACGCCCTCCTCTTAAAATTACTTTTACTGTTTTACTTATACACGCAGACAGATGAGGGATATAAAGGGAAAAGGAAATGAATTTAGAGGTGAAAACTCCCACTAGAGGAAGGCCCATCATCCTCACCGCCATCTTTTCAGCCCCTTCCGTTCCGGCTCCAGGTTTTCCCCCAAGCAGCTCTCCACTGTCAGACTTCTTAGGGCGCTTACAGGGATTGTGCCCCTCCCTTCACTTCCTACTATTCTGCCCCACTCCCCTCTAACTCAACTTCTACCAGAGATACCAGACACCCACCACTGGGTGCTGGCCTTGCCTTGCTGCCACTGCCATTTCTGGTGACACTGTGGTTCTTGGGCTACATAGTGTCAACAGGAATTGAACTCGTCCGTTCCCACATTCCTAGTCCCTCACATCCCAGGCTCAACGTAATGAATTGTGTCAACATCTCTCCTTGAGTGGCACAAGAGTGCTTAAAGTTAACAAGACCCAAAGTGATCCTGGATGCTTCTGTAGTTTGTTGTCTAACCTGCTCTAAGTTCTGCCTCTGTTTACCTCTTAGCTGTATCTCCAGCATCTCCTTGTCTCTTTACTTCTGTTGCACATCCGATGGCCATTGCTTCTTTCCAGCCACCCCTGCCTTGCAGCACCTTGCTGTGTTCTCCTTCCTTGTTGCTCCTAGATTTTTTTTCAAGCTACCATTCAAGCAGTACCAACTGGGAAACTTAATCTGTTCGTTCCATGCCGGGCGAAAGGGCTGACTAGCACCCGTTAGTGTGAAATGGAGCCCTCAGTGTGTTCTGCTGAGTATCCTGTGGCCTGCCTCTACCTGTCTGGGAGCCGCATCCTGCACCACCTTTCCTCTGATGTTCTGAACTTCAGCCACGTGGACCTTCTTTCAGTGACTGGCATATGCTATCCTCCCTGTTACTTCATTACCTCAGCAAATTCATAGAGAGCGCCTATATGAGAGAACATGCCAGGAGCCAGTCTCAGTGCAGTTACCATAGGGACTAAAACAGACAAAAGATCCAATTTGCCGTTCATGGACTATTGCAAGGATGACATCAAATGATCAAGATAAGTAAAAATATGTACTAATCAGATAGTAACAAATCCTAGAGGATAATATAAAGTAGTACAGGAGGGCCTGGGAAGGAAAATGGAGTTGCCATCTCAGTAGACTGTTTAGGGGAAGCTGTCTTGAGAGAGAGGTTGTAAGGAAGGCAAGTGTCTAGTGACCTAAGGAAGTGCAGTGTTAGCAGGTCCTAATTACCTGTGGTGTGGAGAAGAGAATGAACGATAGGGGCGGAGCCAGAGGCCGGGGCAAAGGGAAGGATGCTGTAGTCACCAGGTCTGAGAAGGCAAGAGCTGGGCCAGTGACCTCAGGAAGCAGTAACAATGATTGGGATCCAATGGGCGTTTTCTTTTTCGAAACATCTTATTATATTTTTATTTGTTTGTTTTGTGAGGGTCCTGGGGATCGAATACAAGTCATCAGGGTTAGCAGTAAATACTTTTATCGGCTGCTGAGCTATCTCATTGACCGTCATTTAAAACTGCTAAGCCTTCATTGAGTCTATTTGCTGGAAGGTTTGTTTGGTTCTGAGTTAGGACTTCACTGTGTTGTTCAGGCTGCTCTCTAACTCTTGGGTGGAGGGGGATCCTCCTGCCTCTGTGCCCCCCAGTATCTGGAACTACAGGTGTGCACTACCATGGTGAACTAAGTTTTTATGTCTTTGGAATTCATTATGCTCTCTTCTTGGAAAACCTTCTTCTTACCTAATTTACAATCATGTTCAGTTTTTAGTACTTCCTAGAGCGAGTCCTGGTACCCATCCATAGAAGAACCATCTGATGCACACTTTGACTAATGTCTAAATTTTCCTTCCTGGCATTTGCCACAGTTTGAAAGTAGAGAGTGTATGCTCTCTGAATTCTCCGACAAACTATTCTCACTCCTGGGTCTTCAACCATTATGTGGCCTGAAATGCAGTGAGTCTATCAAGGAGACAAGAGCTGTCACTGACATCTAAGGCCAAGATCAGGCTTTTGATGACTGTGAATTCCTTAGTTCTTCCTAAGAATCTTATGGGGCAGATGTCAGACACCTCCCTTTACAGGTGAGGAAACTGGGTGTAGGTCAGCGGTTGAGCACTTGCCTGGGCTCAATCTTAGTAGCAAAAGGAAAAGAAAGAAGAGGAAAGGAAAGGAAAGGGGAAAGGGGAAAGGGGAAAGGGGAAAGGGGAAAGGGGAAAGGGAAAAGGGGAAAGGGGAAAGGCTGCTTGTGGACGTTGTACATCGTGGTGCGGAGCCTAGTGCGCACCACGATGTACAACGTCCACAAGCAGGGACCTGGGTGACTTGTTCCATCCTACAAAATAGTATGGAACCAGAGAAAAAAAGGGGGTTCTCTCTGCTTTCTTGTTGGTGTTTCTGCGGTATTTCTTCCTGCAGTCCTACTCTGCCCTATTTTCCAGAGCAGCACTTGGAAGACACTGTTGGGCATATTTCAGGGCCTGGCTTCTTTGTTCGTTCAGCAATTGGCTTGAATTCCACCCTTGTCCCACTTACCTGGAATAGGGGGTCTCTGCTCATAGCAACTGTGTGGCTGGCTGTCCCCCCCCTTTTTGTTTAAAGGTGGTGCTGAGGATTGAATCCGGAGTCTTTCGTGCTGGGCAAGCACTCGCCCATAGAGTGATTTCCCTGGTCTCTTAACTCTTTCTTCTGGCTCATTCAGTATTTGTAGAGCAGGCAGTGTTCAGCCCTGAGCTGAAGATGCACCTCTGTCCCTGTAGTTCCAGTGCTCACTTGTCTGGTGTCATTTCTCCCTGACTAGCAGCATTGACTTGCCCTCGGCACTGCTCCCTGTCACACGAATTGCTGGGCTGTGCTAACCTGTGTGAGCCTTTGAGCTACCCACAGAACCTGCGTGTAATGGCTTCATTTTCTTGCCATCCTGTCTTGTCCTTAGCTCTGACCCCAGTCCCCCTCATTCCCTGCTGGGCCATATCTCTGAGGCACTACTGGCCCAGCTCAGATCAACTTTCTGTTTTGCTCATGAGTCACCTATCTCGAATCCAGGATTTGTGCTCCATTGACTACAGCAGACCTGATTCTGTCCTGCTGGGTCCTATTAAGTACCGAGTTTAAGGGACCTATTTGGTTTCTTGTTCTCTCTGATTTCTTAGTGGGTTGAGGGAGCTTGCCTGTCCTCTCCCAAGGGAAGTAATTCAAATGGACAAAGCTGGTTGACTCTAAATGGTGAAGCTGATCACCTGGAGACAAGTTGGAATTATTAAAGTACAACAATTTTAGAGGGGACATGATAATTAGCTTTTTATTGTGTATACAATTAGAGTCAGTAGTGGTGTGATTTATCCCCAAACCATGGCAAAGTATTGAGTATCTGGGTTGATTATGAGATTTGAGGATGAGCCTACTTGTAATGTAATTAAATAGATGGCGCAAACTACCATGTCACAAACGTGTGTGGTTAATGGAAGTCCCTACAACTCATAAATCTAGAACAGGTGGGACAGGAGGGAGAAAGAGATTTGTTTTAAAGATAGGAACCCAATTCTTGTTCAACCTACTTGAATGGGAATTCCCAATAAATCACTGTGTCCTGATAATGTAGTAGACACACTCCAAAAACAAATGTAACTTCAGTATTTCTCATAATATTAAAGGAATCCCAGAAAGGGCAAAGGTGCTTTGATAATAGAAAAACTGCTGAATAAATTATGTGGTGACATGTCCTATAAGGTGCCTTGTGAAAGTCTTCACATGTATGAGTTTATTTATTGAGAGGTTAAAATGCTTCAACCAAACAGCTTGGTTTCTTTGATGGGCGAACATAGCATCTTGGTCAATGGTCACTACGATGACAGGCGTTATGGCTTAGGTTAAGGATTTAGTTGTTCATTCCTTGCCACTGACAGGAAAATGTGGCCTGGTTTTTAATAAGCTTTTTCCCAATAATAAAGTGAGGTCCATTGTGGGGGAAGAATTTTAAAATAAAGATGACTGAGAAGTGGGTAGTTTCTATTTTGAAAGAGGGAACAAAAGCCACTGATGAGTTCAGAGAGCACAGAGGTTTTAGTTTTTAGATATTATAGTCTTTGAATATTTACTTGTAATTCCACAATCTTCTTTTACAGAAACCCTAAGTGGCCTGGACACTGTTGTGAAGATTCCTCCCCACTTGTTGAGGTAAGAGATGGGAAATGCAACAGGAACTAAAATCACCTTCTGTGGTTTCCTAAAGGCTGGACCACCTTGTTGGTTTATAGCCTTTCAAGTGCTGCCCGGTTCTTATCTTGTGTTGTTGGTTTTTTTGGTGTGGGTGAAGTGGGATATTCCACAAGGGGAGCAAGATGGGGGTTTGATCTATTTCCATTTGTGTGTGGAGTGAACGGATGAGGTCAGTCACACTGAGAGTCAGTGAGCAGAAGGATGACAGTAGGCAAGAAGAGAAGTAACCAAAGCTAACATGAGAGAGTGAAATGGAACAAATCCTTCCAGTGACGCACACATACAGTATGTCCTCTGGGAAACGCAGCCAGCCCAACCAGCTGGAGTAGGTTTCATTTTCTCCCCAGCCTCAGCAGGGCACCTTCTTGCTGAAGGCAATCTGAGTCACCTGCAGCGCAGCTCTGAGACACAAGCCTATTTCTATACCGTCCTCGCCTGCGGATGCCATGCACATTTTTCCTTCTTTCTCCTTATTTTGAGATAAATGTATGTCCTGTGTAGAAGGTGGGAAAGAACAAAAGAACAAAAAAGACTATTTTCACAATCACACACCTGTGGATAATGACTAAAGCCAGTACAGTAGATTTTCTCAAGTCTTCTGTACGTACATATAAAACACACAAATGAATGAGAATTTTTCTTCCAATTCATTTTCTGCTTGTTTTTTAAATTTACTACTTACTGTATGAAACATGTTTTCTAAATTCCAATATGTTCTTTAAAGTGCTTTATTTTTAATCTCATGGCTGTAGGCCTAATTGATCTAGCAGTTTTTCTATTATTAAAGCACTTGATTACTTCTAAGTTTTCCTGTGAGATATGAGAAGTGACCTTACAATCGCTTACAGAGTATATTTTCTACATCATCAGGACACAGTGATTTATTGAGAATTTCCGTTCAAGTGGATTAACCAGGATTCAATCCTGTTCTTCAATCTGTCTTCAAACCATTGTGTTACTTCTCCTATCGTATGTGCTCCAGATACACATGTGTATTCACATATTGTAGGGACTGCCATGTGAATCAAAGTTGTACAAATCTTGCAAGTTGACCGAGTGGCAGCAACACACTTAGCAAGCTGTCCCAAGGTGCCGTGTAAGAACTACAAAGGCAGGCTAGTCTGGGGAGTTCATTTCGTTTTCTAGCTCCTGTATGTCCCTTTTCTTGAAACTGATGTGACCCAGACTAACTTTGTCATAATGGATTTCCCCCTTCACGTTTCACTGTTACTCTTCTGCTTGCCAGAGGAGAGCAGAGCTGGTACCATCCTGGTCTGCTCCAGTGAGTTTCCTAGGATGGGAAACCACCACACCACCACAGAGAACTGTGGAAATGCCAGTCTGTGGGTAACAAGAAATGATAAGAACCAAGAAATGCATCTTTGTGCAATTTGGTTAGTTTTTACTTCTTGACTGTCAGCAAACTTGAAAGAGACCTAATCTAGCTATAAGATGATAAATGAAAATATCTTTTGATAAGTTACCATCATTTCATGTAAACACATACAGACAAGGTTTCGTATTGCTTACATCCATAAAAATAATAATGATCTAAAGCTGATGCCACGCCAGGCTTTATCACAAACAGTGGTAAAACTTGTCCATAGATAAATGAACTAATTGAAGGGACCAACAAACCCTGTTCTTCTCATTAGAAAACATTTCCAATAAAATTGCTTTTTCCATGTTAATAATATTAACATTCCTATAAATAATTGTTATTGTTCTTTGGATCAATCATGTGCATTAAAACATTAATAATGATAGCTCAAACTGAAAGAAAATCGAACACTTTTAAGCACTATAGTCCCAGGACATTTTTAAAAACATCGTTTTATGCATACTTTGTTACAAAAAGCATAATATGGAGATTCATAAAAGCCTTTCAAGCATTAACTCATATTGTATTTAGAAAAAAATTCTGTGGGTGAAGTAGAATGGAAATGTGAGTTCAAGGAGAAAAAGAGAACAATGGATTTTTTTTGTCTTGTTAAGGATGAATTTGTTCTCTTATTTTCAGTAGTTTAAAGCAGTTTTCAGGTTGCTGTAATATATAGAGTTCATTAAATACATTTAAAATAGTATATGTTTTAAATGAAATTCTACATAATTCCAATATGCACTAACTATAGCCTTCATAATTAAAATTATACTGGAAAAAATCTTAATTTTAAAATACATGGAAACAAAATCATAATTTTTTCTTAATAAGCAAAAAAAAAAATCATCTTGACCACACACTATTCTGAAGATCATTTTTCATACCAAAGTATTCTTCAATCTGAAAATGAGGCTTATGTGGTTTTAGATCTGTGGTAGCAGCTCAGCCTTCAGGGTGAGAACAGCAGATAACAATGGCCGTAGAGTAGGGGTCCAGTCTGCCCTGTCCACAGGCCTCTGGGGAGCCCCTGAGATGCTGCATTGGACAAGGACACCTGACTAAGGGTCTGAACTGTGTCTCCAGGATCCACATGTGGAAGGAGAGGACCAGCTTCACAAACTGTCCTCTGACCTTCACCCATGCATCTAGGCACATGCTCACACAG
Organism: Mus pahari; assembly: GCF_900095145.1. Lineage (NCBI taxonomy): Eukaryota > Metazoa > Chordata > Mammalia > Rodentia > Muridae > Mus > Mus pahari. Next base: position 42,329,608 of record NC_034610.1, on the reverse strand, counting down.
CACCACCACCGCCACCACTACCACCAACAACAACTTTTCATCATGTGTTGTGGGGGAGCACAAGAATTGGTGACAGTACCATTTCATTGGTGCTAAAGGACATGCATTTGATTCTCCTTTGTCCAGAGGTATTTACCTTCATTTCATAGCTAGCTGACCATCTTGTATACCCTAGGAGATGGTAACAGAATGTGAGGAAAGGGTTCCAAAGGATGAATTGTGAATTAATGTGTCTTTAGGAGACTTAAACTAAAATCATCATTATTAGGAATATAAGTCAAAGTGTTTATCCTGATGACCCAGAGCTAGCTGCACCATCATCTTTGTATTTAGAAGATTCTGCAATACTGTATTTTATGTGCACAGCAAAGGTCATCAGACATTGTTGTGCAGGGCACTGAGCCGTATGAACAAGACATTTCTGATAGCTCGTGTTGGGGACGTTTTATTCTGGAAGGGGAAAGTGAGAACAAACAAGGAAACACTGTCACATTGGTTGAATTTATTATAGACTTTCAGATTTGTATAAGGAGGCTTCAGGAGGTTCGAGTCACAGTAGTGGAGCCTTTCAAAGCCTCATATAGCACACTGGAGGTAGCCATGATTACAGCAAGGACGAGTTATGGAATCAACAACAGTGTGAGTAACTATGTGGTGTTATGATTAGGGAAGCCATACAATGAGCTGTAACAGAGGCTCATTAACTCTGATTCCATTCTTCTTTAGCGTGTAGATTGATTGGTCTGCTAGGAACTCCGATGTTCCCTTTTGGCTGTTGTTTTGCTTTTATTGACTGATGACTGATTTTTGAGACCGCATCTCTTTAAAAAACTTGTTTCGGATGGAGTTATAGGGAATCATTGAAATGCCAAACATTTTGCTTTGCTAGGCTTTCCTTTTGATTTCTCAACTGTTAGATATGTGAACATTCTAAATATGGCTTTGATCATTTGTGCATATTCATAGCGACAGCTCAAATCAGAAGCATACCGAACCCTTGAGACACCTGTGTGGTATGATCCTCCTCCACTTGAGCAACTGCTTTTAAAGACTTCTCACACAAGCCTGAGTGCAAATTAATATGCATGATTTAAGTGATTGGTGGATGCATAGTACATTTTCTGGGAGGAACACCCTAGTGGGAATTAAGGAGTTATCAGGAGACACTGCCTACGCGGGAAGGTGCAACAAACACATCCTATGAACTATTCCCTCAATTTTTTAGCAGAGGATTGTTTTCATCTTCTTGTTGCCATTAGCCTTACCCTTGACCTTGGAGATGAGCATTCAGGGTCCCTGACTTGCCTTGCAGTGTCTGCAGTCTCCTCCCCTTTGTACCACACCACCCTCTTCTTGAACTCAAGGTATTCCCTGTGTTTGTGGAAGGTTGAAGAAAGCATATCAGCTAAGATTCTACTGCGGGTCCCTTTACTCAAGAGCCATCCACAGCGCACAGTGTGCTCTAGCTTAGGGTCACCGTCTCTAGTTCTTGTTTTACAAATAGGTTGTTTCCTATCAGTAACTGCGTATAATACTTCTGACCAGGTCAAACTGCCACTCATTGTCACCGATTCTAGGCTGCAGTGAGAATTTTGGCTTCTTTAAAAACACAGAAATGTTTTATGAATGTGTTTTCATTTTAATCCCAGGTGTGGGATAGAGAGCTGCTTCAGATTGTCCACAGTAGCTGACTGTGATTTGCCCTGTGCTCTAGCAGGGGTGTGATTTTGGCAGGTACAGATAGTTTCTGTGAATGTGTGACATTTGGAATTCTGGAAACTCTTCAGAGGGTATATAAGCCCACCAACAGTTTCCCAACTCTCAGGGCCTTAGCATTTATATACCCTGTGAAGACTTCCCAGAATTCCAGATGTCACACACTCACAAGCTCTTATGAGGGCTTGGCTATTCAGATACCTGAATATTCAGATAACCTGTCTTACCTGAAAATTTGCAGGCTTTACACTTTCTCTCCTTCATCTGTTAAAAGGGCAAGAGCGCATGCCTGAAACGTGGGCCTTTTGTTAGGATTTTATTTGTTATTTGTAATGGCTGCTTCTCCCAGATGGGTCTTGATCTGTAGGCCATTCCCTGCAGCTGCTCTTGCCAGAGAGACTTTCCCACTGTCCCCTCTCCCTTATTGCTCTGTCTCTCCATCTGCCCAGTCTTTCTTCTTTTCAATGGATTGCAGACTCCATTTTTGGGTAGCAGTGAATTTGAACACTCTAATTGGCATGGCTCTATGTGAATCTACACAGCTATCTAAATACGCCCAGCTACCTCAGGACTCTATTACACTGCTGGATCTGGCTGGTTGTCAGATGTCCAGACGTATCTTGCTTGTCAGATTTTCACAGAGATATTCTTTTTTTGAGATCAGGCCAAGTTATACAGTTAGATCCTTTCTTTAAAAGGTTTTTTTTTTTTTAATCATAATTTTTGGGTTAATCTTGATTTTACATGGGGTATTAAAATTTATTTTCCTGAGATATTGGTGATCCCTTAGATTGTGTTAAGGCTAGTGTGAAGGTTTTTACCCCTCTAGGTCTGATCCCGCACTCTTGCCACTAGGAAGATTCCACAGCTACCTGGTGTCCACTTTCTTGATCAGAATTTTTGCAGCCATGTTTAGTAAAACTTCTTGTCCCTTGTAGTGTTTTTAGGCACTTTCTAGTTTTTCCTGCATTTCTATCTGAGAGCCACTCCTAAGTTGAAATAAAGCATTCTTGCCAAGGGTGCTCGTGATGGTTTGAATAGGTTTGGCCCCCATCGATGAATGCTTGCCCAGAAAGAGTGGCACTGTTAAGAGGTGTGGCATTACTGGAGGAAGTGTGGCCTTGTTGAAGAAAGTACATCACTGTGTAGGTGGGCCTGGAGGTCTTCTATTCTCAGGCTCTACCCAGTGTGGAATCTTGTCTCCTCCTGGCTGCCTGCAGAACACAGTCTCCTGGCTTCCTTTGGATCAAGATGTAGAACTCTCAGTTCCTCCCAGCACCATATCTGCCTGGATGCTGCGATGCTTCCTGTTATGGTAATAATAGGCTAAACCTCTGAAACTGTTTTCAGCCAGCCCCAAATAAATTATTTTTTCTATAAAAGTTGCCTTGGTCATCTTCATATCAATGAAACCCTGAGACAATGATCTATACTGAGACTTAGACAACTGGTCTAGAAGAGCTTGGTTTACAACCCATTGTAATCTCCCCTTTGTATGGAGCTCTGAATAGTGGGGCATATTCAGGCTTCTCACTTCATCAAGACCAGTTGTTGTTTGTTGCCTACAACCTTTCCTTATTATTTTGTTGGCCTTTAAGGTTGCTGAGGTCTTTCTTCACCCTGGCAGATAGAAATGTCCCCTGTCCCCCGAGCCTCTTTATACTCTTAGTGTGATTCTGCCATGGGGCTTATCTACCACATCGTAAGTTAGTTAGAGGGGTTCAGGGATCAGATCCTATGCTCAAGAGTTCGTCTTTCTTGTGTTCCCCAGTTTAGTGCCTAATGAACCTTTTGGGGATGAAATGGTCTCTCCAAATTTCTCCTTATTCATTTCGGGGACTGTGTTTCATCTCCTAGATTCCTTTTTAAAAGTATTTTAGGGAAATCTCCAATAGAATCAAATCTCAGCTCTGGCAACGGACCTTTTAATATCTTTCTGATTAAGCATATCTCAAAGAATAGGTTCAGAAACCTAATACCCAACTCGTTAATCCCAGCTAGCATAGATTTAGACCTCTTGCCTTCTACTTGATCCAAGAAAGCCCTGACCAATGTAATATGGTTTGGGAGTGGGAGTTGTCAGGACACCAATTCATATTCTGTGCCAGAGAATGCGGACTATAAACTCTTCAGTTCTTAATACGTCTCAAAGAGAAATTCATGGCGTCATGAATGGTTTTTTTTCTTCTTCTAACATATAAAATATTTCTAGACCAGTTGTCCAGTCTCAGCAGCTTTGGTATATGAAACACAGGGCACCTCCGGCAGATACACCTTATGGGTCGCTCTAGAATAGGAGTGGAGTGGGGCAAGGACTGGAAAATGCCTAATCCAACCCCCAACATGGATTTCGTGTGGAGTATTTCTGATTTTAAAGGAGAATAAAGGACCTTGACTCCTATCCTATTAAAAGACAAAAGTGTCTTTTCCTTGTAGTCCAAGGTACTTATAACATACTGGTCTAGCTGTGATAAGTCTGTCAAGAAAACCCTCAAGCTGTTAAAAGACAAACTATTGGTAGCAGCCCTCTGGTTGGTATTGTGCAGTACCCCATTGAGGACAATGCAGCCATGTCTCCAGCATTAGCTCGGCTACCATTTTCCTTTCCTTCTCCACGATTCTTTGGAACCACTGTTAGCTTAGTTACATTCTCCTGCCAGGTCTACTTCCAAGGGGGCTCTACAGCCTTCCTTCCCGTTTGTCCTTGTGTATCTTCCATTCTGCTTCTTCCTGCAGCCTTCCGCTTTAGTGTGCCTATTAGGTTCAGACTTACCCCTGCAGCTAATATGCTTACACACACATTCTGCCTTATCTCGTCTTAGGAACCTACTGGTCTTTCATGCAGGTGAAAGAAAGTGCATTTGTCAGCATTTGTGCTTGGAAAGATCCATCCATCATTGCTCTCCATTCTTTGTATTGCTTCCTTTTCATTGCTTTTGTGCGGTGTTGACCTATTTCATTTTGGTCCTATACCTTGAGCCCAGCAGTAACTGCTACATAGTTTATGACATATTTTGTTTTGTTCTGCGTTTAGTTTTGATTGGAAACACCTACCCACATCAAGTGGGAAGGACCATGACTTAAAATGGCAACAGAAATCCCAGCAGCTACCGTGGGGAGGCAGTTCTGGTCCCATCCGTGTAGTTCCCGCCTTTCCACCCTTCCTTTTTCTTCTTATATTTGTGTGTGTGTGACAGTCACAAGGCAACCTCAGGTGTTGGTTCCTGTCTTCCACTTTGTTAGTGCAGCGTCTCTTGTTTCGCTAATGAGTATGACAGAATAGCTGGCCCACAAGCTTCTGGGGCTTCTCCTCCTCCCCTTGCTGTAGGAGCAGCTGAAATCAGGGATAAGTGAACCCACTTCTGGCTCTCTGCAGGATGTGTGGATCTGGACTCAGGTCATCAGTCATGCACACAGCAAGATGCTTTACGCACTGAGCCATCTTCCCAGCCCCGTGTCCCTGCCTTGCTTATGTAGTGAAGAGAGGCGTTGACTCTTGTAGAGCAGAGGAAGCAGAGGGTGTGTAGGATCCCAGGCCAAGCCACCAGCTCAGATAGTGAAAGAGTAAATATTAGCATATGTGTAGGGCAGGCGCTTCTACAAGACTCCAGCACTGTTCCAGGTAGATTACAGGCAGCTGCACTTCTGAAGCGTTCATTGCTATAATGTCTCATGCTTGCTACCCACTTCCTTTCTTCCCTGCCACAACTGACTTCTCTTGGTGGAGTCACACAAATGTAAATGTGGTTGGGCTTTATTGAGTTTTGCTCAGTTTAGTTGAGCTCTGCTGGCTTTTTACCAGGAGGAGAATATATAATAGGAACTTTAAGGACTATTGGTTATTCTAAGCCTGGCTGATATTCTGTGTTGGGGGAATTATTGATCTTAATATGAAGGGGGTTGTGGGGGGACATTGCTCTGCTGGGGAACAGTGGGAAGCTTTCCAATAAGATCTTGTTATGAAAAAAGTCTAGCACCCCCAGAGCAATTTATGCTAAACAGGTGGATAAGATGGCATCTCGGTGATGGGCACAAGTGACTCCCGTGCCAGGAGAAAGCTCCATGCATTCAGCGTGGGGCGTTAGCCATGCTGAATCTGAAACCTGCTGTCTAAATCAGATGTGATTGCTTCTTTTCCTTTCCCACCCCTTTGGAAGACTGGGTAGTCCTGTCACCTTTCGCTCAACTTATATGACAACACTAGACACTTTAACGTATAGGCAGATTCTCCCCTGCATAGCTGTCGGTGGCAAACCAGTCCTGATGGTTTTTACATTCTATTCCCTGCGATGAGCAAAACTTCAGTTAGCCTCCATTATAAGCTTTGGGCTCATAGCCCAACCTCAAAGCGCTTTTTAAAGGGATGCAGTCTTCACTAGTCGAAGCAATGAGGTAGCTAAGCCGTGCAGATGCCACCCAAGCTAAGACAGAGGAATTATCAGTGGGTATTTTATTGGTGGGAATTATTTTAACAGTGGGAATTATTATTGGTGGGTATTTTAGGAGGTCAGCAAGTTATTAGGTGGGAAGCCATGGGTACTCACCCTTTCTTTTTTTTTTAAGATTTATTTATTATTGTACATAAGTACACTGTAGCTGTCTTCATATGCACTAGAAGAGGGTGTCAGATCTCATTATGGGTGGTTGTGAGCCACCATGTGGTTGCTGGGATTTGAACTCAGGACCTTTGGAAGAATAGTCAGTGCTCTTACCCGCTGAGCCATCTCTCCAGCCCTCACCCTTTCTTTATAACCAGTGTTTGATGCTCTTGCAACACTTTGTTGTAAAGGGGTGCCTTTTAAAAAGGAAATATAACCTCCTGTTGGGAAAAAATGTGAATTTTTATTTCTTAACCCTTTTTATGTTACTCGAATAGGTAAGATTTGTGCTGTGTCAGTTCTTCGATGGACATTTTTCATAATTAATTGTATAGGTAATTTGGAACATCATTCTTGATTTAATTTCAAAGTGTGCCTCTGAGAAACTGTTTGTATCCGTAGAAGTGGGCTCTAACGTGTGTGACACTGAGGCCATCAGTTCCATGTTGTCTGTGGCTCAGAGAGTATTTGTCTCTCTTCTTCACTCTTTCGGGCACAGTCTTTTGTAGACACCTGTTACGAAGACTAGAGCTATGTTTTGTTTCCTGGGAAATGTTTATTAAGCATTTTATTTTTATCTTCTTATAGTTTGTTTTACTGCATATTCAGATATATGTGAGGTGTGTGTATGTGTGTGTGTGTGTATGTGTGTGTCTATGCGCGCGCATGTGCTCTAGTGCATGTATGTGCTTGCATATGCATCTGTATCAGTCTCAGTGTCTTAGTGGTATTATGTAGCTACAAAAAGTCTTAATGTCCTTTTTTTCAAGGTGAGTTCAATGCATTTGATGCCAGTCTCATTTTGCCTATTTTAGAGTCTGAGACTATATTAAAATGTTATGTTGTAGATTTTTTTGTTTTGTTGTTGTTGTGGTGGTGGTTATTGTTGTTGTTTGAGACAGGGTTTCTCTGTATAGCCCTGGCTGTCCTGGAACTCACTCTGTAGACCAGGCTGGCCTCGAACTCAGAAATCCACCTGCCTCTGCCTCCGGAGTGCTGGGATTAAAGGCATGCACCACCATGCATTATTTCTTAATATGCTCAGTGAGTCACATTTTCCCATCTAAGTATGGGGCATATTAGAATATAAGCTCCCGATTTTCAAACTTAGTTATCATTTTGGGGACCCTTTTAGGTGCTGTGGATGCTGGCCTTGCTGGCCCCATGAGGTAGTCCACACTGAGGTTCGTGGATCCATAGAAGTAGGGAAAGAAGCCTCATGAGTCAGCCCAGAGCAGACTTAGGGGCAGCTCGACTCCAAAAGTCCCCTTGCTAAGGACTGCAAGGTAAACCTCTTCCATGGTTTAGCCTATCTGTCTGTTTATCCCCTCCTTACTGTCCCCCTTCCCCTTCTTTGTGGAAGAACTAAGTTCTAGAGAACTTAATTTCATATGGAAAATCATTTGATGATGAAGTACCATCCCTGAATTTTTTCCTTGGGAAGCATGCTGTTTTGCCACCACTAATGAGCACAGTATAATGTTCTGATGTGTAAATATGCATTTTCACACCATGCACCAAGACAAATTTCAGTGCAATTTTTAAGGAGCCAGAGCTTTGAAAGAGTGTCCTGTATTCAGACCACGAGGCCCATCATGAATTATTAGAGTGATCAAGATTAGTTTGTGTGTATGGCTTTGCCAGGAAATGACCAAAATAGACTGTTCCTCTTCAGAAAGCAGAATTCCCAAGATGAAAGAGACTCTGGTTTAGAATTGGTGTGGATACCTACTTGGAAAGCCTGAATACTTAGATAATTAAATAAATAGCCCCGACTTCTCCAGGCTTCTGCTGCCTTGACCCTGGGAAGCAATTACAGTGGCAATTCAGAGGGATCTTCCAGTGGGGTTAAGATGAGTGGAGCTGTAGACTTAGTGAGGGGAGACTTAAAGTAGGCTCATAAATGCATCTAGAATATATTATATTTTGAGCTAGAGCAAACTTAGTTTTTCAATCAAATGAGATCCAGAGGAAATCAGTATGTTTAAAAGATATTTTTTTCTCCCTCTGAAACTATAACTTCTGTATTACTTGCTCTCTGTTGTAAACCCAATTTTGTTTCTTTCGGTATTTAGCTGGGAGAAAACTCTTCAGATACAAAAGGGTTTTTGTATGCAGATCTCAGAGGCAGCTGTGGGGAATAAGCTGTGTGCAATGTACACTGTTGTCACAGATCTGCAGCCAGAATGGAAAGGACAGAGGGTGGGGTCCCATCACCAAGCACTAGAGAAAGCTGCCAGATATACACCAGATTTTTTAGTTAAACTCTAAAGGAAACCTAGCTGTAGAAAATAAGATTAGTAACATGGTTTTTGTTGGAAATATAAAGGGAAGCCTTGGTGTGTTTCAGACAGTGAAATATATAGATGTAACTCACTCAATGGAATCTTCGGCTTCCTTCAGTGATGGGCTGTAATCTGTAACCCATACAAAACTTTTCCTTGACAGATTGCCTTTAGCCAGTGTTTTATCATAACAACGGAAAGCAAATGAAAGTATCTCCATGTCACACAATAAAAAAAAAAATGCATGTGTGCTCTAGAAACCCACAGCTGCAGGTTGGACACTCCTTGCTTTAATGTATGACCCAAGACATTATTCATTCAGGGTGTCCCAGGAGCTGAAACGTTGGATACCCCTGGATGAAAGTGGCAGCCAAGTCTTGATGGTCTGCTTCTAGTTACTTTTCTTATTTCCTCTGTAGGACAAGGAATTGGTTCTAGAGTAAATGTTTGGCACTTCTGCTCACACAGGAGGAGCACTGAGCCGTCTCTGGCATACATGAGGTCGGAGTCTTAGATGTAGCAGGTTGATATTCTTTCCTTCACTCCAGGCATGTGGATGCATACGCACATGTATGCATACACTTGAGACAGGCTTGTCCCACCTGCCTGCATAACCTATTGACTTGTGTTCTCTGCCACGTAAATCCAATATTCACCTCCTTATGGTCATAGCCTCCAACACAGTATGACCCATGATACTGAAAGCTGCCAGTTACAGTGTGTTACTCTGTAGTGGGAATTGTACCAGCAGCATCACGTGTTGTATTGTTCAACTTCACAACGGGCACAATGATTACTCCTGTCTGTGTTTTAATGAGAGCTCTGAAGCCTGGGTATGGAAAAACCATCAGCTTGAGATCTTGCAGCTAAAACCCAGTGTGATTTCAAATACAAGTGTGACTGTTGCTGCATTTTGTGTCTTCAACATGTATTTGTTTATTACCCGCCATCTAGATATGTTATACTAGGAGTCTCTGTTCCTCTCTCTCTCTTCATCTTTCATCCTTGGAAAATCTACTGGAACATGCATATATGCAGCCACAAAAAATGTCCACTTTTCTTTATAAATGGGGCCTAGTTGAAGTATTGAAGTTACAAATCCATCCCACTGTAGACTAGAAAACCTAGCTAACAGTGGTTCCAATGAAATGGCACTTATTTCCTCATGTGACACTCTTTTTTTTTTTTAAAGATTTATTTATTTATTATATGTAAGTACACTGTAGCTGCCTTTAGACACTCNAGAAGAGGGCATCAGATCTTGTTACAGATGGTTGTGAGCCACCATGTGGTTGCTGGGATTTGAACTCCGGACATTCGGAAGAGCAGTCAGGTGCTCTTACCCACTGAGCCATCTCACCAGCCCCCTCATGTGACACTCTTAACAGTGGTTCCAATCAAATGGTACTTATTTCCTCATGTGACACTACAGGTAAGCTCTTAGCACTGGGAGTGTCCTGATCCCCTGCCTTATCATTGTATTTCCTTCTATATACCACAAACAGCTATCGATGTTCCAGACAACATATCTATATCTAAGACAGAAAGTAGATAGAAAGACAAAAGGCAGAATGACAGTCTCCGATGAACAGAAAGACAAAAGGCAGAAAGACAGTCCCCGATGAACAGGCCCAGTTCTTTCAAGAAGGAGGAAGTATTTCCAGAAATACATAGAAATCTGGACATGTAGGACTGTTGGAAAGCCGTAGGTCAGTTATTTGTTAGGCTGTTAGAATCAACTCACTAAGTGTGAGTCACTGAGTCATGATAGCCTGCTAGTCACATTGCTGAAAGCAGAGGGAGTTATCCCGTTGTACAAGTAAAGTGACTTGAACTATGAGCTTAGATTCATAAGGAAAGCAAGGGTGTGAGCTAGGACCAGTGGCTGAATGATGTCTCATTACTATGGGTTCTATTCCCTGCATGTACCCCAAGTTTGCTTCCAAAGTTCTTTCATATCTCAATGCTCACTATAGAAATTCATTAAAGAGCCAATTCATATGTCAGGGTTGTGGTCTGTGTTTTTTGGCCATTACTACATCATGGATCTCCTAGAGTCAGACTGAAGTCCTCTTTAACAGACCCCACCACTTTGCATAGTGCTCTGGCTCTCCTTACACCTTCCCCACAACCAGGAGACTCCTTGCTTGAAACCCCTGGCCTCTGGGTAGATGGCCAAGCTGCTTAGCAACCCAGCAGAAGAAATCTCTGGGTTTCCAGGAACAACCTAGTAATTTTAGCCTAATCATAATGACATTGGGTCCTTCTGTGTCCCTGGGGAGGTAAACAATACCCAGTCGTTATGAGGAGTCGCAAGGAGTGAATGTCCCATGCACTTGAACATGGTTGTTTTCTAAGGTCATTTTACCTGTGTTTATGTTCATCACCATCGGGGTGAGTAATGAGACCTGCATATCTATTCACATGTACTCATACGAGACCTGCATGTCTATACACATGTATTCATACATACTTATACAATCACACACAAACATAGAATATTGGCTATATTTGCTTTTCTTCAAATACAAAGTCCTGTAGTCACATAATGTTGGGTATCACTGTAAGTGTGGCAAAGCAACATGTTGCTGGTAATACAGTGCCTTTGGGATAATTGCGTATAAGGCAAAAATATCCAACTTTTAACACCAAATTTCTTTTTTCTTTTTTTTTTAAGATAAATGTTTTATTTTATTTTTTTATTAGAATTTTTTATTATTATTTTCTTTATTTACATTTCAAATGCTATCCCGAAAGTTCCCTATACCCCCACACACACCCCTGCTCCCCTACCCACCCACTCCCACTACTTGGCCCTGGCCTTCCCCTGTGCTGGGTCATATAAAGTTTACAAGACCAAGGGGCC
>NC_034610.1:42285522-42317343 GCF_900095145.1 Mus pahari | reverse complement strand
TGTCACCTGAATTTTTAATCTTAGCCATTCTGACTGGTGTGAGTTGGAATCTCAGGGTCGTTTTGATTTGCATTTCCCTGATTAACACTGAATTTCTAATGAGAACTTTTTGTCTTGAAATCAAATAGTGCTGGACCTGAGTTGGCTGTTTCTGGCAAGTCTTCAGCTGACTTTACGGGACAAAAGAGGAAAGTATAGTATGTGGTATGTTTAAAGCAGGCAGCTAATAAGGAGCTAAACCAACCTTTTGGGTCCTCTCCAACACCTGTCTCTAAAATGTGCTTTCTATACAGAATCTACAAGGATAGCCAAGATTTGGAATCCCCAAACATATTTTTGCATAAAGTTACAGTTTATGGAGAAATAAAGTTTTACATCATTGTTCTCTGATGTTTCTTGCCAAAATATTTTTTTTTGGTGGGATTTACTTCTCTAATGATGACTGAAAGAGCTTCAATGACTGAAGAAATAATTAAGAACTTTTAATAGAGGACAGCAGCCATAACTTCAAAGTATTTGCTCTATATTGACTTTAAGTTACTTAGAAATCAACAGAATAAATATTTAAATGATACATACACACATATGCATATATGACTAGTACATATCTAAAACATAAGTACTGTTATTGGCGTATGAACTAAGGATATTCTTACTATAGAAAGTAAAAAATTCTGGAAACTGTAATTGAAACCCAGGCTAATGTCCTGTGGACTATGTGGAAGGTTTCATTATATTCTCCACTGTACAAATTATACCAAAGTTGGGAGGATAATTTACACAAGGTTGATAAAAATCTAAATGTGAATACTACCCTTGACTCCCAAATGTGAAAGCCACAGCCCTTACAATTAATGTCCTTTCATAGCTGGTTTCTAAGAATATATAGTAGTATATAATCCTTTATAGCTTGCATGTGTGTATGTGTGTGTTGGGGTGTGTGTGTGTGTATAACATTTTCTAATGTAATGTCACTTTTCTTTAACAATAATTTAAAGGACATTAAAATTCTATCAAGCTAATATTTCAATGGAGGGGGAAAGTCATTTAAATACTGGCCTTATCACAGTTAAGGTCTTTTTTTTTTTTTTTTTTTTTTAAAGAAGGAGGCGGAATTTATGGTATAAATACCCATGTGAGTCTATGGTAGACATTTTCTTTTCTTTTCTTTTTTTTTTTGTTAAAGATTTTATTTATTTATTATATGTAAGTACACTGTAGCTGTCTTCAGACACTCCAGAAGAGGGCGCCAGATCTTGTTACGGATGGTTGTGAGCCACCATGTGGTTGCTGGGATTTGAACTCAGGACCTTTGGAAGAACAGTCGGGTGCTCTTACCTGCTGAGCCATCTCACCAGCCCCACAGTTAAGGTCTTAATAACTGGTTAAAAGCTGGAATCAAATACTAGATAGTCCCTCCTCTTAGAGGCAAATGCTTGGTTTTGTGAATTTCTGTTGTGTTGCTGTGATCTTAGTAAACAGGAGAACAACTTAATGAGGAATTATGCATTTGGCTCATAGCCGCTCAGGTTTGAGGCCATAGTTGCCTTATGTGCTTATGCAGAACAGTAAGATAAGGAAAGCCTGTGGGATGACATCCTTCCCACAATTCTGGTTGACTGCAGAAAGCAAAGCCCACTCCCAATGACTACTTCCTCCAATTAGGCCCCGCTTCCAAGAGTTTCCAGAACCTCCAAAACATTACCATTCTCTAGGGGACCAAGTTTCTAATACATAAAACTCTGGGGGAACACTTCACACCCTAATCATAATACAGCTTTTAAGTGTAGCATGACACTGTGGTATTAATAAGGCCATTTACTTGCTTGGCAGCAGATTTCACAAGGACATTCATTGCTTCTTGATTACAAGCCAAAGAGGATGAATGGGCTTCCTCAATACTCATTTGACTCTTTTCCTGTATAACAAGCCTCCGTATCCTATACATACCCTGGAGTTGAGGAGGGTTCAGGGTCCCTAGGAATGCAATGAGTATAAGCATAAATATTCAGGAGAGCAGTACTTGTGGAGATGGATGATTGAAGACATTTGAGAGGACAGTTTTAAAGTACTAAGCCTATGTTTGATGAATGGTTGCTAGCCTTGAACCGTAGAGTTCCTCTTGACTGTAGGGCTACAACTTGAGGTAGTAGTATTCTTGGCCTTTCCGCATGTTCAAACTATCCCGACACTTAACTTTTATATCTGAGGCTAAATTTAATGGCTCCATGCTGAAACTTTCATAGTGGTAGATAAAAGTCAACGAAAGAGTGACAGATATAGACTGTTGTATTTTTTGGCCTCATATGCCTGCTCATCTTACATGGGAATGTGCTATTATATCTAGATTGCTCCTATCTTTGAAGTGGAGAGTATTGCATTGGCTGTCATGGGAGGCTGCTCTGGGGATAGGATAGAATAATTTAAGAGAATATATATATATATATATATATATATATATATATATATATATATATCCATTATATTGGTTAACTCCTAGGAGCACTTGTATTGTAGATGCCTTTGTTTCCCAGGTTAGCATGTATTCCCTTGAGAATATGTTGCTGTGCAAATGGCAAAGACCCTTTTGCTATATGGTCCTTACATTCTGATCTGTACTTTTCCACTTAGTAGCTTTGCCCATGGATACGTGATCCATGTCTTCATCTATGACATTGACCTGGTAATGTTCATTGTCCAAGCTCTGGTGAGGACTGAATGATGTGATACTCAGAGACTGCCTCTGATGTGTAGCTATGTTATTTAGAGCAGGCACCCAGATATTACTGTTTTTTTCCAACTTTTGGCAGTACTCATGCTTCTGTCAGGGCCCGATGTTTTACCGTACATCATTAGGTTGCTAGGTTATGTTATTAGCTTGCCTCGAGCCTGCTGGCTCATTGATAACAGAAATAATTGCCTATCAATCTGCCTCGTTCTGTAAGTAGTATAATTAAGAGGTAAGTATACCAATCCCACTGTCTGTACCCAGTGGGCACTCAATGACTGGAGTACTGGCACTAAGTGAGCATGGGTTAGAAGGACAGCTTTCTGGTTTCTTCCTGTTTATCACAGATTTCTTTTGAATTCCTTATTGATAGCCTGTTTTGTTTTGTTTTGTTTTGTTTTGTTTCACTCACTATCTAGAGACATTTTTTTTTCAGAACCCCATCCTTTTCTTTTATTCTCTACCTTGTTCTTTCCCTTAGACATTTCATCTAAAACTTCAGTTACTGCTTCTAGATAGATAATTCTAAGGTTTTCCTGAGTTCCCCATTGTCACCCCTTAGATGCCTCCCCCCAAAATCCTTGAGCTCAGTTTTCAGTGATGTCGGTCCTATACTTCCCATGTGCTCCTCCAAACTGTGCTGCAGGAGAGCCACTCTGCCCCATTATGCCATCTGTGGGTCCCATCTCCTCCCTCTGTTTCTTTAGGCAACCATTGACTATGACATACATTCAATGTAGGCTCATATAGCAGAGTAGACACTTGTACATGATAACCATTTGTAGGGTGTGTTCATTGTGTTAGTTGTTATTATTCTAATATCCGAGTGTCATGGGGCCTGCCCTGAGGTTACATGGCAGTGACTCCATTCTTGCTTTCTTCTGATCCAACCAAATGTACCCCCAAACCTTCCTTTTATATTCTCAATACCCGAGGCCTCAGAATTCCCTGCTCAAACTATGTATGCTTCTTCTAGAAATCACATTTGAGCTTCTGATTTGGTGTCTTTCAGAGGGCATGTAGTATGAAAGGTGTTTGTGTTCCTGGGTCCAAGATCTGTACATGAGCAGCTATTTTTGGAGCTTGAGTACTGAGATGTTTGTGTCTGTATCCATGAGATCTCGTGAGGGACAGGGTAGATCAAATAGTGGGTAGATAAAAGGCTGAACTAGGGGGTGTAAGGAGTATTATGAACATATATAAGGATGGCCTTGGGCAGTTTCACTGTTACAACACTTCTCCAGGCAAGTAATATTAGTTATATTACCAAAGGCTAGCTTTGACACCACAGGGGAAACTGAGGAAAGCTGAGTGTTGAGTCAATGACTGGGGGACTGACTGGTACTAATAGCAGTCTTGGTGGAGGATGGTGCTGCCAATGTGGGATGAGGGTCCTGCCAATAGGGGAGGAGGGTGCTGCCAATGGCAACCAGTGACGAGAGAAAAGAAATTACGGTAAATCATACATACATACACACTAGATGCATCAAGATAAGCTCCAATAACTTCACACGTACATGTACACATAGCAAAGCTCCACTACTTTACATACATACATACATACATACATACATACATACATACGTACATATATACATACATACAGATATTTGGTGGATGGAACAAGCTTCAACAAACAGGCTCCAACAAATTTTTTTTTCTACTAGCCTTTTTATACCTTAAGACAAAGTTCCTTATGTAAGAAAAAGATTACCTCATAGACACAAATTACATATTCTCTAAAAGCAATCATCACAATAGCATGTTCTTCAAAACAGATTAAAATCTTACCCAAGAGGAAATTATGACAGGGTTATTGATTATGTATTTTTCTCTTGAAATTCATACCTAGACAAACCTTTCCCACCTGTCTTTCTCTCCACAAGTTCAACATAACCCAAAGCAATAATTCTTCTACCATTGCTTAACACGGTTTAGGCAAGCCGGTCTATGTAGCAAGTTTTTCCTATGCTTAGCTGATGACAAATTTGTATATACCAAGAAACAGAACATCAGCTATCTTATGTCTTATTTTTGAAGCCTTTCTCAGCTAAACTGGCTAATCATCTAAATTCCTTGTTCTTGTATTCACAGTAGAATTATTTATTTTTCATTCACAACTTTTCATGGCGCACACTGAAACCTTAGATCACAAGATCACAAGATCCAGGAACTCAGACCCAACCTAGAATGAATGCATTCTTTGATCATTTACTTGTCCCAAGCCTATTTTTCTCTTCCAAGTACAATTACATGCTTGGAAGGCATGAAAGCTCACGGTACTGTCTAACTTATGCAGCTTTCACTACAAGGGATGGGCCCCATTTTATTCCTAATTCTAATTTTATTATAACTTACACTATCTCCTTTAACTTTTTATCAGTTACCCTAACTTCCTAAAACTATTTAAATCACATCAGGAGTTATATAAAATAGTTAATTCATCTAAACAGTATTAATTTTTGGAAGTTCATCTTCATATTGATCTACAGGAATGGGTATGTATGTGTACTGGGGTGGGTAAATGTATATGTGTGCGTGTGCGTGTGAGTGTGTGTGTGTGTGTGTGTGTGTGTGTGTGTTAGAAACAGGAAGAGAGAAGAATGTGAGCGAGTGCCTATATGGAGGCCAAGGTCACCATGGTGATGTCTTCCTTGCTGACTCGCCATCTTCTTGTTTGTGAACAGAGATCTCAGGGAATCTACAGCTTGTCAGCCTGACTAGGCTAACAGGCCAGTGATCGAGGGTCAACCTGTCTGTGCCTTCTTGTATCAAGCACTGGAGTTACAGATGTGTGCCCCTGGACCCCACTTTTTCATGGATATTGGAGTCCTGAGTCGGGGTCCTCAAGCTTGCACTGTGCTTTCCTAACTCATCTTTCTAGCCCTTAATTTCAAATTTTAGAGGAAGAAAATAAGGACTTGGATAGATGAGAGCTTGAATGTGACCCTGACTGCTTTTATTCTGATTTGTTCCCTATCACATTCTGCTTATGTCCATTCTCTACATTGTAGACAAAGCTCCATTGTGTAGACGATGTCTCCGATCATATTATTATCCCCTTGATTAAAGATCTCCCATTAGCTCCTCATTTTCAACTGGCCCATAGCCAGTCCTTCTGGCATGGCGTGTGAGACCCTATAAACCCTGGCTCACATTTGCCTTGTCAAAGTCTTGTTCTCACCAGCCTTCCCATCTGGTCTCAGTAGGACATTAATGTATGCATGAACCTACTGTGGTACCTTTCTTTGTCTTTCTTCTCTTCTTTCCTTGGCTGACCAAGGCTCATTCTGTCCCCTCCATTTCAAGGCCAAATAAATGTCACCACATCTGTAAAGATGCTTGCATTTTTTTCCCCAGGATCTATTCCTAGTTAGTGACTATAAAATGCAGGTCTGCCTTGACCACGTGCCTGCAGGAGTCTGTCCCCTCCCTAGTCTGGGTGTTTTATGTTCTATACCTAATATTCTATGTACTGTCTGGGTATATAATAGACTAAGTCAGTGTTTATCAAAGAAGTTGTCTATGTTACTAAAAACCTGTTTCTCGTGTATAAATTATAAGTTGTTTAGGAATACCAATTTTAATGCAATTATGATGATCTAGTAATCATATGATAATCTAGTAATAGACTGGTTTTCTGGGACACTTGATATTATAACTGGAACTAAAGTTTTAAGTGTTTACTGTTATTGTTGTATGTCTGCATGTGCGTGTAAGTATTGTATGTATGGATATGCCAGATGTTTGTATTATATGTTTAAATCAATCACCTTTTTTCCTCCTCATCACTTGAGAGTGTAGCTCTCACTGAACCTGGAACACACCAATTGTCTAGACTGCCTGGCCAGCCAGCACACGTCGATGCACCTGGCTTTCTACATGGATGGCAGGGAGCTGGACTCAGTCAGGTGTTTTCACAAGTATATTACCAACTGACCCATTTCCCCAGTCACCTGTCTCTGCCTCCCTTAAAAAGAACTAGGGTGGAATCCAGTGTCTCGCATTCTGGGCAGGTGTCTAGCACTGAACTCCATCCTTACCCTCCGGTCGCTTTGAGACAAAGTCTTTTCCCAAGTTGCCCAGGCTGATCTTGAACTCACTTTGTAGACCTGGCAGACCTTGGAGTTACACTCTGCCTGCCTCCAGCTGCCCAGTAGCCAGTAGTACGGGGCTGTGGCACTGGGCCAACTTCCCGATCTGTTTTATAAACTTTCTTGGAAAGGCCTCGGGCATATTAAGCATGAGCACTACCAACAAGTACTAGAAAGTTCTACCTGACAGAAGTCTTGCTTCACCCTCTGCTGTCAGCACAGTTACTTTGTAACAGTTCTGTTAATGCGTGCATGTGTAATACCGTGAGTTTTGACAGGCTAGGTCATTAATAGGGCCTAAAATCAGTGTTTCTCCAAGGTGGGCTGATTTGTTTTCTTCTGCTTTTGAGCAGAACAGGCCCGTCCTTGTTTCTGTAGACCTCTCTGAAAGATTTAGGCCATAGGGCTGCTATTTTCAGAAGTAGCTGTGCATTTATCCCATGAGAGGATATAGGTACAGAGATAAAATTTAGAGCTAAGATGAAAGGATGGACTATCCAGAGACTACCCCATCCGGGAATCCACCCCATCATCAGCCACCAAACCCAGATACTAAAGCACATGCCAGCAAGATTCTGCTGAAGGGACCCTGATATTGCGGCCTCTTGTGAGGCTATGCCAGTGCCTGGCAAACACAGAAGTGGATGCTCACAGTCAGCTATTGGATGGAACACAGGGCCCCCAATGGAGGAGCTAGAGAAAGTACCCAAGGAGCTGAAGGGGGCTGCAACCCTGTAGGTGAAACAACAATATGAACTAACCAGTACCCCCAGAGCTCGTGTCTCTAGCTGCATATGTAGCAGAAGATGGCCTAATCGGCCATCATTGGGAAGAGAGGCCCCTTGGTCTTGCAAACTTTATATGACCCAGCACAGGGGAATGCCAGGGCCAAGAAGGGGGAGTGGGTGGGTAGGGGAGCAGGGGAGGGGGGGTATAGGGAACTTTCGGGATAGCATTTGAAATGTAAATAAAGAAAATAATAATAAATAAGAAAGAAAAGTAGCCGCGCATTTAAACCATTTTATCAGCGTATAAGAAGATGCTCATGCTGATCATGTTTTCTTCTTGCCTAAGATTTGCTTATTGAGGCTAGAAGTCTTTCCTGTGCATTGCTTCAGCTTGCGACTTCATGGCCGAGGGATGCTGAGCTCCTGCTGAAGTTCTGGCAGAGCCCGGACTCTTTATTGCCAGCTGGAGTGTTACATCATGGAAAAAGTCATTAGCTAACAAAATGCGTGTGCTGCCATAAACTAGGGAGGGCGGGACAATTTCTGTAGGCATGTTTCATGCTGTTAGCATTTTCATGTGAAGCCTGCATGCTTGTTTGTAAGGAGATATAGAAGGGAAGATGAGTCCATTAAATACACTTATTTTACATTAGAAATAAGACGAACAATTGAATGTTGGGTTCATAAGCAACCCTAGTTTGAGTCAAGAAGGCATTCAGGAAATACAAAGTTCAGTAAGTCTTTGAAAAGTGATGAGGAGATTTTGTTTTAAGAGGAGAGAGGGGAAGTTGATCCAAGGCTACAGCACAGCTTTTGATGGAGTGAGAAGACAGGAGAGATGAAGCAAGCATAGCACCCAGGAGGACTTAGACTTCGGCCATGCTAGAAATGGCCGTGGTGTTCAGGAGTCCAGGAAAAACCAAGGAAGGGAAGGTGGTGAGAGTGTCCGCAGTGCAGGGAAGGGCTAAGGAATACCACTGTTCCCTATTCTAAAGCACTAAGCAGCCGTCTAGATCTATGAGTTCTGCATCTCTGGATTCAGCCAAGCTAGGATTGAAAATATGATTCTTCTTTTAATCGCAACTGTGATGAAACCTGTACAGACATTTTTCTCCTGCCATTATTTCCCAAGCACGTTTTAGCCACCATTAACACTGTAGTTATAACGTATTAGATATTATAAGTCATCTGTAGATGATTTAACTACACAGGTGGTATGCCTAGGTCATATATAGACAGTATGCCATTTTATCTAAGAGATTTAAACATCTTGGAACATTTCCCCATATTTTTCAAAAGAGGACCATACTTAATTCCTGCAATCTTTAAAATGTAAGACAGAGGGGCATGGTGGTTCATGCCTGTCATCTCTGTTATTGGGATCCTGAGGTAGGAAGATAAAAATTATAGTGTGTATGTAATTTTGGAGAGTTCTCTATAGCCCCCTATTCCCAAATAATTGAGACAGAGATCTTATATTTATTAATACTCTGCAAGCACTAAGCTGGGCAGGTTCTGAGCTATTCCAACCTGGCTTTGTTGGCCTGGACTACTTCCCAGACACTTGCCCTCTGAGTCTTGCGCTGGCTCACTCTGATCCTGTGTTGGCTCTCTCAACACAACCTCATGGTGAATCCTCTTGGTCCTCTTCCTCTTCCTCTCCCTTCTGTGTGTGTGTGTGTGTGTGTGTGTGTGTGTGTGTGTGTATAGAAGTCAGAGGAAAACTTGAGAGAATTTGTTCTTTCCTTCTATCATGTGGGTTCTGGAGATCAAACTCAGGTTGGCAAGCCTGGTGGCAAGTGTCATTACCTGGAGAGCTATCAAGCTATCCAGCTTGTTCCTGGAACTTTCTTCATGAAGTTTCTTTCACCTGCTTGCTCTGCTTTGTGTGAGCTATTTAATCTAGCACTTATTGAGACTGGCAGAAAAAAAAGAACAGCAACAACAACCGAAATCCTAAGCGTGAAGGCTGCAGATTGGCCAGGAGCAAGTCCTACCTCATGTCCTGTTGCAAATCTTCTTTTTTCATGGTTCCTTCAGCATCTGCTAATAACGATATTTGTATTTGTTCATTAAGTTGTTTGGGGAGTTCTTCAATGGCATACTAAGATAATTACTGTACCTGGAACATGAAATATTTTAGTAACTATCACAACCGACATCCCCCTTGTCTCAAATACCCTTTGATTGAAAGTGGCACATGCTTGGCCCCTCCCCCCCCCCAAAAAAAAAAACCTGTATATGGCCAGTGGTTGGGCTGTGTTCCAAGTGGTGAGATAGCCACTGGCTCTGGCCTTCTTGATGCATTTGCTTATTTATACAAACACCCCTTAAATGGCCTTGTTAACACTTCTCAGCTATTTTATCTTCAGCAATGCTTGGAGGGTGTGCCTACTCTTATTTCTAAACAGGAGCAACACCTACTCTCCTTTTGTTCTGTGCTCAGTGCCAGATCAGAACCTGATGTTACACGAATGCTCAACATTTGTCAAAAATGGATTACGGAACAGTCATCCTTAGAAATAATATAGACATCGTGTCAGCTGTTGCCCCTCCCAGACATAAAAATAGTTTCTCTATCTGATTATACCGAATTTATATCTTGTGATAGAGATAGTAATATTGATGATGCTAGATTTCAAATGAAAATACCAAGCTGTATTCAATCATTAATTGTCTTCCGAAATATTAAAATTAACTCTCCCTTATCCATTGTCTTCTTTACTCATGTTTCATGCTTTTCAAATATTAAAAGACCAGAATTTTAGAATAGAAGAGACAAATCTATTATTCTTTCATAGCACTGTAGCAAAATATTGTTGTATTTATGTTGACTTCTATTTTGTGTAAAGATTATTTTCAAAGTTCAACACAAATTGAAAAGGGGGGAAATCTAGCATTAAAAAAATTTCAGATGATTGACAAGCTTGCTTTACCATATGCTATACTGTTTTGAGTGAGACTAGACCTTGAAAGCCTCGTGTATTTTAATGCTTAGTACTGGTCGGTGGAACTGTTTGGGAAGGGGTTAAGAGGCGTGGCCTTGTTGGAGGAGGTGTATCCCTGGGAACTGGGCTTTGAGGTTGCAAAAGCCCACAGCATTCCCAGTCTACTTTCCCTGCCTATAAACTGTCAACTACTACTCGGGTGAGTGCCAAGCCTGCCTGGTACTGTGCTCCTCACAATGCTGGTCAGGGAATCATGCTCTGAGACTGTAAACCCCTCATGAACCTTAGGCAGAACAGCAGCCATAGAGAACATGTAGACCATTCGTTAAATCCAGAAAGAAATAGAAGAAAGAGTTCATTCTTCATACCCTGTGTGTGTGTGTGTGTGTGGAAGTAAGTTCTCTCATACCTTTTGGAACTGAACAAAGGAAAGAAATGTTATAGGGAACATTTTACAAGGAGCCAAGTCTGGTGACAACAAGAAACGTTCTCTTCCACGCGTGAGAGAATCTGCTATGGTTACTAAATAGGGTTTGATACAGAAAGTATTTATGAAAAGAAAAAAGAAAAGAAACCATCTCTGTGTGGAAATGTGTATTGTCAGCCTGTACTTAGTAAGTTCTTTCTTAAGCAGAAGCTGAATCTGTTTCCAGTGCTAGATACCCTTATACTCTTGCATCTTTATATGTACATATAAGGATTTTATAAGAAAATGATAGATAATACAACCTTAAATACTGAGGTAAAATAACTATGTTATTTAGGATTTCTGTGCTAGATTGAATCATCTGAAGTTGCCCATATTCAACCTTTTCCGACTTAGGAGAAATGATAATTTCATATGCTCAACTTAGTCACTGCAATAGGCTTGCTGAATAATCTCACAAGCCTGTGGAAGAAAATGGATTTCGTGTTGATCCAGGCTATGTCCCTAAGGCCTAATAGCTTCTGACAGGTGAATCTAATCTTCACTTTAAATATGAAGGAAAAGGATTGACACTGACAAAAAACAGTTCCAATAAAATATAAATGAGAATAGAAATAAAACGGAAATGTTTTAACTGTACTCCAGAGAATGTACGTTAAGGAACCAATTTAGTTCCAGTTGGCTCTGTGGAACTGACTCCAGCAAAAGCTTCACCAGTGGAAATTCATCAGTGTTGGTACAAACTTCTTAGAGCATCTGCATTTATAAGCATGAAGACAGCATCCTGAGTCTCATAACAGGAGGCTGAAGCACCTCTACTCTACTCAGGCAAGATCATGGCTCCTGGGAACGGTGGTGGCTGTGTCTTAAACTCAATACGGACATCCAAGGAATGATTTGTTTTTCACTTACAAACAGCTTTTAACTTCTCAGAATGTCATAAAGTAGAACACATGGTTTCGCGAACTCAGAGATAAAGACACATGACCTGGGCCATGCCTGTCTCCATTTCCAGCATGGTGGTCATTTGCATTGTTGTTTGGGAATTTCAGACATGTGTATATCTATCATGATCAAATCTACCCCAACTCTTTTTCCTTTTAATTCCTTCCCCATTTCCACTTTTCTCTCCCAACCTCTTGCTCTTACAGCCTTTCTACCTTCCATTCCTTGATGATCCCTGAGCCCCATTTACAACTGAGCACTCTGCAGTCCCGTGGTCTTTGTACATGGTGCAGTCAGGAGTCTCCTCAGGGTGGCTCTGTCCCAGTGACTGAATACTCCCTACCCAGCCTCACCTCACAACATTGCTGCTCTGGGTACCAAACTCCAGCATGAGTTTTGGTGGCAACAAGCCATGTTCAAAGCATAGTACATCTGTACTTTCTTTTTCTTTTTCTTTCTTTTTTTTTTTTTTTTTTTTGTTTGTTTTTTTGTTTTTTTTGAGACAGGGTTTCTCTGTGTAGCCCTGGCTGTCCTGGAACTCACGATATAGACCAGGCTGGCCTCGAACNCAGAAATCCACATGCCTCTGCCTCCCAAGTGCTGGGATTAAAGGTGTGTGCCACCACGCCCGGCTCACATCTGTACTTTCAATTTGTACAGTTTGAATTTGTAATCCAGTAAAATGTGAATTTTCGTTTTTTGATTAATTTTTATGCATTGTAATCAAGGTAATTATGAAGTAGTATAGCATAGCATATTGTATATAAAAGCTACCAATTTCAACAGGAGACATTGTAAGGTCATATGGTGACTTAACATAGGCTCATATCAGAGTCCTAGCATTGTGGAGTATAAGCATACAGTATAAATGTAAAGTGCCCTGTTGATGCCTTCCACCCAGAGCATCAAAGAAGAATCACTTCAAACCTTGAAAAAAATATGTGGTCTCACTAGAACATCTTATTTCTTCTCTTGTTAGCAGGTAACTATTAGCAAGTTGTAATTTTCTCCCATTCTTTTTAAATTTGTCTTTGTCCTCTGTTGCCTTCCAGCCTGATTAAACTGGTCTGTGATCTGTGACATGTGATCTGTGACAGAGCAGTTAAGGAGACAGGGCAGTCTCCTTGACATGACCAGACACCGTGTCAGAGGATAATGTCTTTGGCGTGAGGAAAGCATACTGCTAATTATCTTTCAAGGAATAATAGCATGTCAGGACATGCAACTGGAGCCTGCTGCCTTCAGCTAATTAGGCAAGGATGAATTTGCATGTGCCTGTGCATTAAAAGTAGCCAATAAATGTAAATGGATGTTGGTTTTCCTATGCTTTTTTTCCCCAATGAGGCAGCTGCTAGAAAGATCAAAAGATGATTTATCTGTGTTCTGAAAGTTCAAGGGGACTGAGTGTGTGCCATGTTGCATCTTCATTATAAATCTCATCCTCAGCCCCAATTCACAGGACTGTCACACACTCTCATTAAACTCACTTTACTAAAGGAAGGTGGGGGAGGGGAGTTAATGATATCACAGGGCCGGGGAGGAAATCAGATGTGCCCCCTGAGTTCTGTTGATTCCTGCGTGCATTCCTTGCCAGCTGAAGAAGGATCTGAGACAGACTACTGAGTAAGTAGAATAAGGAGGCCTGGAGGGCCTTCGGTGTAAGGACAGTCAGCCGCCCCCCTGACTCTGTGCCCAGCTATTGGTGTAGACTTGTTAGAGGCTGTCTAGCAGAATCCTAAGCCCAGCCACGCTAGCGGAGCAGTCCGTGACTCTGCACAGACCCTGGGGTTTCTACTGTACTGGGCAAAGGCCTTCACTTCCAGTGCACCGACTCAGGATGCCTGTGGGATGGGTAGGAGAGCAGAGCCCTTGCATCCCAGGAAGGAGAATAATACATTCCTTCTTGTTGTGGTTGGAATGAGATGTCCCCCATATTCTCAGGTATTGCATATTTGGTTCCCAGTCACCGGTACTGTTCATGGGAGTTTAGTAGGTATGGCCTTGTTGGTGGCAGTGATTTTAAGGTCCAAGACTCTCCCGCCACCTCTCCTTCACTTGGCTTCCTGTTTGTGGTCCCTCAACTTTCAGCTTCCAGCTCCAGTTGCCATGGTAACCCACAGCCATTGCCACTCCCCCAAGTGGTGGTGATGTACTCTTATTCCTATGGAACTTTCAGTCCCAGATAAACCCTTCCTTCTATAAGTTGCCTTGGTCATGGTATTTTATCACAGCAATCAGGAAGTAACTAATACAGCTTGTCTGGAAGAAAGTGTTTTTTGCCAGATTCACTTAGTTACTTGTTTATTCTTAAATAATGTGTATGCATATGTGTGGTGTGTGTATATGAGTGTTTATATACATGTAGGCACATGTGTGTAGGCACTTGTAAGCAGGGGTATGTGGAGGCCTCAAGTTGATGTTGAGGGTCTTCTTTAGTTGTTCTCCAATTTATTTCCTGAAGGAGGGTCTCTTGTTAAATCAGAGCTTGCCAAACTCAGTGTCCAAGTGAATTTTGGCTGTCAGCTGACACGGCCTGGATCGCCCTGAGAAGGGAGTCTCTACTTGCGAATGCTCAGATCAGATTGACCTTGGACATGTCTTGGGGATTATCTTGCTAATTTATGTAGGAGGCCCATCTTAGGGATTTTACTGCTGTGATAAAATGCTAAGAACATAAGCAGCGTGGGGAGGAAAGGGCTTATTTCCCTTACACATTCATATCACAATCCATCATTAAAAGAAGTCAGGTATGAGCTCAAAGCGGGAACTGATACGGAGGCCATGGAGGGATGCTGCTTGCATGGTTTCTTCTCATGGCTTGCTCAGCCGGCTTTCTTATAGTTCCAAGGACACTATCCCAGAGGTAATTCTGCCCATAGTGAGCTGGGTCCACATCACTCAAGAAAATGCACCACAGGGGTTAGGGTTAGGGTTAGGGTTAGGGCTAGGGCTAGGGCTAGAGTTAGGGTTAGGGTCAGGGTTAGGGTTAGGGTTAGGGTTAGGGTTAGGGTTAGGGTTAGGGTTAGGGTTAGGGTTAAGGTTAGGGTTAGGGCTAAGGTTAGGATTAGGGTAAAATCAGCCAGTACAAGGCCTTAACACACTGTGAGTAGTATCATGCCCTGGGTCAGAAGTTCTAGGGTATAGAAAACAAGTTGGCTAAGGGGCTAGAGAGATGGCTGAGAGTTTAAGAGCATTTGGTGCTCTTGTAGAGGACCTAGGAGTCCATTCCCAGCACCTACATCAGGCAACTCATAGTCACTTATAACTCAAGTTTTGTGAACTATAACACCCTCTTTCAGCCTCTGCAAGCATCTCTCACACATATGTTACAGACACATACACTCAGGCACACACTTATGTACACATAAAAATCAATCTTTGTAGGGAGGCAGAGAAGTGGAAAGCCCATGAGCACTAGTTTCCCCCTATGGTTTCTGCATCAAAGTCTTGCTTGAGCTCCTGCCTTGACTGATGTCAGTGATCTACTATAATCTGTAAGCTGAGATAAACCTTCTCTTCCCTCAAGCTGCTTCCAGTTCGAGTGCTTTGCCACAGTAGTGGATTGACAGTAGAACACTTGCTTACTTTAGCTAGTCAGTTTTTCCTGGGATCAACAGTCTTTGTATTCTAAGTGGATCATGGGTGGCTGCCATAGCAGCCCAGCTTTTATGTGGCCTCTGAACTCTGGCTTCATGCTTGTGCGGCAAATGCCTTCTCCACTCAGCCATGTATCTGTCTCCTCAGCCCCTAAGCCATGTTTTGAATTGGCCTGTTTTTATTGTGCATGGTGCTAGATTTCACAAGGACATTATATTTGTGTTTAATTGTACTTTGAACATACACTTCCCCTCTGTTCTTCTCTTTTGTCCTGGGTCTTTTCATATCCATGACCTAAAAAATGTCAAGAAACAGCTGTTGTAGGTTTGCTCTACACTTCTAATATAAAAGGAGGTTAGGAAGAATTTGTTTTAGGGTGTCAGAGTTAGATTTGAATTATCTCCGATACACATGAATTGAGTGGACTTGGGCAGGCTGCAAGACTTCCCAGAACACAAGCTTTCTCTAATGTAATCTGAGGATAAATAGGCTTATTTTAAAGTTGTAGTTATAAATAAAACTAAATATGGAAACAATCCACAGGGAGAACAATTCTCTTCTTCTAGTTCATTCTGAATATAAATTAGCAAACCTGCTTTGTCCTGTTCTTTGTCAGCTTGTGCCCAGATCTGTATATGGTGCCTGGCACATTTCAGGCACCAAATGTTAGTTCAATGGGTGGACAGGATAGCTTGGTTTAGTGCCCAGTTACATCTTTGCCTACAGTGATATTTCTCCAAAGCACTTATTTTCTAATAGCAATTTTGGCCCTGTCTTTGGTTTTGTTAATGTCCTTCTAAGGCAAATTAGCTCTATGTCCTGTAAAAATCTTTTGGAAACATGCTAAGGCTAAATCTGCTTAGCCCGTGTTCCCAGGCATAATTTGTGTCAAGGCTTGGCAGACCAGCCTGTTGGTCAGGTCTGGCCCCATGGCTGGCTTTGTAAATACAGGTTTACTGGAACATGGCCATGCTTATGGATTTACTTATTGTCTATGATTGCTTTTATATCTGACAGAGTTGAGCAATTCTAATGGAGGCCATGTGAAATGCATAGCTCGTATTAACCTGTTTGTATATTGAAAAATTCTGCTACTCTCTGCTCTATGGTCCATGAACACCTCGCTTCAACTCTATAGGGCAGGTTTTTATTCTATTTCATCTTAGATAGAGTCTCACTTACTACAAAATTTGACCTGACCTGGTATTCGCCACGTAGACCAGGTTGGCCTCAAGCTTGTAACAATACTCTTGCCTCGGCCTCTTAAGTTCTGGGATTACAAGTATAAACCATTGTTCCCATCTCAGTATTGCCTTCAAGACTGGCCTTTTTAGTAGATGGGTAGCTAAGACTTAACAAAATTATAATTTGGTTCATGTCTGAATGATTCTATAACCCACAGCCCTTCACAGTAACTGATACCTCTCAACCCAGCACAAACTTACTGGAAACAATCTCACGCTACCAGGCCTGGCTGCATCATAGCATGAAGAACAAACTAGAAAAGGCCTTCAGGGTCATGAGACAGCCTGGCACGCCTGGACTTTGACAGCAACCTAGTTCAAATTAGTCACGGGGTAGAGAAAGGACTGTAGGGGCTACTTATGTAGATAGAGAGGTGGTGGTGATTTTTCAGTTGTGTAGGAAGAGTATTGTTTCCCAAGGGATATTTACAAAAGAATACCTACTCTTGATCTATGATATGCAATGCATGCGCAGTATCGGCCTGCAACTACCTCATCGATTTCTCCTGTTCCAGGCTACTCAGCTTCAAGGGGTTTGGATTTACTGGGCGACTTCTTGGCGCAGTCCCTCACGGTCAGATCTGACTCCAGAATGGAAATGAAGGTTCTTTCATAGTATCTTCACCCTGATGGAGATTTGATTGTTTCAGGGCAAAAACCAGGGTTGCTTCTGCTGCTCCACCATCCACCCCTGACTCTGACCGTTTTCCTCCCTCCATTTTCACTCTTCTCATTAATTCTCCAAGCTTATGAGCTGATTGTAATGAAACGAAAGAAGCAAAACTGGAAACCTCGTCCCTCCCTCTGTAAGCTCAACGGTGCTTTTGCCTTGTCACCGAGCAAGACAGACAATACTAATGACGACAAAGTTACAGCCACCCATCTGGAAGTACCACCTTTGGGCAATTCATCTATCTGCCAGAGGATGTGCCTACTGTAAATTGGCAGCACTGTTCATTTGATCATCATGTAAAAATGGCCATTGGGTCACTGGGTTGGCAATGAGAGAGGCGAAAAGGATTAGGCACCGGGTGTTCTTCCTGCTGGCCGGTTGCCAGCTGCCCCCACAGTTGCAGTCAGGCAGCGTCAGAGACTCTCAGTCAGTGGGGAGCTGGTGGATGATTTCACGGGAGGACAGCAGAGCTGTGGGGTGGGCAGGAAGGGATCAAGGCTATAGGTAACTTTCCATTTCATTGTATTCTATGGCAGTGACCCTTATTCCTCCACAAATGTAACTCTAAACTGACCCTGTGGCATGCTCTCTTATCTATCTCGCTTCCGCTGAAAATGCAGATTGTCCTTGTCATTTTTTAAGCTGTAGGCAATCTAAGTAGTGCTATATCTTTCATGTGTATTTGGGCTTTTCACTGACAGCTTTGGCTGTTGATGTGTGGTTATATTTCTGACATGAGAATATATATTTTCTGGACTTGATAGAGACTAAAGACTGTTATGAGCGACTGTGATATTCTTTGAGTTGGGGGGAAATGGGCAAATTATGAGAATTTTAACTTCAATGGATAAAGAATGTAAGTCGTGAGGCAGTGACTTCCTAGGTCAGAAAGCGGTTTGGAGTACGACATGTATGTAAACGCTGCTCCCTAGAGATGCTCATACTTGGTGTACTGGGTATGGCAACACATTAATCTGGGGAAGGGGAAAGTGTGTTTATAGACCTCTCTGTATGGCACTGAGCATACCATAGATGAAGTAATTGTATCTGTTCTTCCTACAGCCACATTAAGAGGGCAAGCTCCAGATATATTGTCATTTCTGCACAGCTTTGTGGATCTTTAAGCCATGTGTAGTTTCATGATGGGTTCTAGGTTTTTTTGTGTGATGGCAGTGGGCATTGGCATGGTGGTGGTGGTGGGATTGGGGTGGTGGTGATGGGGTTTGGGGCTGGGAGCTTCAGGGGGTGGTTATGCATAAAGTTTACAGTGCATGACTGCCAGGTTCGCTGAGCTCACATGTTTGCTTGTTTTTGTGTCTGCCAGGGAGAAATGCTTGCTGCCTCTCCAGTTGGCTTTGGAATCAAAAAATGTGAAGCTGGCCCAACATGCTTTGGCAGGAATGCAGGTATGACGTTGACCGGATGCAGTCATGTGGCAGAAGCTGACAGACCACTTTGGCATTGAAAGAGCAAGTCATTAGCACGAAATTGCCTTCTGTCTAAAACTTATGAATTCAGATAACAGCCACAGAAGGGGCAAGAGCTTATAGCCTCCAGAATCCCTCTGGACACAGCATCATTTGGTCCATGTAGTCGCGCACTGATGCAGAAGGTTTCAGCTAAACCCGGGTAGGGATGAACTTTTCTCGTAGAGTCCAACATTTTTGAAAGTTAGGGGTCCCAGGAAAAAGAGACCTCTAGAAGTTTCTAGCAGTTTGGATCTTATCTGCATTCCACAGCTGAGATTTTGTGTAATCAGGATTAATAGTAAATTGAGAAGACTTTATGATTTTTTTCTATCGATTTCTCTTATTAAATTTTCATACAATTATGTATTATACATTGAGCAGACTCCCCCATATTCCCTGGCCTCCCATCTCCCGTGAGCCTCTTTGTTTCCCTTGACAGTTACCTTCTATTTTCATGCCATGGGTCCACATATTAATTTTTTTTATGTATATGACACTTGCTAACCACAAATGAGAGAAGATATGCTTGTTTTTCTGAGACTGGCTGAATATGATCTTCATTGTATCCATTTTCCTGCACATGGCATGGCATTATAATTGGAGTATATTCCCCATGCTTGTTAGTGAGATTTCAGAAAGATATTTCATGCAAGTATATCATATACTTTGATAGTATTCACCCTACTCTCTCCCCCCCTCCTACCCCACTTCAGCCTCTCTGTTTCCTTGTCCTGAGTCTGTTTCCATTCTTCCTCTAGACATCTTCTTTCTACTGACAGATAATGTGTATACACACACACACACACACACACACACACATATATATATATATATATATATATATATATATATATATATACCTGACCTATATACATATATACATACACATACATACATATATATACACATACACACACATATATGTACATATATACATACACATACATACATACATATATATACACATATACACACATATATGTACATATATACATACACATATATACATATTATTTTATGTATCTCTGTAAAATACAGACTCCAGAAAAAAAGAGAGAAACATCATATTTGTCTTTTTGAATCTGTCTTATTTTGCTTTTTTCTTCTACAATTGTGTTGGTGAACAGATTAATATATTTTTGTTTCTAGAATAAAACAGGATAAAACCCTAATTTTAAAAGTCAAACTACTTGAGAATTTGTGTTTTAAACCAAACAGAATCCCAAACCCAAAAGGGCTATGGCTGTATAAACACATTGATTTTCTAAGGCATTTGATCTCTAAAACACAGTGAAGTTCAAGTCTACAGTGGCATTTGTCCTTGTGGGCAATTTTCCCAGTTTTTGGGTCAGAGAGACCTGGCTGCCTTCCAAGAGTGGAGCCATATTTGAGAGTCAGAGATTAGCTCCTATTAGCCTCAGTAGATTGGAAGTAGATAAACTGTATTTTTGTTTTGTTTTGTTTGTTTTCCAATTTTTATTAGGTATTTACTTCATTTACATTTTAAATGCTATCCCGAATGTCCCCTATACCCTCCCCCGCCCCGCTCCCCTACCCACCCACTCCCCCTTCTTGGCCCTGGCGTTCTCCTGTACTGGGGCATATAAAGTTTGCAAGACCAAGGGGCCTCTCTTCCCAATGATGGCTGACTAGGCCATCTTCCGCTACATATGCAGCTAGAGACATGAGCTCTGGGGGTACTGGTTAGTTCATATTGTTGTTCCACCTATAGGGTTGCAGATCCCTTCAGATAAACTGTATTTTAATGTACAAAAGCATAGGAAGTTTTAAAGCATTTTCATTAATGTTCTTCAATGGCTTTTGGGTTCTAGAATTAGGGCATCTATAGAGATAAATGAGGGCTTGCTTAGACCTGTTGGCAGTTTTCTATTTTCTCTAGTATCATTTATGTTCCCCACTTTTTTCTTCTCCAACTTTGCAACAAAGTTGAAGTTTCATGTTTTCAAGGACGTGTTTATTCACATTAGTGATTAATGGCCTAGTCTTCCTTTTATGAATATGTCCCTTGGTCCCTATGGCCTGGTAACTTCTAAGCCTTTCTCGCTGTAAGACAGTTTCTATATAAACTTCCAACTCTGGGCTGCTCTGGGAGATACTATAGGGTTTTTAACAGAGTCCTGCAGCACCTAAGTTTCCATGGAAAAGAACAAATTAGGCCAAGAATAAATAAGTATAAAATGTAATACTGAGTCTCTGTGGGAAAAATTACCTATTGCACCAGTTCAGAATTGGGGAGAACAACTCAATTGCAACCCTTGTGAGTGAGAATTGGGGGCGTCAGGGTGAGACAGCCTAGACTGTACCCTGATCGCCTGCTACGTTCTGACTTGTGAGTATGACTCAAGCTATATCTCACTCTCAAGTGTCAGACCATCCCAAAAGCTTTCTGCTCGTTCCCAGGACACGCTCTTTATGTCCTTTAGATGCTGCATCTGTGTAGCTCTTGAAAAACATGAGAGCGTGGAGCTGTCTGCTCACAAGCATAGAAATTATAGAGAAATAAGCGTTGTCCTGAGTGGTAAAAGGCTAATCCACCAGTCCCCCGATGTCCTCATGCAAGCAAATGCCTTCGTTTTCTTAATACTGGAATATATATATATATATATATATATATATATATATATATATATATATAAAGGGTTTTTGAATTCAAGAATAATTTCTGGAAACATCCGTATCTGAAAAAAATGAACTTACACTCTCAAGACCTTTTCCTTTTATGTAACAAAACTTACATTCAGAAAGGGTCTCCCGGGAATGACTATCTTGTGGGGTGGGGTTCCTCTTTCTAAGCACATCCAGTCTTTATTCCCACTACCTGGATAACCCAGATGGCCAGCACATAGCATTTTACTGGCTGAAAGAGAGTGAATTACCTTGTATTTGAAAGATACTTTTTCCAAAACCCATTGCCTGAAGTTTTATGCATGTTTCCTTTGAATGGTACAAAGCACGCGTTCTTGCCTGATGACCTCCAGCTAGGTACTCCACAGTAAGAAAAAAAGAGCATCAGACATAATGAAAGGCTGCAATCACTGCCTTGTGTCCCTTTACAGAAGCTCCTGTCGGAAGAGAGATTTGTCTCCATGGAGACAGACTCCGATGAGAAGCAGCTGCTCAATCAGATCCTGAATGCAGTGAAAGTGACACCTTCACTCAACGAGGACCTGCAGGTGGAAGTGATGAAGGTTAGTTTGACATGGGAACGATTGTGCATCACTGGGAAAGAAGCACGTTGTGGCCCACAGCTGGCACTTACCATCTCAAAACTGTTACTGTGACCACACAGTTTGGTATAGTCATCTTATCTGAAGAGATGTTTATTATCCTGGCTGTTGTCTTCCAAAATAACCTTGATTGTTTAAGAGTAACAAGGTAATATTTCAACAAGTAAGGCCTCTGCCCTGATCCGGCTAATCAAGTGTTTGTAGTTTCCATTTGGGATCAACCTGATCATTCTGGGCATTGTGCCTACCTGTGTACACTACACCAGAGCAAAGACCTAAGCATGTTTTACGTAGACCGAGATTTATCATGTCTAGCTCGGCAAGAGGAAGGCCACCCTTCAGAAGCACATCAGAATTACGGTTTATTTTACAAATTATATCAGCCAGACATGAGGAGGTAGCTCAACAGGGAAAGTTCAGATCCCTAACACCCACATGAAGGACAAGGACGGTAGCATTCATTTATAACTCAAACACCAGTGGTAGGAAAGAGACGGGTGAATCCCATGGGCTTCCTGGACAGTCAGTCCTACCCTAAATGATGAGTTTCTGGTGAAATCATCATGAGAGAACCTGTTCCAAAAATAAGATGGAAGGAAATAGAGGTTAACTTCTGACCTCTTCATACATATGTACAGCAGAGTACATGCATGCCCCTGCCTCCCACACATGTGCAGATGTGCACAACACACACACACACACGCACACACACACACACACCATTCCTTGCATCTACACATATACACATTATATCACTCATATCTCCGTCTGTCTACTACCACCTCCCTTTAGAGATGGTGTGGTGGTTTGAATACGCTTGGCCCATGGAGTGGCACTATTAGGAGGTGTGGCCTTGTTGGAGGAAGTGTATCGTTGTGGAGGTGGGCAATAAGATCCTCCCTGTAACTGCCTGGAAGCCAGTCTCCTCCTGTTTGCTTTTGGAACGAGATATAGAACTCTCCTGGATGCCACCATGCTTCCTGCCATGATGACAATGGACTGAACCTCTGAACCTAAGCCAACCCCAATTAAATGTGGTCCCAATATGAGTTGCCTTGGTCAAGGTGTCTCTTCATAACAGATGCTCTCTCTCTCTCTCTCTCTCTCTCTCTCTCTCTTCATTTCATTCTTAACTCTGAAAATTTTACGAAAATCAAGAATCCCTCATAATGGTTGACATGTGTCATGACCTATAACTAAATGTTGGGTTGGAAAAGGTGGATTTTGCCCAAGAACAACACTGCCACAGAAGCACAGCATAAACTAACAAGATGGCTTTTAATACAGTCTGCTCTTTTCCTGCCTAAAGGGACATTTGTAGAGTAATATTTGAGAGCAGTCAGTGTCGAGTAGTAGTTGTTTTTTTCTCCTAAGCCTGCACTATAAGGATTTGTCTTAGACAAAGAATTTCAGTGTTTAGATTTCAGTTTCTCCACTAGAAGAGACTGACTTCAGTACCGCCCTGGCTTGACTGAGCTATGTTGGTGGGTAACTTAGGTACTGATCAAAACCTCAGACCCTGAGGTACACTTGCTTGGCTTGTCCTTCCTTCTTCTATTCACAGCAGAACATCCTGAGACAGAGAACTTTGCTGTTGTTTGTCTTGACTCTCTGCTCTTCTATTGTGTTTGCTTGTCTATTTGTGTGTTTCTGGGCTACACAGTTCCTCTGTGTTGCATTGGCTGTCCTTAAACTTGTTCTGTAGAACAAGCCGGCCTTGAACTCAGGGACTTTCTCTTCTTTTAATACTAGTACCAACCCAATAAAATTATTCTAAGGGTGCAGCAAGATACTGTTTATTAAGATCTTGCCATGCTACCTGTGAAAAAGCAAGCGCTCTGCACCGTTTTGTGTTCCTGATGTTCACTGCTTCCTGCCTCACCTCTACGATAGGTCTAGGAAGAGGTACTTTTCTCTAGTCTTCCCAAGTGAGTCTTACAAAGTGCAGCCATTGAGAACCTGATGTCTGACTTTTATGATCTGGTTTATGCTTAACCTTTTTCCTTCTGTAGCATGCCAGCTTTGCCTCCTCCTTTGATATACTTTGGCAACTATGTGCTATCTACTCAGATAAACCAGGTTGTAGCCACCCCTATGTCTGTTTTACTTCTCCATTCCCTCCTTGTCATTCTTTGTGTGTGTGTGTGTGTGTGTGTATATATATATATATATATTTCTGTGTATGTGTATGCATGTGGAAGCCAGAGACTGACATCTTCCTTGTTTTCCACCTTGTGTTTTGAGACAAGGTCTCTCACTGAACTTGGAGCTTGCCAATTTGGCTAGTTTTTCAGGCCAGTGAGTTCCAGGGAACCTCTTGGAACCTGAACTGAGATTACAGGTGCATGATGCCCATACCAGGCTTTTAACATGGAAGCTGGGGACATGAATTCAGATTATCATACTTTCATGGCAAGTACTTTACCTTCTGAGCAGTCTTTCCAGCCCCCCTCTGCACCACTCTTGAAGTAGAGACAAGGCTACAAGCCCCACCTTGTGTTTGGGACTTTCAAGTGTAGTCTGAGGTTCTCCTGCCTCTGAGATATCATATGAGATTAGAAAAACATTTTTATTTCCTCTGTGTGAGAACGGGATATTTCAAAATTATTTTGTATTAATTTTCAGAATTCTATCCTCTTTAATCTTATAAGGACCCAATCAAACAACTTGTAAATAAGTCCCGGCTTCGCTAATATTGCTACCGCTTCAAAATGCATTCATTTACCCATTCTCCCAAAAATTACACTGAGAAGAAAATAGAGAGAAGTAATTGGGCTCTAGGTGGAAAGACTAGATCCCCATTACATTGGGAAAATGCGTTAATTTAATTTTTGTTTTTCTATGTAACTCATAAGAAATTATTTAAACAGATATTTGTATGAATGATTTATACATACAGTTTGGTTTCTTTTGAGGCAGGATCCCACTCTAGCCTTGGCTGACATGGATCTCAGTATGTAGCCCAGGCTTGCCTCAAACTCAGACGACTCTCTTCCTGATTCGCCCTTCCAAGTGCTACGATTGCACCGTGCCTGAAAAAGCCAGAAAAAATCTTTTAAAATGAAACATGATAAACATACTCGAGTGTTTGTCTAGACTTACTGCTCAGGAGAGTTACTTTTTTACTATGTTTATAGTAGATTTCTACAAAACATCTTACTGATACCCACAGAACATGGGTTCTCTTCTGAGTTCTGAGCCTCATTAATAAAAGAATTTAGAAGTAGACTCAGAAAGAAGCCCAAGTATAATTTCATTAAACTTTAAAATGAAAACCAGGCAGGTGAGCTGTGAGCTCAGCAGCTCTTGGGAGGAGGGAGGTGTAAGGGAAAAGGGCAGCTAGAAGGCCTTGCCTTTTAGAGTTAGGGTCCACGAAAGCCAGCATGTTCAGTGATGGAGGTTGACCGCCAACTGTAAGACCAAAGGGGACGAAGCTTCAGAGAAAGAATTGGAAAGTGAAGAGTCTCAAGGTAAAGCAGACTTGGGTTTTTGGCCAGTATCCAAAAGAAAATGAGATAAAAAGAAGGAAAAGGAAAAGCTACACTTTTTTGAGTTAGAGCTCTGAAAAGTAGCCAGGCTCAGCAGTGCTGCAAGATGGCCCTGTGAGCAGCAGCATCGTGGCTGCGGCTTCTGCGGAGAATAAGGACAGTATCTCATTAAGGGCGTAATTATTCCCGCTCTCTTTTTAGCACTTCTTCCGGTGAATCAGATTTCCTCTGGGCAGCCTCTTGGGCAGGTGAGTGACAGGCATAGTCAGATTGATTCTTAAGGGAGAAATAGTAACGGGGGGGGGGGGGGAGCAGAATGACATGTCTGTACCCAGGGCCAGAGGTAGAACAGCAGATTCCACTCTTTTGTTCAGGAACAAGTACCTTTCACTTAATGGGACTTGAGAAATTCCCGATAGCTCCACTAATTTATATGGCATTTTAAATTCTAAAGAAGGGACAGCGGGTGTGGCAGGGATTCAATGGCCTATGGGCCTGCTAACTTCCTGTGATACTTTTTTTTTTTTTTAAGTTTCTACCATGGATTTTATTCACATACTTGCTGTTAGTATTTATAACCATGAAAACCTGAATCAGATCATACTCCTAAGAATGTGTAGTCAAAATATTTAATTCTCAGGAAGAAGCACAGTACAATTTCTTTTTTAGAGATTTTCAAAAGAGCAATCAGAAATTAGCTGATAATGAAAATCAGGCTTGCCAGGACAGCAGCTCATCTCATTTAGGAAGATTCTAGACTTCCAGTCAAAGGTTCAAACAAATCAATGGCGCATGGTTCTAACAAATTGAATAGGAATATTAAATCACTTAGTATGGGAGCTGCTCCACACAGTTTTACTGTTTAACAGGAGGGAGAGAGAAAGCAATTTTGATTTATTGAAGTGACCATGGAATCCAACTAAATATTGGATAACTTGAACAAATAAAGTACCAAGACTATAAGAGAATCAGAAAAGAAGGTTTCCCTAAAGATAGATTACATATGGAATGGATTATAGATGGCAGGAGACTATGTAACATTTAGGCTAAATGCATGTCTGCTTTGGTAACATTTTCCCTTACTATGTGCCATTTCTGTAAATGCTGAACAGATTTTAAAGGAGCCATGAAGATAACTAATGCTATCTCTGACTGGAGTAGTTAGGACTTCCCTTCTTCGTAATGGATAACCTTTAGTGAGGTTATTAACTGATCTAGCTGGCTTAACCTCCAAAGACTGGAAAGAATTATGGCTGGCCTTCTGCCTCTAAAGCCAAAGAGAAAGACGTGAACACCCTATCTAGGGAGTGCAGGCTTTGGTGATAAGAAAGGATAGGACATATGACCCTCAAAAGCCATTTGAGAGTTCTATTATTGGATGTATGACTTTATATACATCTGTAGATAATAAAGATGAATGCCGGTGGATAATTATAATTTTCAAAGGAGAAATGGCAGGGGCTGCTTATTTAAAATGTATTGTGTGTCAGATACTTAACATTCTTACCAAGGTCAAACAGCTAGTAAAATAACAGAGTCAGTATTGAACTGTAATCCAGTCTGAGGGGAAATCTGTTCTTTGAAACAGTGGATTCCCTTGTCTGCTAAGTCTCCTCTGAGAGATCCGCAGGTGGGGAGACATTAC
Organism: Mus pahari; assembly: GCF_900095145.1. Classification (NCBI taxonomy): domain Eukaryota; kingdom Metazoa; phylum Chordata; class Mammalia; order Rodentia; family Muridae; genus Mus; species Mus pahari. Next base: position 42,290,109 of record NC_034610.1, on the reverse strand, counting down.
TGTTTCATTGTGTGGATGGTTGAAGAGAAACTTTAAAACACCAGGTACAGTGGGGGAAAGATACTCTTACGTTGTCAGTATCCCCCCCCTAGAGTAATAATCTGTCCTTGCTCACTCTATGAGATTCAAATTGGATTTTGTAACCTTGTTAATCAAGCTCTGATGACACCACAGAAAGGTGTCATGTTCAACCTCTGACAATAGCGCAATAAAATGTCACGCGGTTTTTGTAAGCATCGGGTTTTTCCAATGGCATGGAGCCACTGAAGAAAAGCAACTAATGCCATTGGATGTGTGTGTTTGATGAAGGGAAGGGAATAGAATCAAGTGGTTTTATAGGACAAATGCCTACCTGCCTAACCAGCTCGGTTAGAGAAGTCCTGGACATGGCACCTGTGTACAGTTAGGCTGGCAGGTCTGAGCCTTGGATCGTGCACTTGGAACTCTGTTGTTAGAAAGCAGATAACATGTTTCTTAATGTGCACCAACACTACAGTCAGCCCTTGTGGTGAAAAGAAGAAAAAAGACTACACAAAAGGACCATTTTTGTTTTTTATTTTCCTTTTTTGCTGAGCTAAAGATGAAACATCTAGAGCTTTGTACACATACCCCCAGTCCAGAAATATTATGTTTGTTTCCTCTCAATAATATTTTTTCGTGTGTGTGTGTGTGTGTGTGTGTGTGTGTGTGTGTGTGCGCACGCACTCTTGCAAGTGATTATGTCCATTCCTCAAGAAGCCATGTATTTTGGATTTTTTTGATAAGAGTCTCTCACTGAGATCTGGGGTTTATTGATTCGGTCATTGTGGTTTGTCAACAAGACCCAGGTTCCTAATTGTCTCTACCACCCCATCACTGGGATTATATGACCATATCAAACTTATGTCCTTATGCTCACTCACACAGCAAGCACTTTGCCTCCAGAACTGTCTTTCCGCTCTCCATAATATTTTAATGAAAAGTCCTTCACTGAGATATTTATCCAAACAATTATACATTTATCCAATGGTTTGTCTCTTTGATGTTGTTGTTTGTTTGTTGTTGTTGTTTGTTTGCTTTGATTTGGTTTTGAGATAGGGTTTCTTTGTGTAGCTTTGGCTTTCCTAGAATTCACTCCATAGACCAGGCTGGGCTTGAACTCACAGAGATCTACCTACTGAAAGGCATGTACCACCAGGCTATGGCTTGACATTTTTAACACTAGGCAACTGGTCTTCTATGGAAAGAATGATCATTAGCAATGCTTGAGGCTAAAATGACTGAGTTTTTTACCTTCTTATATCAAGGGGTAAAGAAAGCCCTTCTTACCATAAGCCGTGATGATACTTTGGAAGATTTATAATAGTCTTTGGCATTAAGGAAAAATCAAATGCTTGATGAAAAATGTATGACTCCACAATGTACTGCTGTTGGAGAATGTGTATAACTCCTTAACTGCTGGTGTTGGGGTTGAGTCTAACAGCATTACAGCATACTCTACCAGGAGTGTGTTCATAGTGTGTGCCTCTCCTAAGTAATTTGTTTTTAGACAGCTTTCCTTATTGCTGCTAATGTTGACTGTGATAAGATTTTTCTACCTGGCACACACATTTATACAATACTCATTATATTTTCCTTCTTTCTCTTTTACCCTTTGAAATAACTGCCTTAGGCAGATGATTATAAAACAAGAAGCAAACATGCAGAAGTCCATAACTATAAATTTTTTTCTTTAGTTTATTCATTCTTTGTGAGATGAGGTTTCCATATTATCTATTAATTTCTTTTCATAAGTATCACCATTTCTAGGTGCTGTGCCATTTGGACATACTTGAGAACTACTCTAACCTAATGTTTTAAAACTCTCTCACTGTGATGAGAAGTTGAGCACAGATGGAAGCTCTCAATGTTTACTGTGAATGTTCTAGAATTCTGAGTTCCTAGGAGAGTGGAAAAACACTTCAATGATTCCAATCTCTTATTCAATAAATAGTGTGTGTGTGTGTGTGTGTGTGTGTGTGTGTGTGTGTGTGTGTGTACGTGAGTATGTACCAGGCACAGTGCTGGACTTAGATGAAATACTTAAATAAAATGAAACCAGAGCCATGTAAAAACTCGTTGAAGGATAAAGATTAAGGCAGAAGTCAAAAGTCAATAAAATAGAAAGGAACACCCAAATCATAATAAGCACAATGACAACATAGTCCAAGGACTAGAAAAATATTTATAATAGTGCCTGAGGGAGGGCAGGTATAAAATGCGTGAACGGAAGTTCTCCTGAAGAAGTAGGTTTTAGAGAGAAAATTATCCTAAAGGCGCAAGTCAGCACCCGAAAAGCAGGACAGCCATGCCCAAAGGGAAGCAAAGAAGACCAAAGGACCAAGGTTCACTTCAGCTACAACAAGAAAGAGCTTTACTTTCCCAGGAACTATGGGAAGGAATTTTCTTTCCCATAAATGTGGGCCAGTATTGGTTGGACAACATCAGTTAGAAACCCTCATTTTTTGGCATTGTTTGTTTTATACTCCACCATGGTTCCTCAGCCCTAGCCATCCAGTGCAGGAGTGAGAAGTAGTGAAGGAGGAGAAGGAAGAAGAAAGAAAACATTTCTGTTTGCATAAGATGGATTAGAACTTGGTCACAGGCCAATAGACTTGAGGCTTGAGAATGTCGTCTTCACTCTGAACAGTCGGTGTGCCAGGATTCTATTCTTGACAAAGAAGGTCAACTAGAAGCAACTGGAAGTCTGCCGCGACACGTATCACATGAGTCGGGCTTGTTTCCCCTCAGGGTTATTCCTTCTGCTACCTCTTGATCTGTTTTCGTTGCGCTTTTCTCAGAGGGAAGGGATGAAGATGCATTCACTTGTGCATGAGGTTAGCTAGAGCCTGGCAATAGCCTGCTCAGGGGAAAATGCACAGTGAAAAAAAAAATCTCTCCAACTAGTAATTCCTAAATTCTGATTCAGGCATGGATGGAAATTTCTCTAATTCATGAGTAACAACTAATGACACACTTAGTGGTTTTTGTCCCTTTGGTGCCCAAAAGAGCAGCTGGCATGTGCTCACTAATTGCCTATTAACTTGGTTATTAACTAATAAAGATGAGAAGGAAACATGTATGTGTGTGTGTGTGTGTGTGTGTGTGTGTGTGTTTAGTGGTACACCAAAATAAACAACAAATGGAACAAGCCAAATTGTAATTACCAGTGAGAATATGGGTTCAAAAATGAAAATATTTTAGGTTTGTAGTTTAGAATTGAAGTAGCCCATATTATCAGATCATCTCTGTAATTAAGCTGGCATGATTTAATTTACTGCTAGGCTGAAACAGTCACGGAGGAAGACTCTTTCAGCCTTTTAGATTTTCTGGAAATGGGCTGGGAGTTAACCTGGTCTTAAATGTGTAGTGTTTGGAAGGTCAATCAACCTTCCAAATATTTGAACTAACTGCAGAGCCAATGGTAGTTTCAGTGATGAAACATAAAAAAAGGAATAGAAATCACTTCCTATAGAGGAAAAATGTTCACCTACATATCCATGTGCACAAAAAAAAAAAAAAGTCATAAAAATAAAAGAAGTTCTCATTCCTACTATGGGCAGGCTTCACTTTTGTTCTAGTTATTAGGTAAGACCATATGAGGCATAATAAGAAAATAGATACCTACAGAACCAGGACACTGGAAATATTGTGCTTCATGAGTTTCTTCTGCATTTCTCTCAACTTATACTCTCCAGACAGCTTAAACTGGGTAATTTTTTTATATAGTAAAAGAATGTATGGGAGGAGGAGTGGGATGATGAACAGTTGGAAGGCAGACCAGGAGGGGATAACAACTGGACTGTAAAGAAAGATTCAATAATAATAATATTAAGAATGGCTGTATATCTTCATATATATTTCTAATGCCTAAATACAAACTTGTATTTTCTGAATTACAGCGGCCTCGCTTAAAAAGATAGTTTTGTAGATTATTATGTATAAATTGCCCTAACTTTCAGGTCTAGTTAAATTGCAGAATCATTCCTCACCTAAATCACTGGGCTTTTATTTTCTCCTAGATGGAATTCATAATTTGGATGTTTCAGAAGAGTTTGTAATTATTAAACGGTTTACAGAGAATCAGTTTGGCTCTATCCCTTTGGTAGCTACCCTGAGAAGCTTGCCTGGGACATATTCAAGTCAATACTAAAATTATCAAAAGCCCCCAAAGCTTATAGATGCAGAGATTATCTGAGGTAGCCCCATTCTGAGAGACGGTCGCAGCAGGAAGGCAAAAGGACAGGAGTAAATATGTCAGTGCACCTTAATTTCTTAAAATCCAGCTGAGATTAAGTCGCAACGAGCTTACCGAACTGTGTGTGCATGAGTGATGTACCTTGAGGAACTTTGAAAATTCAATGGTTTTTCAATTGAACTGGTTTGCTCACTCTATCAGTCGATTTCTTTCAGTGACAAACTTTTCTTGGGACCCTGGTTGTCTGGTTCTGGTGCTTTTTAGCCTCTTGCAGAGCAGAGCATCATAGTGGGCAGCACATGGGAGAGCAAAGCTGAGTACCTCATGGTGTCCGAGAGAGAGAGAGAGAGAGAGAGAGAGAGAGAGAGAGA
>NC_034610.1:42273924-42285490 GCF_900095145.1 Mus pahari | reverse complement strand
GAGAGAGAGAGAGAGAGAGAGAGAGAGAGAGAGAGAGAGAGAGAGAGAGAGAATGGGCAAGGTCTCTTTTACAGGCATCCTTCCAGTGAACTAAGGTCCTCCATTCCTCTCCACCTCCTAAAAGTTTTGCTAAAGCCCAATGGGCACTAGAGACGGGGTGACTGAGCCTTGAATATATGAACTTTTGGGAGATATTTAATCTCCCAGTCATGTTTAGCCTTAAACATGTGTTTAGTCTTTGTAACACAAAGTTATCATCTATAAACTTCATGTTTAAGAGCCACACTGAGTTATAAAATAATGGAGAAGGAGAAAGAAAGGAGGAAGAGGAGGAGGAGGAGGAGGAGGAGGAGGAGGAGGAAGAAGAAAAAGAAGAAGAAGAAGAAGAAGAAGAAGAAGAAGAAGAAGAAGAAGAAGAAGAAGAAGAAGAAGAAGAAGAAGAAGAAGAAAAAGAATTATTATTATTCCCAAACCCTTATAAAGTTTTAAGTAAGCTTACAGTTTTATATTGGACTGGATTCGTGACTGTCATAGGCTACATGTGACATAACATAACACTTAAAAAGTAATTTTTTACCAGCATGTATCAACTATGTAGAGTTAAAAGAAAAGCGTTCAAAGGCCTGTTATGTAGTAGGAAAGAGATAAATAGCCACACAATCACCATAATTCAAGCTTTGTGGTTCAGCCAGTAGGGTTGGAACTCCAAGTAGGAGTGTAGAACCAAATATGACTGCATTCTTTTCCTTACTTCCCAAACAACATAGTGTAGCAATTATTTATATATTATTTATGTTGAATCAGACATTACATGTAATCTGAGATGATCTGAAATTTCTGAGGGTGCGGGTAGATTTTATGGAAATACTATGCCACTTCATATAAACAATTTGAGTGTTCATAGGCTTTGGCATCTGTATGAGGCTCTAGAATTGATATCTCTTGAATACTAAGGGGCAACTATATTCCTCTGTGATGCTTAGAAGGTGTAATTAAGAGTTAAAACATAGGGAAATGTAGCTTCTAAAGATTGATTTGTAAGACTACAAGTTAGAAGTCATAGTTGTGAGGAATTTAGAAGGGGGGCATAGGGATAGAAGCGATTTGTTTAGTTGCTGAAGCACATCAGTAACCTTATCATAATTAATATTTATGTACTTTCCAGGAACATCACCAGCATAGTATTTCCTAAACTTTGGTAATCAGGGCCTATGTAATTAATATCAATAACTTATTACAAGTACAACAAATGAAGACCATATATAAACCTGGAGCATAACCATGAACTAAGAAGTAGTCAGAAATAATTTGCAAGTTGGATATCTAGACACTCTACCCAAATCTGCATTGACTATAAACAATTCTAACTATCTCAGAATAGCCATTTCTTAGAACCAGGACAAATTGATCTAGGAGAGAATGTTTAATTGGTTTAAGACTAGTGAATTTTTATATCATGAGACGAAATGACATGATTACGATTATAGCTCAACCACCCATTTCTGTAGATTCTGCAGTTCAGGATCTGAGCTGGTGGACTGGTCCCAACTATCCCTCTAGTCGATATTTCAAGCTATAGTCATAAGATATGGACATGAATAATCCAGAAACAGCGGTTTTCACCCAGGGTGGTTTTGTCTCTAAGGAAACATTTGTACATGTCTGGGAGATACTTTGATGATTACAGTTGGTAAGGAAGAAGGTGCCACTGTCGTGTATTGCATAGATACCCCAGGATGCTGTGAATTACCCACAATGCACAGGATCCTCCCCCCCCCAAAGAATTACTCCAGCCCACATTGTTCATAGTGCTGAGGCTGAGAATCTTTGACATCTACATTTTAAGCCTTAAAAGATGAAATGTCCTCTGACATTCTGTATGCCTTTTTTGAGATTCCTTCTTTCTGAAGGCAATTTTACCACTTCCCTAAGTCTAGAAGATGGAGGCTGCTTTGTGTCTGTGTATGGAAAGACACTGGTTCCTTAGAACATCACTGGATTTTCCATTCTCATTACTGCCAACTTAAATTAAAAAGAAGAGATGAAGTTTTTCCTCAAAGGAGAAGATTTTGCAGTGATATTTTTAATTGGGAAAATTCAGGCCAGTGAACATGAGATGCCAAAATGAACAGCCAGAATGGGGTTCTGAGATACTCTGGAATTCTGCCAGAGGAGGAAAGGTGAGTGAGTGCCCTTCCTGGGGCTGTAGTCACTGTCTCAGTAATGGACTTAGTTTATTCGCTTGGTTTATAAGTTACACTTCATACTTATAAAAATGAGATTATAGATTCTTCAAGAAACATTTTGTAAAATTAATTTTTAATAATTCTATATTTTCTATGTTCCCCCATGTCCCTCAGGAGCTTGGGGATCATATTGGCTTCCTCACATTAGCTCACTTCTTCGTACCTTTTTACATAGTACCTTTCTGTCTTCCCTGAATTTAATCAATCAATTATGTACATCACCGAAGTTAGACCAGCCTTTGAATAATGTTAATAGTTAACCAGTTGAGACAAACATTTGCCTCCAGCATCTTATAAGATGTTAGCCATTGCCAGTCTTTATTGCCAATATTCTCAAACCCACAAGTCCAGCTGGAGCAAGAGACCAAAGACTATCACTGCCACCTCTACCCATTATCTTCCTAAGCTTCCTTCCATGTGCCAGACACATGGTATAAAAAGAGAAGTAAAGAAGTAAGGGAGGCTGCCCAGTGTGACAAAATATTTAAGCAAGAAAGCATCAGATGGGTACACAATGAGCAACAAAGCCTAAGCAAAGACTATAAATACAAAAATAAGCCAGTATATCACGAGATGGGTGCATGTTCAAGATATAACGGAGGCCATGTGAAGGAAGGTCTTAAGAGGGAAGGGGACCTCCAAGTTGGTGACACTTGAGTTGAAGGCTGAAAGATGAGACCCATGGAAGTCCATGAAAGGAGGCTGGCAGAAACCATATAGGATACCCAAGGACAAAGGCTTCAGGCTACACAGTAGGCTTGTGCAGTATGGAGGCACAGAAGATGGAAACGCCTTTTAAACAAGTACTGAGAAGACTCCGTTGTCCTCACCCAGCTTCAAAGATTGCCATTATAGGACGTCCATATCATCCCTATCCCATAGGGTCAAGGAACATGGCTTTCTTCTGGCCACAGTGACGCCGAGCCACTTTTTATCTGGAGTCAACTGTATGGATTAAAAAAAAAAAAAAGAAACTGGAGAGAAAATCCACAAGTAACTTAGCTAATCTGGTGACACCACTTGGCAAGAAAAAGAAAGAGAGAGAGAGAGAGAGAGAGAGAGAGAGAGAGAGAGAGAGAGAGAGAGAGAGAGAGAGAGAGAGAGAGAGAGAGAGAGAGAGAGAAAGAAGAAGAAGAAGAAGAAGAAGAGGAAGAAGAAGAAGAAGAAGAGGAAGAAGAAGAAGAAGAAGAAAAGAGAAAAACAGAAAAGAAAAGAAATATTCTTTCTTTCTTTAGTTATGTACAGGAGAGGCTGATCTCCCCACCCCCCATCAGCTCTAATTGACTGAGAAGGAGTTCTTTCTATCAGGCAATTGTGCAATTGGATTTTGGTGTGGTGGTTAAGTACATATCCTGTATTATGTATGTTTGGGCTTCTGTGTTCTTTTGTGAACAGAACTAGATAAGGAAAGTCCCAGAGGTTGTCTCTGGCAGGCCATACTGCACAGCTGTTGGGTATAGGGGCAAGCAACAGGCTCCAGCATTTTCCTATCTGTTCTTTTCCAGCAAGAAAAGTCAGAAGCCAAGGAGAGGGGAGGGTCTGGATTTCTGTCTGCAAAGATAGACATGATTCTTAAATGCCAGGGGCTCTTAATTGATTACTTCCCTAATAGCTCTGTTAGTAGAAAGAAGAATATTTAATGCGTCTTAAAGATCTCCTGAATGCCATCAACCATTTATCCTTAGGGAAGAAAGGGAATCCAGGACCAGAAAATAAGAAAATGCCATGCACCTTCCTGAGGGCAGTTTTAGGAGAGAGAAAAGTAGCATAAAACATGTCTGATCCCATGTGGGTAAGACTAGACAGTCACAGTGGCATCTCAGTCTAGGCCCAGAAGATGAAGACAGTGCAGGCAGTATTGCACAGTGGTTTAGCATATAGAGTCAAGTTATTACACTCAAATTTCAGCTCAGTTATCTATGGCATCTTAAGCATCCTACTTTATCATTCTGAGGCTCAGCTTTCTTATCAGTAAGAGGACCAGTCATTATAACACATGTTTAAAATTAGCTGAAATAATCCATGAGACCTACCATTTCCTAGCCTGGTCATTTTTCCTGGTCCTTAGTATCAGTTTTGTCTTGCATTGTTGTTGGACAGACATCCTGGGACTGTGGAGAGATCCTGCTTATTGCCAGTCTTATGCTGTCCTTTTTTTTAGTTATGTTTCTCCTGTTGTGGTTGCAGCAGGGACCACTGTGTTTTGATGTGTCTGGAAGGCTTGCCAGTTCTTTTTCTGACTTTCAAGAACCCTTTACTCATATGGACCACAGTAGTGGGTTTACAGCCTTTCTGTTTAAAGTCTACCCCCTCATTTATGAGGAAATCTGTGTCTGCTAATTCAAGATCAGTGGTGGGACAAAAACTCAGACCTGTACTGCACCATACATGTTCTTGGACTGATATGCATGAAGACCCATATGAACATTGCACATACACACAGATATCATTCATGAAGGAAGGAGGATAGTTGAAAGCAAAGGAATCGTGAATATAGGACTTCACAGACAACCTGTGACAATTGTCTTAGTTGGTGTTCTGTTGCTGTGAAGAGAAACCATGACCAAGGCAACGCTCATAGAGCATTTAGTTGGGAGTTTGTTTACAGTTTCAGAGGGTTAGTCCATAATCATCCTGGCAGGAGGCAGACAGGCACAGTGCGGGAGCAGTAGCTGAGAGCTTTACATGCGAATTCACAGGCAGCAATCAGAGAGGAGTGGGGTGGGGGGAGGAAAGAGCTAGTATTCTAGGGCATGGGGCTTTCACTGTCACCCCCATGACACTCCTCCCCCGACAGAGACATACCTACTCCAACAAGGACATATTCCCTAATCCTTTGAAACAGTTCTTCAACTGGAGGCTAAGCATACCAGTACATGAACCTGGGGAGGGGGGTAACTCTCATACAAAAACATATTTTAACCCTGTCTCTCCCTCCTTCCCTCGCTTCTTGCTGGCTCTAGGTTTTACTGTGCATCACCTACACCCCGACGTTTGACATGAACGGGAGTGCCATTCTGAAGGTCGCAGAGGTGAGTGCCACCTTGGGCACCTGATGCTCACTGCCGCCTCCCCTCTGACTAAGAGGAAGACTTAACTAGATCTGAGTTGCAGCCTAGAGACTCTCTGACCAGTTCTCTGCTGATGGCAGAGTTTCTGCTGGTTTACTTTGTGGGAAACACGTGGCTGGCTGACCTTACTCCCGGTGTCACGGGCCACGGGGCTCTGCAAACTTAGATTTACTTCACTTGAATAGATTGCAAAGCATTTTCTGTTTAAAAATAATTGCTAAGAAACCAAGTCTGAGATTTATAAAAAAAGTGTGTATTGATTCAATTCTATCTGTCTCACAAACCCTGAAAAATGCATCTTGTAACTTATCACTAAATGATCTTGTAACTATCACATCTTGTAACTTTCCCATCAGTACTATACTGGGGTCACATGTTCCTTCCAGCACTTTCTAGAATGTATCCAACAGAAAACCTGGCTCCTTGAATGTCTGGAATGTGCCTTAGCTCCTGGAAGCATCATCCTTTCAGAGCCGTACTTTACTTTACCTAGAATAGTTTCCCTTTCATTCCTTGAAAAGAATATTTTTAATATTTAGTTGTTCCAGGGTGAGTACATGCTCAGATCACAAAGTGGTGATGCTTTTCCGTACTCTGAAATCATGGAGAAACATTCTATCACTGAGCTACATCTCCAGTTCAGACCATGTGGAAAATCTCCAGAGCTGTCCAAAGAGAAGCTTCAATTAGCTAGTTGGCCCCCAGTCTGCCATGAAGCATCTTCAATCATGGATTTGTAAAGATGAGCAAACTTTTCTTTGGGACATTTATCTGTCTCGTTGTATCTAAGCAGTGAAATAGTGTTGTTACCAGAATTGTTTTCAATTAGGAGACATAGTGAATTTTAAGAGTCTTACTATTCGGGAGTTTGTGTGTTCATTTGTTATAGGACAGTGAGGTTTCTAAAGTTAGCAAGTGTAAAGGAATTTTAATCAAGCATCATGGCTACTCTAACAAGGGATCACATCCAAAGACCTAGGTCTCTGTGATCTAGCAGGAATACAGGCATGCCCTTAGTACACACCTTTAAGCCCAAACAATGACATCTAATTGAGGGGCAGACAAAGTGATAAATCAGAGAAAGATTTGACAGAATGAGTTAGAGATAAGATACCCCCAGCTCTGAGGAGAACAGACAGGAAAGAGAGGTTACTTAAGAGCAGCACAGTTCACTTTAGAGAGTTTAGTTGAGCTCAGTTGAGTTTGTGCAGTTCCATTCAGTTTTGCTTGGTTCACGTAGTCAGTGAAGTCAGTGAAGTTCAGTTCTGTGGGTCTATGTACCGGAGGCTTTCCACAAAGATCTCTAGCCTGGCCAAGTGCTAGGGTTCAGGCGAAGGGGAGAGAATGCAAGCAGGGATGGGGAATTGCCTCGGTGGCCTCTGCTGCTGCACCTGCCTCCACCTCCGTCTCTGCTGCTGTTGCTCTTGGCTTGGTCTGAGAGCTAGGGGATACCTTATCTATGTGGAGGGGCTTGAGGTGCTGCCCCTACGTGACTGATGGCCACAAACCTCTTTACAGAGGTTGTGGGGGCTGGAGCTACACGACAGGAGCCTGGTTCAGGAGCAGGTGAGGATTCCTACCATCCCTTCAGGGTCTCTGGGGCTTCAAACCTTAGCTCAACCTTACCAGGCTTCCTCTCACAGTCTACCACCCCACAACCCCTCCTTTTCTTTTTATAAGGGAAAGGTATCATTAGAATAACTGTCTCCTATATTGGGAACAGTTTGATATTGAACCAAGACCTAATTAGTAGTGATCTTTGCAATGCTACTCATCTGCTGCTTTAGAAAGTGAATGAGGCAGAGTGCCAAGAGAAGCCAGGCTCAAATGGGTACCAAAAGGGAGAAGAATCCAGGCTACCAAGGGGTTCGAGCACCAAGGGGTAGGGGTGTTGGGAACGTAGAGTGCCTGGAGGTTCCCCCGGAGTTCTTGTTTTACCAGCCCAGGTTTAATGACATAGAAGCAACGTTCCTCCCCCAGCAAAGCACAAGTCCCTCTCTGTTCAGCAGTCAGTAAGTCCAGAGCTCTCCGGTTTTGGAGGGTAACTCCTGTTGTGTTACAACAAGGGCTGCTCCAGCAGTTCCTGTTACATTCAGCAAGACAGCAAGAGATGTGCAGAGGGATGAAGATCTCTCTCTTCTTTCAGCTTCCTCCCATTTGCAAGGCAAGTTCTTCAGGTTTGTAGAGATAAACCCGGGGACAGTTATCATGGGGATGCAGGAGCCTTGAAAAGGGGAGTTAATACAGGAACCTGCAGTGCCTTTGCACCAGAGGATGGCAGCAGGGTTAACACATACTGATTTGGTGATGGTGATGTCACGGGCACATATAAGATGGGGTTTTGAGGAGGGTCCTACAAGGCAAAGGGGTGGGGGTAAGTCAAAGAGAGGAATGTCCTGTACTTTCCTCATGGGTAGGGTTCCATGGAGGTCGTGAAGGGAAATGTTAATAGGAACAGCTGCTAATAATGGTAGGGAGAGAGAAACACAGAAAAAGCATTGGGAGGAGTTGGGGTGGGTTGTTAAGGGAAGGAGGTCAGCTGCTTATTGGATGGACTGTAGCCAGGAGAGGGTAACTCGCAGCTCCTTCTGAGACTGATTTTCCTGTTGGATAATGTTAGCATGGGTAAAGGCTGATTTGGGGGCAGGAACAAGCTCACAGGAGACATGCAAATCAGCTATGGGGTATTCGGCATAGCCGTTGGGGTAAAGTTTACCCATGACTCCAGTTCACCCATGTTCATTCCATGGATCACTGATGGAAAGCTGAAAATGAATTATAAGGTTGGCAAGCATGGTGCCGCCACGACTGGTGGATTCCATTCTGCAGCTCCAATATCTGCAACCTCCATAGGTGGAGATCTCCTGGAGACATTCACCCGAGTTTCAGTAAGGAAAGCAGAGGAAAGGGTTGGGGATAGTAGAGATGGAATCCAGGTGTAAGGGGAATCTCAATCCTGGTTCGACATCCTTCTAGTGGACAGTCCTGGGTTCTTATAACTTTGTTGAGTCCTTCGTAGGTTTCTCTAGTGTAGAATCTCCAATGGTAGGTGTTGGCAAGGCTAAGGAGGGGCTGGGCAGCAGCAGAGTTACCATGAAGAATGACAAAAGCAGTCAAGAGAATAGAGGAGAAGGGGGCTTGTGGAGGGCACATGGCCTGAGCAGCAGTCACCAAGTCATGGATGTCCTTCCAGGAAACCTTGTCCTTCTGGGTGTGGTGTTTCCTCTGCCTCCTCCTCCTCCTCCTCCTCCTCTTCTGTCTTTGATCTGCCAGCAAGAGGCAGGCCATCTTCTTGGTTGGTGGGGTGGTGTCATATTTCTGGCAGGAACCCAGATAGGCTTAGGCTGGGCCTGTGGGTAAACACAAGGTAAACCCCTTCCAGTTGTAAGGAGGGGGTCTGGTCCCTTCCAAATTCCATCCAAAGGATCTCTTCATTGTACTAGGATTGTGGGGAGGGGTTGGTTAATTTTGGTGTGTGTCAAAGGAGGGAGATAAGGTGCTTGGAGTTTTTGTAGATATTAAATGTGTTTAGGGTAGTCAGAGCCATCATTAGTTGTACATTGGGGGGGGGGTAGGTGGTTGTCTTTTGTTTTAGAAGTTGGGCTTTTCGGGTTTGATGTCTTCTTTCTATTATTCCTTGGCCCTGAGGGTTGTGGGGATTTCCCATATAATGGGCAATTTCCCAATGCATGCAGAAGGTTTTTGAATTGAGAGCTAGCGAAGGCAGAGCTATTACCAGTTTTTATCTGTTGAGGAAGGCCCATGATGGCAAAGGTGTCGAGCATATGGTGAATTAACCTTTTTGAGTTTTCACCTGTTTGGTCTGAAGCCCATATAAAATGTGAGTGTGCATCTATAGTGACAAAAACATATTTCTATCTACCGAATTAGGGAATATGGGTGAAATCAATTTGCCATAAGGCGTTGATTGGATTTGAGGCCTCGGGGATTGGTGTCCACCAGTTGTAAAGTTGGGATGGTAATGAGGGATGCACAAGAGAAACATGTTTCTATTATCCTTTGGATTTGAGCAAGGGGGACATTGGGGGAGCAGATACAAAGCCCCTTTATATTTGTGTGTGTACAAATGGAATTGGTCTGCTTGCTCAGTGGAGGCCATGAATGTTCCTGCTGAGGCAGTTTGGTCAGCAAGCACATTTCCCTCAGACACAGGGCCTTTGAGATGGGACATGCTGGATGAGGATGAGGGAGTCTCTTTCCTGTTGGAGGGTGGAAACCTGTATGAGTAGAGGGGTAAGTGGGTTGGCGTCTAGTTTGAAGAAGGATCTTGACAACCAGGGAAGCAAATTGACATCATGTACACTGTCTGAAAAGGGGCTAAGGGGCCCTCAACTTCTTTTAGAGCTAGCTAGATGGGTGGAGCCCATGTCCATTCCTCCACTGGGCTGGGCCACTCAGGGAAGCAGGACACACTGACCACGCTTACGCTATGCTGTCTCTGGGTGAGCCGGTGTTGGGCCATAGGGAAGCCTCTGGACACTGCTCCAGGGTGGGGAAGTGCAGTTTGAGATGTGGGACAGCTGGAGCTGGCTCGGGGGTCCCCGGGCCTGCGACGAGGCCGGGGCCATCTGGTTCTCAGACTCTCGGACACCCAGGCGACACTGGAAGAGCTAAGAATGGAGTGGATCTAGCCAAGGGCTGGATCTAGCCCAGGGCTGGGGGGAAAAGGGAGAGCTCCAGCTGGTTCTGCAGGGAGAGAGAGTCCTTGGCTTGACAGCAGCAGGCTTGGGCGTGGCTTGGTGGCAGTTGCGGCTGGGAGCACAGAGAGGCCTTCTACAGGAGATTAGACAGAGGTTCTATAGGCGAAGGCCTTCTCCATGGCTCCCCATGGCAGATACCAATGAAAGAGGCCGGCCATGGTTTTAAGGCATTTTATTGTCATGGTGGAAAGTACATGAGTAAAACCATACCCCATTTCTCAGAGTGGGCCTGAGGTTAAATACCTTTTATAGGGAGGAGTTGTCTGAGAAGGAAAGCTTATTGGCTAAGCCCTTAAGGCCTTTAGGTACCTCATTAAAATAATGATCTGTCTTGAGCCTAAGTGACCACAGGTCACATCCTCTACCTGTGGAGGGGCTTGGGGTGTTGCCCTTATGTGACTGATGGCCACAAGCCTGTAGGGGAAGGGGGGGAGGGACTGCAGCTAGTGACAGCACCTACTGTCCCTTCAGGGTTTCCAGGGCTTCAAGCCTTAGCTCAACCAGGGACCAAGCTGCCTCGAAACTATAAAAGGATCATTAAGCGTTTAAAATGTAAATATAAAGGCAACTTTGATTTTTGTCTAACACAAATTTGCTTAATTAACCTCTAGTCAGGAAAGTTTTCCGCAAGAATACCTTCTGTTATACCGAGGTATTAAAAACAAAAATCAGCAGATTTGTTAAATGACCAATTACAAAATAAGCAAACATCATTAACTATTCAGTTTCAAGAACTGTCATTCCTAGACCTCCTCGCTGGTACATAGTCCTGATGGGTCGAGGTTCAGCCATAGGCGTCTCTTAGCATCATGCGTAGGTTAGGAGACATGTTGAGTTTTCCAAAGATGCTCAATCCTCTCATATAGAGGAAGGCTGAGGGTATAGAAATTGCCAAGGTCTTCAATAAAGGAAAAGATCAGGTCAAACCCAGAAGCAGTATAAGGCTGATTTGAAGAGAGTTAATGACAATACTCCATTGGAGAGATTTGAGAACCGGCTCCGGGCCTGCTGAATACTCTTCTATGGAATTTCTCAATGGCTGAAACCTTGGCTATAAATATATATGATGGTTTGATCTTAGATTCCTAAAAAAAAAAAAGTCTAGTATCTCCCCACCGCCAGCCCCCAGTAAACTTTTTGGGCTCAGAAAACTGTTTTAGAATCATTGTTGTTGGGTTTTGATCTGTAACATTCTTGTTTCGAGGGCCTTCTCTTTTTTTAATCCTTCTAACCACCCATCTGTCTTTTGCAAAACACTGATTAATAAAAGCTATCAGTCATCGAGTCCCTAGCATGTGGCTCTATAGCTTTGTTTTCCTTTACTCTTTACTACACTCTGGCTAAATAAAAAAAAAAAAAAAAAAAAAAAACCGCAAACCAGGTAAGGCTAACTGCCCTGCCCTACTTTCTAAAGCTTGCAAGAGACCCTAGATCTTATATCTTGTTATCATATGCTGCTATTAAACACTCTGCTCTATTGCTCTCAGGGTTCCTTTCCTGGGGCGTTTAGTTAGATAATTGAGACATG
>NC_034610.1:42267129-42273893 GCF_900095145.1 Mus pahari | reverse complement strand
ATCGAGTCCCTAGCATGTGGCTCTATAGCTTTGTCTTTCTTTACACTTTACTACAAACTGGAGAAATAAAAAAAAAAAAAAAAAAAAAAAAAAACCGCAAACCAAGTAAGGTGAACTTCCCTGCCCTAGATTCTACAGCTTGCTGGAGAACCTAGACCTTATATCTTGTTATCATATGCTGCTATTAAACACTCTGCTCTATTGCTCTCAGGGTTCCTTTCCTGGGGCGTTTAGTTAGATAATTGAGACATGTTGTTTTTACAGATGAAGTTAAGCGTGGATGCATTTAATGTTTTGTGACCATATACTCCGTGGCTGTACGGAGGTCTGCTGCCTCAAACAGGCCGAGACCATCGTTGAGGAAATGTTGTAAGGAGTGTGGTTCTTGTTGATGTTGTTGTTGTTTGTGTTTGTGCTTTTAGGTCCCTGAAACCCTTTTCTCTCTTCCCTGTGTACCATCTCTGTATTGGTTCTGGCTTGCCTCCTCCGGCTGATCTGTTCACGTATTGCTTACTGCTCGATGGACTTTGAGAGGGCTAATCTTTCATTGTAAGAGCTTGTTTGCATCCTTGTTTATCTCCGATTTTATGGTTCTGAGTGGAACTATGTATAGTTAGAAGATGCAGGGAATTGTGAGAACCATTCATTTGGGGACCCTTCACGGAGACAAGGGTGGATCTCAATAAAATTACAGACTAGGCAGAAGACTGTGATCGGAGTGGCTCAGGAGTTAGTGAGGAAGGGGGTCTTAAGCCATTTTCTTTCTTTCTTTCTTTTTTAAGCGATTTTCATCTGTGTATGCTCCCCTTTCCCTACTTTACTTCCCTTCCTTCCTCCTTCTTCCTCCTCCTTCCTCCCCCGTGTGTGTGTGTGTGTGTGTGTGTGTGTGTGTGTGTTTGAACCAATTTGATGAGGTGCCTCTTTTGTTCTCCCAATAATTTATATTTTCACTTTACATCTTGATCACAACCCCCTCCTCTGTTTTCTCAGTCTCACTCTTACAAGTCCCTACCCCACTGCCCCCTCCCCTTCTCCTTAAAGAAGGGGAGTCCCCCCCACCTTGGGTACCACTCCACCCTGGGACATCTAGTCCAACAGAATCAGGCACATCTTCTCCCATTAAGGCTTCCACAGGCAGTCCAGGTGGGGGAAGGGCAGGAAACAGAGACGAGATAGCCCCCATTCCACTGGTTAGGGGACCCACATGAAGACCAAGCTGCACATTTGCTACAGATGTGTAGGGGGTCTAGGTTCAGCTCCTGGTGCTCCCTGGTTGGTGGCCCAGACTCTGTGAGCCCCCACGTTCCCAGGTTAGTTGACTCTGTAGGTCTTCTTGTGGTGTCCTTGACCCCTCTGGCCTGCTCACTTCTCTCCCTCTCTCTTTCCCAAGACTCCCCCAAGCTCTGCCTCATGTTTGGCTGTGGGTCTCTGTGTCTGCCTCCATCCACTGCTGGAGGAAGCCTTTCAGGTGACAGTTACGCTAGATTCCTGTCTGCAGTCATAGCAGAGTATCATTAACTGTGTCAGGGGTTGGCTCTTCCCTCAATCTCTGCTTTATCTTAGCCCTGCACATCTTGTAGGTAAGACAAATTTTGAGTCGAAGCTGTTGTGGGTGATGTCCCCCTCCCTCCTCTGGAAGTCCTGCCTGGCTACAGGAGGTGGCCACTTCAGTCTCTCTCTACCCTTCTGCTAGGAATCTCAGCTCCGGTCCCCCGTATAGACTCCTCATATCTTTCTCATCCCAGGCCTTCAGCTAGACACCAGAACTTCACTCCCCCCCCCCCATCACCCAATTTCCATCCTCACTCCCCGTCCTCTCCCACCCTCTGCACCTGGTTGCCATCCCCATTGTTCTCCTTCTCAGCCCCCTCCTAACCAGTTCCCTCTCTCCGTCCACCTTAAATGACAATTTAGTTTCCCCCTCTGAGTAAGTTAAGGTTCATGCATCCCCACTTGAGACTTCCTTTTTACCCACTTCCTTTGGGTCTGTGGATTGTAGCATAGTTGTCCTGTACTTTATGGCTAACATCCACTTATAAGTGAGTTCATAGCATATGTGCCTTTCTGGCTCTGGGTTACATCACGCAGGATGATAGTCTCAAGTTCCATCCATTTGCCTGCAAAATTCATGATGTCTCTGTTTTTAATAGATAAGTAGTGTTTCGGGTGTCCATCTGTTAGAAAGGAGGCCTCTTTCTGAAACAGAAATGGCCTGACAACTTATCCATCATCATGATCATCATCATTCCGTTTAGGCTCCTGGTGATAATTAAAACTCTGTGATCAACAAGTATTTACAGTCTTCTCTATACAGGGGTCATTGTTTTCTAACAATTTAATCTCTTATCCTATGTCGTCATTCTAACTTATTTTGTCATTAGTCTCATTAACTTTTCAGTTAGAAATACAGCTGCTCTTCTCTGCATAGAACTAATGATTCAGTAATATACATACTTGCATTGTGTTTTGGTGCAGAAATGGCATCAAATCCATTCACGCAGGAAAAAGAAAGTTGCGTCTATAGCTCACTGAAAAGAAAGTTCTATGTGTTTTACAATGCTAACCAAATTTCTCCTGAAGCAGCTGCTTTAAAATTTGTACTTGTTTCAGCCAAAATATAGTTAGGTACCTCAGTGGGACTTCATGTAGTGATTCAATGCTACATTTTACCGGTCACTGTTGTTTTTACCCTTAGCTGATGACATAATGACTCTATGGTATGTGCTTGCTTGCATTTTCTGGCTCTTTTTCTCCTTTGAGAGCTTGTTTTGCATGAGGAACGTCTATGATTTTGCTATCATGTGATTGGCGTGTCATAAAGCCGCATCTCCACACATGCATGGAATGGTCAAATGTCCCTTATGGCTCTCCTCACTGCCCTGTGTCTTCCTGCAGTCCCTGGCGCTCAGTGGCTTTTTACAAGGCATCTCAGTTGGTCTTTCACACATCTGTCCAGGGTACAGACTTAGGCTTTTTAGGTTCTAAACAACAGAGGCAAAGGGAACGCCACAGTAGTGTCCTGGGAAAGGGGAAACTCAACTTGGCCTTCTCTTGACTTCTTTTTTCCCAGTGCACTCATTTTACTTCTGCCTTGTAGCAAAAGAAGTTAAGCATTTATGCGAGTCTCAAAAAGTCTCTGGTGTTGAATACAGTGTTCAAGTTTAAAAATACAAACCTTATTTCCACTAACTAGTTTCACAACTTAGCACTTTAAAAACACTTTTGGCCATGCCCTGCATACATACAGTTAACTGTGGTTATATTCACCGACGCCCTGCGTACATATAGTTAACTGTGCTTATATTCACCGTTACCCACTCATTACCCTCTCAGAATAGCAGATAAATTACTTCATTCTGAGCACCTAAACTAGAGGTGTCAAAAAGAGATAATACTGTCTATATTTAACAATTTGACTATTTGTCATATTTAGTATTATATTCCAAAGTTTGGCAGAATAAGCATCTTAAGTTAAAACTTTTTCCCCCACTGAGTAAATGTGTTCATCATTTCCCTTAATAAAATGCATGTCGTGATGAGTTATGGCCAGCGTTATCCCTGCAATATTAATAACTAAAAGTAGTGTGACATTCACACTCAAAAAGATACATTTGATATTTGCCAAGTTCTTTTCTGTTTATAACATTGTACCATATAAAGTTAGATTTTTCATAGATGCTTTCATTCACAGGTTTGAAGGGGCTCATATAATGTCTTAAGGGAGACTGTCTAGTGTGTATGGCTCAGAGTTCAGGAGAACTTATGTTAAGTGTATTGTTGAGCTGCTCTTTCAAATGCAGTGCTTTAAAAGACATAGAGTCTGCTTTGAGGGCTGGAGAGATGGCTCAGCCATTAAAGAGTAGGGCTCTCAACCAAAAATATAGGAGTCCTCTTTGAATATATGTGAAATCTTATTTTAAACATCAAAAATTACAAAGATTTCCCCCCTCAAAAATGTTAGATATGAAGAAAACTATTTAAAATTGTTAAATTATGAAATACAAATGGAATTCACGTGTCTAAATAGGCAACAGAGAAATTGGCTTCATCAAATGCAACACTGTACTCAATTAGAAACTTTAGAGTATTCAAGGTATTTCCTCACATCTCCAAGGATAAGCTCTGGAGACCAAGGCACCATCCTAAAAGCTCATAAACTACAGTGTATGTAAATCCATTATAATCTATAGTTGTTTGAAGAAATGGGGATATACTTTAATATCAGCCCTCAGGAAGCAAGTCGGAGCTTGTTGAGTTTAAGGCCAGCCTGTTCTAGACCAGCCAAGGCTACATAATGAGGCCTGTCTCAAAACAAACAAAACAAAATTGTTTCTATTTTTTTAAATAGGAATCGTATCTTGAAGCAATCCGTCTAGACCAATATCCAAGTCCAGTGTTAAGTTTCAGACGTCTCTTATGAACTATTAAACAGTCTGTAGGGTGTGAATTAAACTTTAAAAACTATTTACTTTGTAGAGCTAAGGGTTGTAGTGAATATCAGAGCTCTATTTGTCCAACATATAAAGCCTGGTTTCCATCCCAACAGTGAAAAATAATAATAAAAACATGTGCTTTTGGTTAATTGTATTAAGACAATTATAGAAGTTCATACCTTGAGCAATAGCAGCAATGAATATATATATATATATCATCAGATATTGGTTATCAAATTAGATTTTCCGTTTTATTAGAGCCCTTTGGGAGCTGTTTCTAAATGAATAATTTTAGTGTATTTCATTCTCTTCTTGGTTTTCTATTTCCCTCTTTGTTGAAGGACAGATGCCTTATGGAGAGGGAAAGGAGAAGGCGAAATGTAAGCATGCATCATGGCTAGGCCCAGCCTTGAAGCTTCAAGAATTAGAGCTCATGAACCCTTGAAAGACATTGCATGACATTCTGAGTCATTATCAAGTAATAAACTACCTCCTTGCTCCAAATCTGGGATTTTTTTCCATAGCTAGCCACCACAACAAGCCTTTTTAGATTCAACTAGACATTCAGACCACAGATCTCAGAATGTCTTGACTGGCATGTTCACTCAACATGAAGACAAGCAGGATATTGACATTATATATCTTGTCCTCACAGCAGTCCAGGTAGCTCTCTGGCTCTCAGCAGTGTGGCACAGGAAGCCAAGTGTCACCTCATAAGCACAGGGTCACCCTTGCTTTGGTGCTCCAAATCCCCCGTAGGAGCCACTGTCTATGAAAGAATTCTGTGAGCAGTGCTTGTTCCCTCAGACGATACACTCCATGACAGAACTTTCTGCATGGAGAGAAGCCCAAGCCTGTGGCTTCACACCTGATGTTCTGAGTTGAATCACAGATCCCCCAAGGCAGGTACACACTTTTCTCTACCTTTGTCGTTGTTCAGAGAACACAGCAACAGTTAGCACATACTTAAACTCATCATAGCACTGACTTTCCTGTGCTAATAAAAAACGAACGGAGCTTTCTCCAGCCACCTGTGTTTCTCTTAGAATTATTTGTTTCACAAAATCCCCACAGATGTATAGTCCCCTGAGAAACACAGAAACATGAGATTGTGAGCGTAGTGGCGTTCAGGGAAAGATTTCCATTAATGTTTTAAAACAATTTTTCACAGGTTCTCAATACGGCAAGTTGTTTTTTATTCATAAATAGTTCAGAAGAATTTGGAGGCAGGATCAGAATGAGCCTGCGTTGAAGACCAGTCTCAGTTATAAGGAAACAAGAGCTTGTTTAAAACTTGAACGCGCTGGTATCCTCTCTGGCTAATGCCAAGGACTGTCTGTGGTAAATGGATGTCTAGAGTGTGCATTACTCTTGTTTCCTTCCCAGGTGTGCATTGAGACATACACGTGCAGCTGTCACCAGCGCAGTATCAACACTGCCGTGCGTGCAACGCTCAGTCAGATGCTGGGTGACCTGACTTTACAGTTACGGCAGAGACAGGAGAACACGGTGAGCTTTGCGTGCTGAATGACTGACACTCGTTTAGTTATAACACTTATGTCCCTGCATGCCATATGTCCCAGGCCCGCAGCCCTTCCTACCATGGCTATTTCCCATTGAAGACACTGGGAAAGCTTTTTATTAGAACGTTCATTTATATAAATTTAAATATATAGAAATTTGCTTATTTAAAGTCCAAGTATAGAGCATTCTTATGGTTTTTGTAATAAAATATAATAAAATTTTGATCATTGTTTTAAATGTTTACTTTTCTGTCTTAAAATCGGTTTTTGAAATTTTTTTCCATTGAATATTTTTGTTAAAAATATTATGTATGGGACTAGAGAAACGGCTCAACAATCAGGAACAATGGTTGCCTCTCTGGAGGACCTGGCTTTAATTTGCAGCACCTACATAGCAGCTCACAACTGTCTGTAACTCCAGGACCTGGGGATCCAATGACTTCTTCTGGCTTCTCGAGTACCTGGCACATATTTGATGAACAAATATACATGCAGACAAAACACCCATATTCATAAAATTATTTTAAAGTTTAAAAATATGGTAGTAAACTTATAAAATAAAGAAAAGCATGCAACAGCTTACTGCATGCTTTGAGTTAGGATAGGATTTCCTGTATTGACTAAAGTGACAGGAAGGTGTCCCTGCTAGGGCCCGCCAGGTAAGGATGAGTGTCTTCTGATCTCAACGCCCACCAGAGCTTTTTGCTCTAAACTTGCACAGATTGTTACCATGAGCCTCCAGGGAACTGAAATGCAGCTGTGTGTGTGTGTGTGTGTGTGTGTGTGTGTGTGTGTGTGTGTGTGTGTG
>NC_034610.1:42260303-42266899 GCF_900095145.1 Mus pahari | reverse complement strand
GTGTGTGTGTGTGTGTGTGTGTGTGTGTGTGTTTTCTTCCAGGAGTGTGAATAAGAGATGAGGCTTCAAAAGGTAGAATTTTGCTTTGACTTTAAAATCACCTCTGTAATAATCACTCATTAAAATTCCCATAAAATCCAACAGGGAGCTCTGAGATGATGCTCGTTATTTTTCAAGGCAGGAAATCTCAGTTGGAGTTGGAAATAATACAAACATTAATTTTGCAGAGATGGGATTTTCAGCTGTTTAATTTAGAATATTTCTCATTTTTTTACTTCAGTAGTTTTCTAATTTTTGAGAGAGTCATGGACTTGGATGGGAACCTTAGAGATAGTCAAGTCAAATTTTTGCTTTCCTTATTTTACAGATGAGATGAAAACCTTGAGCTATAAAGTTAATGAGCTGTGCATGAAGGGAACAAACTTAAGCCCCGAGTTCTGACTCCCATACCACATTCTCCACCCATATATGCTTTGGAAGCCAGCGCAGACAAGCAGCAAGAATTTAGAAAAACAATTTTTATTTTCCTTTTGTATTTGCTGTACCTGAAGCCCAAGTTTCTGATAAAAATTGTTAATCTGAGATATCACTGTTACTTTCGCTAACCCCTTGTTGAAAATGACCTCACTTATACTGTGATTTGGGGTGTGATGAGTATAGAAATGTTAACTCAAAAGAATCTATAAATAGAAAACATAATAGAAGAAAATAAGAAATTTAAGATGCTAAAAATTCTAAAATAATGTCATAGTTCATCCTTGCTAACAATAACACAGTTGAATATTCTAATATTGATAATATGTAATATTGTTAAATAAAACATTTAAATGCAACATTTCAAACTCTCAATTATGTTCATTTAATCTTATTTTGGAATCCTAAGTAGAGGACAGACATAATAACGCTTTGGACAAGGATCTTCTGTATCTGTGATGGAACGTGCCATATAGCCAACCAGTATAGAAGGCTAAATCATTTTGGATTTTATGCATATAACTTATGTCACACAGTGACCAAAATCACATAGCAGTGACATTCTCAGTATATCCCTCTCGTTAAATGGTTCATAAGCACATTAGGCGTCAACTCCTGGGCCTCAGCCTTCTCGTGCTGAGGCTTCCCTGAGAATGGGAGCAGGTACAGCTGAGGAGGTCTGGCTAAATACCGCAGAGGTGGTATGTCTCCAGTCTGAGCTGGATGTGACCAGTCAGCCTGCTGGTCCTGCTCACCATTGACTATCTAGACTCACCCCAGTCAAAGGCAAGCTCCAAGATCCAGGGGAAACCGCCGTTCTCTGTGACTTCCTTTCTCTTACCCGGGTATTTCTCTAGAGGTTGATTGCCTATCCCAGAAAAACGAACTTCTCAGCAGGGTAACATTTGAAGCATTTGTGGTGTCTTAGAGAGGAATCTGTCAGTCTCTCCACCCAAAAATTAGATATTTTTCAGGGGTTATTAAAGAAGAGTGTCTATCAAAGTGATGAGCTTCGCTCTAAGGAAGTTGTGTGGTCTCCTGGAGGACACTGGGGATGACCTGGGAAGAATGTATATATTCCTCGCTGGAAGGACTTCCTCGGCCAACTCAGAATGAAGAAAATTTCAGTACAACAGAAAGACAATATATAATGGGAAATGCAAAGGCTTTAGATTATAGAACAGTTTCTACATAATATCTGCAGCCCCTACCCCTTCCCCAGATAAATCGCAGTTCTGATTTTGTATCCTTGGAAACAGAGTTATCATCTCACTTTATTACTGAATTATTTAAATGATCAACTCCATTGCTGACTTGTCAGCTGCTGATTTTTCAAAGTGAAATTGCCACATATAAATACTTGGTGGCTGGGCTATAGACAGACCTCTAGCTTTAAATGTAATTGTGACACCTTCTCTTAGCAGTTGTTTTGGAGACACTGATGTAAAAATCCTACAAAATCTGTTGTGGAAGTAGCTGAATTTGTAATTTTGAATACAGAACAGTAGATAGACATATGCACCTGGAGTCAGTCTTTAAAAGGCAGCCCTGTGGGGTGATATATATGCCTGGTAGCTAGTTGGCATGACAATGCCCCCTTATCAACCAAATCTGGCTACAAAGAAGTAGGGACCCTAAGTCACCTCCTTCCCAACCTCGGGTCTGTAGTCCCTGAATTATGCCTGCTATGAGAACCTGAGCCATCTTCTATGTAAGCCTCTTTCACTTCCTGTTTTTCCTAGGTGGTAGCTCTGCTCAGATTGTTCTGGACCTACCTAGCAACAGCCAAGAGAGGCTGTGTGACAGTCTCCAGTTAATATGCTCTCCCATTAAACTGGAAGGTAGTGCTCTGAGCTTTGCTCATCTTTGAACTGGTATTCCAAAGTCCAGCAAGGATGGCTCTTACCCTTAACAGAGCCTATAGATCTGTTAGGGCCAAACATAGTGTATCCTGTCACCTTGAAATGAATTATTGTCTCTGTTTTTAAGGACACACTACCTCAAGTTATAGCCCAGCAATGAAGTACACAATGGGGCTTAAAATTCCAAGAAGTGTTTAAACTCTTCAGTAGTTTAGTTTGCACACTCATAGTCTTTCCCATTAAGGTCATGGGGTGGGGGGCAGTGAAATGCTCCTAGCATGCTTGAGTAAGACATCTGAACCCAGAGAGCTCAGAGTGACATTTTGTTTCCTAGAACTTTGATTGTCTAAGAGTTGGGGATTTTCTTACCCAAATCTTCTAACTGTTTCCATGTGTCTTCCTCACTAGATAATTGAAAACCCAGATGCCCCACAGGAATACAGGAGTCAAGGTATTGGTTTTAGTTTTTACTAGACCTTTTAAAATGGGAGGGGTATAAGAGCACCTACTTGGTGCATGGAACTGGAGGGATAAAGATGGCCCAAGTTTTGTTTGGCTTTGCCTTGCTTAGTATTATCTAACCAGCTGCTGCCTTCCTTCTGTTCCAGTACCTTCCTGCGCCAACTGTGTAGGGGGAATTAGCATTTTACATCCCTCCCATTTGGAAACTTTTGGTTCTCCCTCCTGCCCCCTCTTCTTTCTTTCTTTCTTTTTCTTTTTTCTTCTTGTTGTTCATTATTCATGGATTCAAGTCTAATTGCTAAAATGAGAATTGTGGAGAGAGTTATAGAAACCTGAGTAGTGTGTTATATGCTCTTCTAGAATTTTGTTATTTTTTAAAAATTTTACCATACAGCTTTGCATTAACTGTGGAAGAATTTTACTTATAATGAAAAACAACCTTATATTTTTCTCCCTGGGCTGTATTTTTGTGTGTTTTACACTCTCCTCCCTATGATTATTCTGATGGCCTAAAAGAGGCCTCACATCTAAAAATCATCAAAAACCCATCTAAAAGCACAGGATGGGGAAGACATTGAGGGAAACCCCAATGGCCCACCAGTGTCTGACGCTTAGCACCTCTCCTCTCTTTTGAAGGCTTAACAGTAGAGGCACTTTGTGATGACGTTGTCTCTGTACTCGCTGTTCTGTGTGAGAAGCTCCAAGCCTCCATAAAGTAAGTGTCCTTCTGTCCTGGCTGGTGTCCAACAGTGGTTCATTTTGAAACAACTTCTATCTACAGCATCATTGAAGTTATATTGTATCTATCTGGACAGTAGTTCTGTCACACCTGTCGTAAATGTCACTCAGATGAAGGGATGAGATGAGAGCCTAATGAAGAATGGTTTGTTCTCTGTTCTAGCTAACCCTCGGCCTAAGCCTGGAGACTTCTAGCCTCCATACAATTTAATCTCCCAAGACAACTAATTCAGTCTGGTTTTCTCTCAGCTTTTGACTGCATTGTCCTGCTTGACCTCATACTAACTTCACCAATCTGTTCTAATCTTCTGGCTCCTTCTCATTCTGTCTTTACCTGTGTCTAGTTTGTTCTCTCTATAACCTATCTCCATACAAACTAACTTTACCTTCATTGTTAGGGATCAAAGGTGGATACTAAGGGCAAGTCTATATTCCTGCCAGGTCGTGCTGTAGTCCAGGCCGTCTCTGCATTCTTTAGATGCGATCCTTTGCCAGACTGGTACCATGACTCGTAGATAGATTACGCATAGTCTTGGGTTTTTTGATGAAATTCCCCTGGTCATAGTCCTACCTCTTTAGCTTGTTTGCTTGCAGTCTCTGCCAATAATTTCAGCACCCCAAGATGAAGGGGGTGGAGTTGCTCATGAGGTTGGAGTGCCAAATGCTTAGAGTAGCTGAGGCAGCTTGTATGCCTCTGTGGACACTCCAGTGTTCATTTCTTCCTTCTTAGGAACTGCTCACGTCTGTGTGGTCTCTTCTGATTCGACTTCCTTAATTTCTTCTTTTTTATTAGCTGAACCAGACATTGCCTCTGACTTTTAAGTAGCTTTTTTTTTTCCTATGAAATTCTAACAGGCAGTATTTCTCCTTACAATCCTTTTCAGAACAGGACCCCAGGTACCTCTCAGGGCTTAGGCTCAATAAGGACACGTGATTGTGATATACTCTGTCTTTGGTGGATTCTGAAAATATATTTAGGTATTCAGCATGATTCGTAGGCCTTGGAGACGTACTATTATTGGAGTTCTATATTAGACAAGCTGAGTTGTATGGTCCCTCTTCGGCTCAAGAGTTTTTCAGAGAATAATTGGTCTTAGAGTATATATGATGCATTCTTAGTCTTTCATCTGTCACTCTACCCCAGTCTCCCTCGATAAAGACCACCAGGCAGGAGTCTGTAGCAGAGAAGGCACGGAATCACGAAGGCCAGCCAGAGTGGCCAGATCAAGTTTCTAATTCTACTCCACCTCTTACATTAGTGTTTGCTCCCTTCTCTTACTTTTCTAATTCAATTCAAATCTGAACCAAACGTGACCAAGCCAGCTCAGTCAGTCAGAAGGTTCTCCAGGGAGGGAATGAGGATTAAGAAGAAAAAGACAGTTGCACAAAACTATAACATGACTCCAGTCAGTGCTGAGGCTGAAGCAGGTTTATTTTTTTTCCCAGTCTTCTTTTTTTAAAAAAAAAAATACAGATATTTTCTTTATTTACATTTCAGATGTTATCCCTTTCCTGGATTTCCCTCTGAAAATCCCCTATCCCTTCCCCTCTTCCCCTGCTCCCCAACCCACCCACTCCTGCTTCCTGGCCCTGGCATTCCCCTATACTGGGGCATAGAATCTTCACAAGTCCAGGGGCCTCTCCTCCCATTGGTGACTGACTAGGCCATCCTCTGCTACCTATGCAGCTAGAGCCATAATTACATGCAAATAATAGGGTCAGTTCTAGGTTAAGGAACAAACAAGACAATAAACAAAGTCCCGTGATCACTGTTTCTAGGGGCTTACTTCTTTGTTCTAGCCCCAAAATCAGATTCCTGCCTGAGCTTACTTCCGTGTCCTGTCCCAGTGTCACATTCCTGCCAAGTTTCTAGAAGCATCTCCAAAGCTGCCCACATAAAAGGTATCAAACACTTGGAGAAAATAAAACTGTGAAACCCAATACTGAGAACTACAGAGATTCTGGAAGTGCTGCTGGTTACCTTCTCCCTGTCTGGGTGACTGCTGAGCCTGTGTGGCCCAGATGGTAAACTGCTGAGAATTGCTCTGCTTGGATTGTACACCCGGGAAGAACTCATCAATGAGCAGGCAGTGAGATAACCTGCCAACTATGAAATGCTCTAACGGAAGCCCAGGAAGAGTGGTTCTCGGCCCTTTTACGTGGGCAGCACAGCTGCCACCCCTGTATTTTAGAGAACTTAGTTAGTTTCTAGGCTACTTCCCACTCCATGTATCCAAGTGTTTGCCTGAGAGGCCTGCACAGGGTACATGTTCAGCAGTCTCTAAGTGAGGAACATGTGTGGAAGACCTTTCAATCTTCAGTGTCTCCATTTAATAGTAAATACCTAATTTCCAGACTGCTGCAACCCACATTTAAGCTGTCACACGATCTCAAAGGGGACTCGGGGGGGGGGGGGGGGGGGGGTGGGAGGTGGGGCAGTTTACTTGGCAAGACATTCCTGTCAATGATGCTGATCCTGGGTCCTGCAGTGTCCCAGCAGGCTTTGCAGTTATTTACAATAACCCCAACTCCTCAACTTCTCCATCCTATGTTCTATCTGATGACTTCAGAAGTTGAGAATCTTTATGATCTTTGTTTACTTTAGTTGTGTGATGTTAGACTACCAGTCTGAGGAAGAGTTGTTTCTGCATTGGAACATTGAGTCGTCTTTGAAATGAGCCTAGTTCATAGAGTGATTAACGTGAGGCACAATTGAGATGATCCTTCCAGAATTGACTTTTGACTGAAACTCATAATTGACAGTGTGGCTCTGCTGTCCAGCCCTCTCCAGTCTATCCAAGCAAAATCATTGCCTAGACAAATAGCACCGTCTATGGTTCCCAGGCTCATCTGGAATCTGGATTTCATGGAGCTCAGTCAGACTAGCATTGAATCTTTTTTACTGCTGAAAATGAACTTGAACTCCAGATCTTCCTGCCTCAGCTCCCCGCGATTACAGACATGCACCACACTGTTCTTGCTTGGGATTACAGACATGGACCACACTGTTCTTGCTTGGGATTACAGACATGGACCACACTGTTCTTGCTTGGGATTACA
>NC_034610.1:42253914-42260238 GCF_900095145.1 Mus pahari | reverse complement strand
ACTGTTCTTGCTTGGGATTACAGACATGGACCACACTGTTCTTGCTTGGGATTACAGACATGGACCACACTGTTCTTGCTTGGGATTACAGACATCACTGCATTTGGCTTCCAGCTCCACTCTTTTGCAGACATGATCCTTCCATCCTGTGCTTCACCCCCAAACCTTCCAGTCTAAACTAATTCTTCCTCTGCCTTCATTTCTCTACATCCTCTCCACAGCTCCATGCCAGCCATCTTGGACTTCGGGACTCTACAAAGGCAGTGTGTCCTCCCAGGGCCTTTGGGAAGGGGTGCTTCTCTTATGTGCTATCATAGAAATTTACATTCAGTGACTCATTTATAGCACTTAACATCAGCTCTTACTCTAGGTGCCTCTCCATCTCTCCCCACGATGAAGAGTGTACTATTTTCAGAGCAGGGCAAAGGCAGATGAAGCTTGTAGGGAAGAAAGACTAGAAATATAAAGCTTTTACTTGGCCAGCAAAGGATGAATGTCTCTTGCCCTGTGTTATTCTTCTGATCGAAGAGTAATCGCCACCTTCCTTTTGCCAGATGGTAATAATTTCTGGGCCAACTCATTCTTTATACCCCTCTCTTCCATCCTCAGAGAGTGCATATAAATAAAAACAGCATTCTCTTTTCAATGTGTTGGCATTAATCACGTAGTATGAGGGAAAGGGGTCTTTTGGGCTGTGGGTTGGTGAACTTTTTCTGTAAACTCTCCTGATGGGCTTTTTGAAAAATGTTGGCTTTGTAACCCCTTTAAAACTTAAACACAGTTTTAAATTCAAAGATGTTTGGCCTCTGAGCTGTAGTTTGCCAGCCAGTTTTAGAGTCTGAAATTGTTTGGGGGTACTATCATAGAACTATCCCCAATCCTCTATCTCAGTCTGCCTTGTTTCCCAGTGACGCATCCCTGTCAGTTTGGCAGGAGAATGGGCTTCTGGCCTCTGGGGCACATTGAGCAGCTTCCTCTCATAATTTACTTTCACAGCCTGGCTTTCCCCTCCCCACCTCCTGTGTTAGGGAGTTATTTAACAGTCAAGAACAATGAGCTTTTTTTTTTCTGGCATTTATTTTAAATTAGGAGAAAAAAAAACAGAAGTAACTGACTATTATTTTGATTGGTAGCTATCTCCTTTTATGAATGGTCTACTCCATATGAGATTCTTGCATTATTTCTCTTTAGAATATGTGTGCTTCAAGCAAATGTGTCTTTGAAACTTAACTTTTCTCCATTGTCATGAGTTTCACCACAAACTGGAAATGTAGCACCCTTTGGTGACACTGAGAGGAAACATGGGAATGTGTTTCCTATAGAGTTGTCTATTTCCTTATTAGATTATCAAGACAGCCCATAATGAGAACTACACACATACACACACACACACACACACACACACACAGAGATAGATACATATATGTGAGGATGAAGAGATGGCTCAGCAGTTAAAAGCTCCGACTGCTCATCTAGAGGACCCAGGTTTGATCCCTGGCACCTCCATGGTAGCAAACAAATGTCTGTAACACTTGTTACACACAGTGTCCACTTCCAAGATATCCAATACTGTCCTCTAGCCTCTAAGGGCACAGAGTTCACATGTGGGGCACAGATATACATGCAAACAAAAGAGCCATACACATAAATTAAAAGTTTTAAAAACATGTTTCCTCAATAAATAAAGGAGAAACGTGAATCAGCAAAGTACTGGCTAATGAGATAATGTGGTGGGCTGCAAGTGTTATTAAAGTGCTTACTGAGCCTTGTGAAGCCCTGGGTTTAACCCCAGTACAAAGAAGAAAAAGATGGTGCGGGAAGAGATAGGAAAAGAAAAGATGATATAAATGGTTTCTTAGAAAGTTAAAGCACCGGTGATAATTAGCATTTCTGGCACACACAGGGCTTGGCAAACCTGTCGCCATCTGTCCACCATTGTAACTGCAGACAATGTACTATTCTGATATAAGATGTGGATATGATAAGCTGTGTGTGAGGGGCATAGAACAACAGCCGTTCTGTTTCACGCTCAGTTGTCTTACAAATACTCAGAAATATTTCTCCAACGTGAAGTTTATTAGTTTCCCCAAACCAGTCTAAGTCTATCACTTTGTTAAGGCTGCCGTAATGGGGTACCAAGGGCTGAGTGCCTTGAGGAGGGGAGCTGTTACCTCCCAAGTGTTCTGGAAGCTGACACGAACAAGATCAGGGTGGTTCATCCGAGCAGTCAGAGGACCTGGTCCACTCCTCCCCCCTGCCTCCCCACTTGCTCAGTGGAGACCCTTCTCCCTCTGTCTCTTCGTACAGTCTTCCCGCTGTGCATGTTTTGGTGTCTACAGTTTTTCTTTCTGAGGGTTATTATGTTCTATTGGATTAGGGCCCACACTAATACAAACACTTTAGCTTTGCTCCAAAGAAGAGCACTTGCTCAGCTGCTGGGGGTTAGAATTTTATTCTAAAGGGCAACGCTCTACCTATGAACATTAGCCACGTGCCTTCTTGAGGGATGCCTAACGTTTCTCTGGGTTCTGCCCCAATGCCCCCTCTCTCATTTGGTCTTCTGTTTCGCCTGCCTTTGTGCTTCCGCAGTGACAGCCAGCAGCTACAGCTTCTGTACCTGGAATGCAT
This sequence comes from Mus pahari, assembly GCF_900095145.1. Lineage (NCBI taxonomy): Eukaryota > Metazoa > Chordata > Mammalia > Rodentia > Muridae > Mus > Mus pahari. The sequence continues at coordinate 42,257,610 of NC_034610.1, read as the reverse complement.
TCTCTCCGTGCTCAGCAGCTCCTCCTCCTCCATGTACCTGCACAGGGGCTTCACTGACCTCATCTGGTGAGCATGAACTTTGACACCCCTACAACCAGCCAAGGACTCCCGTAGTTGTATCTCAGTCCCATTCTATAGCCCCTGTGAACTACCAATGATTTCATCCGTGCATATGTGCCCTCCAGGTAGGAAAATTGCTTTGTATACATCAGCCCAAATTCCACAGAGACACTAATGGTTACTATAACAAATATGCCTCCAGCAGCCTTCTTATGCCATGTACATCAGTAAACACAATGGAATCACAAACAACTTTTGGCTTCTCGGTTTGTTCTAAAAGCATATAAACAGATCAAGAATGTATATGGGGCAAGGAATTCTAACCCTGAACTGGCCTCTAGCTCCATAAGAGTGATCATCACCTACTCATGTCCAGAGATTCCAGGAGGTGACAGACCCAGCAGGCAGCCAATTGATAGGCCATACATCTTGTTTTATTGGCATGGAGGAAGCTGAATGACGAGTGTTGGTATGGGACTTGAAATTAACACCTTAAATGAAAAGTAATTCTGTTATTCATAGTAAACTGAAACTTGATAAGGATACCTTTTAGCATTCTGAATCTTGTTTGTTCAACACACACACATATACAGACACACACACACAGACACAGACACACACAGACACACAGACACAGACACACACAGACACACACACACACAGACACATACACAGACACACACACACACACAGACACAGACACACACACACAGACACACTCACACACAGACACACATACACATACACATACACATACACACACACAGACACACACACAGATACACACACACAGACACACACATGCACACAGACACACACACAGACACACACACACACAGAGGAATGGTCTCTGAATGCTTTTCTGGATGCTTTATTTGGTTAACATTAAAGTGAGAGACGAGGAAGACTGTTACATGCTGGGCGTACGTGGAACAAACTAAGAAACAGTAGGGATACCTGCTCTTCCTGGGTATTTCTGGGGCATCAGTCTGCCTTTCTGGCAGCATTCACGTTTTATCACTTGGCTACTAGTGAGAATTCTTTTCCGCTCCTGCCTCTTCCCAGGAAAAGCCTCTGCCCTGCTCTTGTGGTCATCCTGGGGAACCCTATTCACGACAAAACAATCACCTCCGCTCACAGCACCAGCACCAGTAGCAACATGGAGTCGGACTCTGCCTCTCTTGGCGTGTCTGACCACGGCCGGGGCTCAGGCTGCTCCTGCACTGCGCCTACCCTCAGTGGGCCTGTGGCCCGCACCATCTATTACCTTGCAGCTGAGCTTGTCCGCTTAGTGGGGTCGGTAGACTCCATGAAGCCAGTGCTCCAGTCCCTCTATCACCGAGTGCTCCTGTATCCCCCACCCCAGCACCGAGTGGAAGCCATCAAGATCATGAAAGAGGTAGGGAGGTATGAAAGAATGCCTTGCTTTTGTCCACAGGAATCTCTAGGCAGTGTCCTATATGCAGAGGCATCTAAACTGTCATCACTTGCCGGGGCATCACTGCTACCACATTGAATCCAATAACAAACAATTTTGAAGTTGATAGTCATTTATTTGGGGAGTTGTGGTTTAAAAAAATGTTAGACATTTACTGGCTCCATACTTTTTGGTTTGTGTTTGTTAAAACTATTAGATACACACCTGAGATTTCTTACTGCTAGTATGGGCTCTTTTTTTCTGAAGCTATATATGTGTTGTCACCTTGGTAAAATCAGACTTCAGAATGACTTGACATGTGCTTGTCAGGGTAGGTCCATGGCCACAGGTCAACTTCTGATGATGGTAAGCCACACAACCACAGCTGTATATAACAAGTCCCATGGCCACAGGTCAACTTCTGATGGTGGTAAGCCACACAACCACAGCTGTATGTAACAAGTCCCATGGCCACAGGTCAACTTCTGATGGTGGTAAGCCACACAACCACAGCCGTATGTAGCAAGTCATACTTCTTTCCACATGATGATGACCCCTTTGTCATCTCATTTCCCCAGTCAAGACCAAAGAGCAAATAATCAAGTTTTAATTGCTTCTTGGTAATATTTTTATGAGATCTGGCCGTAATGAAGACTGGTATTTCTAGAAATTGAATAATCCAGGTTTCATTGCTGGTCAAGAAAATATGGTGAGCATACAAAACTGTTCATTATATCTTTTCTACTCTATGCCAGGGATACCATTTTCATTATACCTCTACCAGGTTGTAGGTCAACTTTATTGTTACCAATGAGGAATATGGCTTCTTTTCCCGTCCCTCATGTCAAGGGATGGCATGGAAACCTCAGATCCTATCGCTGCTTGGTTGGCGAGGCCTGGATAGCTTTGAAGAGAAGTCTGGTCTGCTATCATCCGAGCAACGGGGCCTTGCACCAGCACCCCCTTCAGGCAGACCTCTATCCTCTGTGTCAATGGATCCTCAGAGTACAAAGAGAAACAAAGGGTTGGCCACCAGGCTCAGTTCTTTTAACTCTATCCCATCCTTCAGCAAGTGATACTTTGCCACATCACATTGATCCCTTCACAGTAGGATGTGGAAAAAGTCATTGTGCCCTCCCATATATTTTGTATGGGTTACTTTTGTGTATTTTCCCTCTGGCATTTAACCCAAGGTGTATCCCCAGGGCATTGTGAAGAGGCAATACTAGCCAGTGCTGCCCTGGGAATCCAAGCAGGTGAATTCCAGCCAGGTTGTTCTAGAAAAGAGTGCTTCTGCTTTATAGGGCAAAACTGTCGATTTGGAAAAGGTGGCTCCCTAGACACCAAAAATGCTCAGGGGCTTTGCACACAAGGAAAACCGCTGTCCCTAGCATCTGTGCTTGCCTTGCTGTTTATTATTTCCCTGTACATCCGTGTCATATGCAGCATATGGCTATTTGTCAGAGGCATGTAGCCCAGCAAAGGCTCTGAGGTTGGCTGCCCAATACCACAAGAAGACGAAAAGTTACTATCTCTCTCTGAGTGTTTATTGGGGGAGGGGGGTCTTTCAGAAGATCTCTGTCCCCTCCCACTTTGGATTCGGAAGCATTTAACAAGTACACGACAAATGTAGGCATTCAAGTACATTATCTAAGTTGAATTGGAGGATAAGGTGAGCTTCCAAGAGAACCTGAGGTTTTGGCGTCTCATCTTTCGGGTTAGTGGTATAGCTTAGTATAACAGAACATGCTAAGCATGCATAAGGCCCATCCCCAACACCAAAGAAAAACGAAATCCCCATCCCTCGGGGACATATTTGCCCCTTCAAAAAAGTGGAAGAAGGAAAAGAGAATCCCTTTACATGTAACTGTTTCCAAGTAACATTTCTGTTCATACTTATGCTTATACCTCACTTTGAAAATTAAGGGTCAAAACAATGGGATGTATGTTCTACACAACTTCATTAGTTAATTTCTAATTTAACTTATAAGTGACATTTTCTAGAAATATGGGTAGCATATGGAAACATAAATCACTTGGAAATGAACAATTTCCAACAAGAATGTTAAATATGAAAACTTGTGGGAAGGCAGCCCTCGCAGAGCCTAAGTTTGTTAAAGTAGAAAACCTAAAATAAACATCCCCTCTCTCCAACCTCTTTCTCTGCTGGAAAACAGAGAAGAATAGATTTGAAACAGCAGAAAGAAGTAAGAGTCACA
>NC_034610.1:42179232-42253183 GCF_900095145.1 Mus pahari | reverse complement strand
CCTTATAACCCATGAGGCCTCTCCTTATAACCCATGAGGCCTCTCCTTATAACCCATGAGGCCTCTCCTTATAACCCATGAGGCCTCTCCTTATAGCCCATGAGACCTCTCCTTATAACCCATGAGGCCTCTTCTTATAACCCATGAGGCCTCTCCTTATAACCCCGGATCATCAAATGGAGGGAGGTGATAGAAGAGCTGCCCCTGCCCCTGTAGAGAAGGTGGGTCTGGGTTACAACAACAACAGCAGCAGCAGCAGCAACAACAACAACAACAACAACAACAACAACAACAACAACAACAACAACAGACTTTTAAACAACCTTCAAAAAGTTGTCTTCAGAGATATCTCCTGGCTTGAAGAGCACACAATCAGATTAGCGCTCTGGAAAGTTCCAAGATTGTGAAGGACAGCTTCACATTTCTGGTTACTCAGTAGCTGTTGACCATGGGACAGTCAGTGAAGAGGAAGAGAAGCTCTGGTAGTTGATGGTGGCCTTGATGACATGTGAAGAGGGCATGAAGTGTTCAACCGTGGAAAGGTCAGATTAGAGCAACTCACTTCCGCTGCTCTGGCAGAGGTCAGCCCCCAGCCCTCACGTCAAGCAGCTCACAGCCTGCCTATAACTCCAGCTCTAGTGGAGTATGAATCTGATGCCAAGTTGTGGCACCAGTGAGCACTTGCACTTACATGTGCGCATACCTGTGGGGACACACACACACACACACACAAACCAAATAAAATCTTTAAAACTTACAACTAATGTAGACTCTTGTAACATTCTCAAATGCTAAAAATTCATCTTTTCTCAGCCAGGTTTTTTTTTTTTTAGATAAAACCACCATTTCAGATAATATTTTATAGTTTAACTCTTCCGCAAAGATAGAATACATAAGATAGTTTCAAACAGATATCAGCACTTATGAACAGTCCACAGATTCCTAAGCATGGAGAAAGATCTAGAACACCACTCTTTGTTGTTTCTGGATCTCAGCTTTTTCCCACACTCGGTGACTTTGAACCTATGTGAAAATGTCAGAGACGTACAAAGAGGGGCACCACGTAAAACTTGCCGTCCTGGGAGTTAGTTATGTCTGTCTGCACCAACTCCATAATCCTCAAATAACATTCTATAGAAATATCCATGTTGCCTCACCTTGCCAAACCCATCCCTATAAAAAAGAACATTTTATTACTAGTAATTGTATAGTCTGCATTTATTTTTAAAAAAGGGGTTGGGGGAAGCATGACTCCAAAGACATGTAAGGAGTCTCATTAACATTCCCATCTCTGCAGCTATGCCAGAAGGAACTGGAGAACTAAAGAACTCTAAGAAAAGTCACTGGAAGAACATGTCAACTGATGGCCCGTAGCATAGCAAGCAGAGGCTGCCTCACTTACAGTCGTTTAGTGATGCATCGACTCCAGTGTACTATTACAACACGCAGTGACTGGGGCCAGAGAAGATGTAAACTAAATATAGTCAAAATAGTAATGCTGGGATAGTGATGTATCCCAAGAGAGAAGGAAACCCTGTCCTCGGCGACAACGTGGGTGAAATAAGTCAGGTACAGAAAGTAGTACCACTTGATCACATTTATATGTGAATTCCAAACATGCTGAACACATAGAAGCAGATAATAGAATTGCGGTCACTGGGGGATGCAGGGATGGAAATTGGCGAGATGCTAATTAAGTGACCTAATGTGAGGAAGTTATAGAGAGCCATTGTACAACCCAGTGACTATACCAGTGTATCACATTCTGTTTTGTACCTAAGTATTTTGTAGCTTCGATTAATTGTATTAAAATGTACATTTAATATCATTAGTCCAAAATCTGAAGTGCAGAGGTCTCTTCAGGACTTCCATAATTCCATAAGTAGAAAATACGATGGTACACACACACCCCTCATGCACCAAAGTTTTAAAAATTCCGTGTAACATTGCCTTCAGGCTAAAAATACAAGTTGTATGGGAAATAAATTTGATGTTTAACTTGGGTTCTATATTAGTTCCTTCCTATTGCTGTATCAGAACACCAGGCACCTTACAGAAAAGAAAGATTATTTGGCTTTATGGTTTCAGAGGATAAGAGCCCATTGTGGCAGGGAATTGTGGCAGCAGACAGAAATCTTGGTGTCAGGAACAGCTGAGAGGCCACACCCCAAGCTGTAGGTAGGGAAGCAAGCGTAGGGGGACCAGGGACAAGGCATCATCACTCGTGTAACCACAGCGCCCACCCCAGTGAAGGCCACACCTAAACCTACCCAAACAGCACTACCATTTAGGACCAAGGATGTAAGTGCCCAAGACTACAGATGATATGTCATTCAGAACACCACAGGTTTCACCCGGAAAATACCTCATTGCATAGGTACCGATAGGCCAGAAATCTGAAAAGTCAAGCCCCCAAATCAGAGATTCTTCTGATTCTAAGTATTTCTGAGAAAAGAGCCTCCGCCTGGTAATCGTTTCTCCTGTTATGTCCTTCACTAAAGAAAAGCACGTTGTTTATTTGATCTTGTGATTCTAAAATTTGGTGTATTTTTGGTTTGGTTTGGCTTGTTTTGATTTTGTGATACTCAACTCTTCTGTTATTTTTCTCCTTTTTTTTTTTTTTTTTTTTTTTTTTCTAAAGATACTTGGGAGCCCACAGCGTCTGTACGACTTGGCAGGACCAAGCTCTATTGATTCTGAACCAAGGAAAAGATCTATTTCCAAAAGAAAGTCTCACTTGGATCTTCTCAAACTGTATGTTCCGCTTCCCTTCTGGTTACGTGTTGGTAGTCCAACACTGCGTCTCTGAAGACTTTGCCTCTTAACCCCAAATTCATAAACTCTTGATGAATCTACATTTAAAAGTGTGCACATTTAGTTATTTACCCACAAGCCACATAAAACATATTAATTTATTCTACTTACAACTTGCCTGATTTCCAACTGGCTTAAAACTGAATCTACACGCTGAAACATCTAAAAAACTATCCATTGAATTATTAAAGAGAAGAATTTTTTGATTTACAGTATGAGCTGTAGGAGTCCATTGCAAGTAGCTTCCATAGAAAAACTTAGTGTTATTTGTACAAGTAGTAGTGGCATACATCTGGCAAGAATCTGTTTATGCAGAAATGTCTTTATGATTCTTAGCCACAGCAACTGTTTTTATTTGAAGGTCTGAACATAACACAAAAATAAAATTCTCGGTGTCTGTTCTTGAATAGAACAACATATTTCCTTCTGGAATTTTTACCTGGTCCCAGAAAAGCTAGCCAACCGAGAGGGCATATGGTTTTAGGTGGAGAACTTTATCTGGAGTTTTTCCCAACCTGAGCATGTTTGAGTCATTTATTGTCTTGATGTTATGCAAGTTATGCCAATTAGACTATCTCTTTTGAATACCATGCAGTTGGCCAAGCTAATAATTCTTGTATATTTGGGGGCATTTCTTGATCTTTCACGCCTGGCTGCTGTTTTCTGTCTTGAACACTGTTTAGCATCATGGACGGCATGACAGAAGCATGCATCAAAGGTGGCATCGAAGCCTGCTACGCTGCTGTGTCCTGTGTCTGCACCTTGCTTGGGGCTCTGGATGAACTCAGCCAAGGGAAAGGCTTGAATGACATTCAAGTTCAGCAGCTGCTTCTGCGCCTTGAAGAGCTGAGGGATGGGGCCGAGTCGAGCCGGGACTCCATGGAAATTAATGAGGCTGACTTCCGCTGGCAGCGGAGGGTACTGTCTTCGGAGCACACGCCGTGGGAGTCAGGCAACGAGAGGAGCCCTGACATCAGCATCAGTGTCACCACGGACACAGGCCAGACGACCTTGGAAGGAGAATTGGGTCAGACGACACCAGAGGACCACAAGAATGGGCTCAAGTCACCAGCCATTCAGGAAGGCAAGGAGACCATGGGCAAAGGGTCGGAACCTGAGGCCATAGACCAGCCCGATGTGGTTCAGAGAAGCCACACAGTCCCTTACCCTGATATCACTAACTTCCTGTCAGTGGACTGCAGGACAAGGTCCTACGGATCTAGGTATAGTGAGAGCAACTTCAGCGTAGATGACCAAGACCTGTCGAGGACTGAATTTGATTCCTGTGATCAGTATTCCATGGCGGCAGAAAAGGACTCGGGGAGGTCTGATGTGTCGGACATTGGGTCAGACAACTGTTCACTGGCTGATGAAGAACAGACCCCTCGGGACTACATGGGCCATCGGTCCCTCCGAACCGCTGCTTTGTCTCTCAAACTGCTAAAGAACCAGGAGGCAGACCAGCACAGCGCCCGACTGTTTGTACAGTCCCTTGAGGGCCTCCTTCCCCGGCTCCTGTCCCTGTCCAGTGTGGAAGAGGTGGACTCCGCCCTTCAGAACTTTGCCTCTACTTTCTGCTCAGGTCTGTAGACTGACTTTTGCCACAATAACATTTAGAGCGTTGTGCCTTCGTGTAACTGCTTAAAGCAGTGGTTCACAACCTTCCTAATGCTGTGACCCTTTAATACATTTCCTCATGTTCCTAATACAGTTCCTCCAGCCATAAAATTATTTTCATTGCTACTTCATAACTATAATTTTGTTAGTGATATGAATCATAATATCCGATATGTAGTGTAAGGGTCCGAAAATCGCAGAAGGAAGGCTCCAAACTCAGTTGGCAAAAACAAAGAGTTTATTCAACAGAAACAACTGGCATGTGGGGGTCAAGCATTTTTGAAATGGCAACCCCAGACAAAGGCACACAGGCCTTCTTACAGGGAACTAGGGGAACTCTCCAGAGAGATTAAGTAATCTAAAAGTTCATTGGTAGGTGCTGGGGGTCACAGGTGGTCAGTGGTCTGCATTCCTAGGTCTTCAATGTTTTATCATAGGATGCGATAGGGCTGCCCAGGGCAGAGGGTCCATCCTGAGATAAGACAGTTCCCCATTTTTGTGATCTCCAGGCTGTTCTTTGTGTGTGTGTGTGGGGGGGGGTTAATGATCTTGTTCTAGATTCTATGGAGCTGGTATCTTTTTTTTTTTAAGATTTATTTATTTATTATATGTAAGTACACTGTAGCTGTCTTCAGACACCCCAGAAGAGGGCATCAGATCTCATTATGAATGGTTGTGAGCCACTATATGGTTGGTGGGACTTGAACTCAGGACCTTTGGAAGAACAGTCAGTGCCCTTAACGGCTGAGCCATCTGTCCAGACCCAGAGCTGGTATCTCATGGCCTAGTTTCTGGGACTTATGGTCTGTTCTGAGAACTGGTGCCTTATGACCTTTTTTTTTTTTTTAAATCAGTCCTGGATCTTAAATGAAGACAAATGGGTTCCTTAAATATAGACAGATGGGGTTTCTGTTGCCTTTCAGCAGGCTATTTGATATGTAGCCCCTTTGAAAAGGTCATACAACCCCCTAAGGGGGCACAACCGAAAGGCTGAGAACCACTAGCTTAAAGCGTGTCAGTAAACGCTAGCTTTTCTTCTGTTGAAGAGAGTAAAGGTCTAGAAGACTTATGGATATAGGTTTATGATGCAGAGACAAGCTCCACATCCTGGACTACTCGGTCTCGCTGTCCTTGGTGCCAAGGGAGATAGTCCATCAGGTATCAGTGGTCTAGAGCAGCTGCCTTTTCAGAGCCCAACACCACCGGTTATGGTAATGATTCAGTCTCTGGAAAATGGTAATGCTATATGGTAACAGTCTGATAGGTTATTTCTCCGCTGGCAAGATGAGCTAATTCAAGCCAGATTAGGTTATCTAGAGACAGCTTCATTGGGAAGCTGCTCTCAGTTGAGCTCACTGGCCCCAGGGACTGAGACCAGAGAAGTCACCATGGGGAGAGAGAAGTGGAGGGAGGGGGAAAGAGAGAGAGAGAAAGAGTACACGTGCAGAGAAAGAAGGAGAGAGAGAAGAGAGGGGGAGAGACCAAAATGTCTGGATGATGCAGGGAGGAGCCTCTGGGGGAAGGGCAGCCCTGCCCTTGGGCTGGAAAGTTCAGGGTTGGGGGCAGGGTATGCCAGGTAGGGACTGAGGGATGCTGGGAGGACCTGGAGGCCAGGTCTGCTTTGATAGGTAAAATACGCACCTCAGTCCCTTGTGTGTATGGGGGAGGGATGTCTAAAAATCAAACACAGTCTTCGTTTTGAAATTATAATTATGCAATGCGTCAGGGAGATGCTCAGACCGTAAAGACAACCTGAGTCGTAAGCCAGATATCTACCTTTGTGGCGCTTTTATTATCATATCTTAATTGCAGCATTTTCATACATGTACCTAATGTATTTTCATTGTGTTCACCCCCTCTACCCTTGTTTCCCTCCTACTGATCTCCTTCACCCATGATCCTCTCCCTCTTTCTTTTGTCCCTAATTGTAGAAGTGGGCCTAAGGGTAGGCATGGGGTTGGGGAGGCTGGTGGGTGTGAGCCAATGGATTTCCGTAGGATTGTATATGAGAGAACGGGAGACGCTTTTGTTTATGGGATTATGGGCATCTCACCAGTAACTAGACCTCTGAAGAAGGTTACTTTCTTCCCTGCCACCAACCATAATATAAATCCTCAGGGAGGAGTGAGAACCTCCCTTTCTGTGACAGAACTTTGGTGGGTTCAATCTTCTTCAAATTTTGAAGCCCAAGACTGCAGTAAGTATGTTGTCTTAGGTTTTTTTATTGTTTTGATAAGTGTGACAAAAACCAACTTGTGGAGAGGTTTATTACACCTTATAGCTTACAGTCCTTCATGAAGGGAAGTCAGGGCAGGGACCCAAAGCCGAAACAAGAGCAGAAACTGTGAAAGAGTACTACTTCCCTGGCTCACTCGCCACGGTTTTCCCAGCCTGCTTCCTTACGAAACCCAGGACCATGTGCCAAGGAGCGGCACCACCCACGGTGGATGTGACTCCTACATCGATAATTAATCAAGAGAATGCTCTATAGACTTCCCTACAGGCATCTGATGGAAGCATTTACTCAACTGAGATTACCCTTCCAAGTTAACTCTAGGTTTGTGTGAAGTTGACAAAGCCCAGCTCGTACATGCGTCAAGCCAGAAAGTCGGTTTCACACCCATCCTCCCTTCTTTTGTCTCTTGTGGTCTTTCTGTCACTTGCTCCCTGATGTCCCCTGAGCCTTGGAGAGACTGGTGTTGATTTTCTGCTTATAGCTGAGCATTCAACCTTCACTTATTCTCAGAAGTTAGGGGTTTTTACACTTACTGCTTGCCACTGTAAAAGGAAGCTTCTCTAACTGTGGCTGAGAGCAGCACTATACTGACTAGTTTTAGGTCAGCTTAACACAAACTAGGGCAGAGCAGTGGCTCTCAACCTGTCGGTCACTGCCCCTCTGGTATATTGGCACGTTTAGCTACACCGCTCGGCTCCCGACAGGTCCCACTCCCAGCCCTCCCGCATAGGAGCTCTTTGGATTCCCGAATGAAAGACACATACTCATTAATTAATTTTTGACATGCTGTGACTAGCTCAAAGGCTGAGCACTCCTAAACCTTCCCCTGTTAGCAAACACTCCCCTCTGGTATTCCTGAGACTCCTAAACCTTCCCCTAATAGGGGAAGTGGCTAGTGGCCACCTACCCAAATTCTTAACATGGCTGGCTGGCTTTCTCTCCTGCAGCTCTTACATCCCATCCTTCTCCCCAAGGTCATGACGATCCTCTCTTGTCTTCCTTTCTCCCACTTCCTAGCCTGCACAAATCTAAAGGTCCCTCCTCAGTCTACCTGCCCAGCCATTGGCTAGTGGCTCTTTATTGATCGATCAAATGGGGAAAACGCACCCTCAGTTTATCGTCTACATCGCTGTGTCCAGGCCCACAGATTAGCACTTGTCTTAGTTACTTTTCTAATACTGTGACGAAACACCATGAGCAAACGCAAACCCAGGAGGAAAGGCTGTATTTGGATTACATATCCTGAATCACAGTCCACCAAGGAAAACCAAGGCAGAAACTCAAACCAGGCAATATCCCGGAAGCAGGAGCTGCTGCAGATGACGTGCCAGGATGCTGCTCACTGGTTTGCTTCTCATGGCTTGCTCAATCTGCTTCCTTATAGCACCCAGGACCACCAGGTTGGCACCATCCAAAATGAGCTGGGTCTACCCCATCAAATCACTAATTTTAAAAATGCCCTACAGGCTTGCCTGCTTCCTGACTGATTTTATACAGGATTTTTTTTTTCACCCAATTGAGGGTCCCTTTTCTCAGATTACTCTAGTTTGGTGGTTCTCAACCTTTTACTCATGTTGTGGTAACCACCAACCATAAATTTATTTTTGTTGCTACTTCATTACTGTATTTTCTCCTGTTACGAGTAGTAATGTAAATATTTGGTATGTGGGATATCTGATACGTGACCCCTGTGAAAGGGTCATTCAACCACCAAAGTGTTGGGGATTGGTTCCAATGCTTTGAATTAATCTGACCCCACCAAATCAGGAATCTGCATGCCCAAACACCAGAGGTCCTTGTCCCTAATTGGTTTTTGATCAGGGCCTTTGACTTCCTCAGCCACTTATATTGGTTAGGTTAATAGTTTCAGACATTAACTCTCCCTATGGAATAGGCCTTAAATTCACTTAGGAAGCAGTTGGTTACCATAGGATTCTTGCCTGTGTCGTGCTAACGGTACATCTTATCTCAGTCCGTCAGTAGTATGGCTTGCAGAGTCTACGGCTGAGAATGATGTGAGTGTCAGTTCTCCCAAAGCAACCGGAATAGCGCCACCTATGAACGCTTTTCACCACCACGGTGATACCCAGAAGGGAAGAAGTGTCTAGTCAGGTTCCAGCTTGATTTTTCTGTGTCCTGAGACCAGTTTGTGTAGTGACTTCAGCAATAGGATCTTACCCTCTAGTTCTGATGAGCAATTAACTCAATTAATACAATTGTTTGTATTGTTTGAGGATCTTTGAGACTTTTTGACCGATTATTCATAGCAAGACAGTCCACCCTCTGCACTGGAATTTTCCTTTAATAACCAATGGCTTCTGGGAGTTACTTGTCCCACCACACAAAGGTACCTCTGTTCAAACATATGTTTGTTATTGATTTTAATTTTTAATTACCTTACCAAGTATCATATTTCCTCGTGGCTTTTTCATACGTCGTTATTTTGAGCTGACATTATTCTTCCACCCCAGATCTTTAATTATTCATTTATATATTAAAATGTTTAAACCTTTTTTCTCCCTTGCTCTGTCATCTGGCCTCTGCTCTCTTAACTGAACCAGTCACTTAACATTTCCTGCCCGGGGACACCTATGACCAGACTGCTGGTTATGTCACTGGCATGAACTTCTCTAGCTGAGTGAATAAATAGTCTTTTTTTTTTTCTTTTTTCAAGCCAAATTGCTTATGGTGTTTTGTAAGGGAACTGGGAAGTACTCACACAAATGGATTTTCTAAGACAGTGTTTGACCTGATCCATAACTGCTTCCGAAGTACCTTTTTAATATTGCACAGAACAAGGTGTCATCTGGGTTAACTGGATTCTCAGGACCGAAAGCATCTCCATCCGTGCCCAGAAACGGGTAGGAGGTCACCTACCTACGTGAGAATGGCTCTCCCGTAGATGAGTGGTTCCGAGTGGGCTTGAGACTGAATGCAAAGCTGACTGCTGATGATAGGGTATTTATAATTTTATCAAATTTTACGAGATAAAGCAGTAAAATCTAAATCTCAGATTTTTTTTTTTTTAAAAAAAAATAATGGCTGTTTCTTTAGGTTTTAACAGTTCTGACTCTAGATTCCTAGTTAGCAAGATAATTAGTCTCTACTTCCCTGATGGTTCCCATGGCAGGATCAACCCCAAAGTTGGAGCTTATATAAGATCTGAAACGGAGGGACTCTGACGACTTCTAACTCCAGTGAGCCCTGGTGACCCAGTTCATTGGCTACTGGGGCACCATAAATCTTGCTGTGTACTTGCGAGCCTGGAGGCAGAAGATTCTGGCCCAGCTGGGACTCCCTGCGCACCTCCATCTGTGTTCGTTACAACGCCACAGGTCTTTGCGGACACAGGAAGCCCTACACTGCAGCCCATACTAGCTAAGCACCCTCGTGTCTCTGCCTTGCTCTCTCCTCTCGCTGCCCCTCAGGGAGCGAGTCTCGGTCTTTGGAAGAGGTCCGAGCCTTGCAAATCCAAAGCATGAAGACAAGGACACTGTTACTAGCTTCAGCGGCTAGCTATGGTTTCAACGACCCCCAAAATGGCCATCTACGTTTACCTCAACGTCTTTGTGGAACTCAAAGTAAAAAAAAAATTAGTTCTAGACTAAGTAATTATGTTTGTCTGTCTTGGTGTTTTAGGCTTATGTGTTTGCAGGTATTATAAGACTCAATGATTACTGAAGGAGAAGGATTCATATTTCTCTTTCCCATTAAGTCTGAGGTTGGCCATTCAGAGTTCCTCAGTGACCCAGGGCCTGGGCACACTCTGTTCTTCTCTGCTCTGCTTCACAGTGACTGACATACTAAAGTTTTCTTCAACTAAGGTGGCCTCACTGGCCAAGCTGCATATACACCCTTCATGTCCAACCAGGAGGAGAGACAGCAGAATAAGGTCACAAAAGCCCCTCCTTGGAGATCAGTTTGGCTGCTTTAAAGGGTGTTCTATATGCCCCATGTCTAGATGACCCTATTTGATATATTATGTCATTATTTCTTTTAATTTTGCTAGGAATAAACATATACCACTAAACTGATATTTTAATCATCTTCCATGTACAAATGAGCACAACTTGTATTTATTGTATTGTGCAACCCTCAGGACCATTTCTAGAGCTCTGCCTCTAACTAGACATGAGTTCTTCTCCAATTCCCAGTTAATACTTAGCTACCTCTGTAAACGTATCCATCTAGGCAGTGCACATCAGCGCATTCTACATAGTTATCATTTTCATCTCACTTATTGTATGTAGCAGAATGTTCTCAAGGTTCATCTGCGTTACAGCACTGACTAATATGTCATTTTATATGTCCCCTGCAGTTGATTACCCACTTGTTCCTTGCTAAACATGTGGTTGTTTTCTTTTTCTTTTTCTTTTCTTTTTTTTTTTTGTTGTTGTTGTTGTTGTTTTTCGAGTCAGGGTTTCTCTGTGTAGCCCTGGCTGTCCTGGAACTCACTTTGTAGACCAGGCTGGCCTCGAACTCAGAAATCCATCTGCCTCTGCCTCTCTGCCTCTCTGCCTCTCTGCCTCTCTGCCTCTCTGCCTCTCTGCCTCTCTGCCTCTCTGCCTCTCTGCCTCTGCCTCCTGAGTGCTGAGGTTAAAGGCGTGCTTCACCACGTTCACCACGCCCGGCTAGAAGGTTTGTTTTTTGTTTTTGGGGGTTTGTTTTTTTTTTTTTTTTTTTTTTTTTTTTTTTTTTTTTTTTTTTTTTTTTTTTGGTTGCTTTCACCTTTTGGCTACTGTGAATAATCCTGCAGTTAGCACTGCTGGTCAAGCACATGTTCAAACCCTGCTCTCAGTTCTTCAAGGCATATGGTGCAGAGTATAATGACTGACTCTGACAGTCATTTGGTATTTAGATTTTTTTTTTGTCTTTGTTTGTTTGTTTGTTTTTAGGTTGTTCATTTGAGACTGTGGCTCACTGTGCAATCCTGGCTGGCCTGGAACTTGCTTTGTAGAGCATGCGGGCCTTGAACTCACGGAGATCCTCCGGCCTCTGCCTCCTGAGTACTGGGCTTAACCGTGTGCCTCACCATGCTCAGCTTGTGAATATTTACTTTCACTTTTATTATGTAAACAAGATCTTTACATTGCCCCTGTTTGCCTGCGATTCACTAGGAAACCCTAGCTGACCTGGACTCCTGTTCCAGCCACCTGAGCGCTGAGAGGCAGGCGTGTGACAACACCCCTGGCCCCAAGTGCTGCCTTAGGTGCCTTACGTAAGTGACTAGAGTTGGTTCTGATCCACCATGTGGATTTTTTACTCCTGCATCAAACAACCTTTAAGAACCTGCTCTGTGACAGGCACTATCTTCGGCACCCGAGGGTCTCTAATGAACAAAACAGTAGCCACACCCACTCTCAGATCTTGCATTAGAATGCTAAGAGCAGACCATAACCAAATGTGCAGGTTGATAAGAGTGGCTGCTGCCTGTAATCTCCGTGCCTGGGAGGCTGAGGCAGGAAGAATAAGTATGACACTGACTTGAGCAACCTAATGAGGCCTGTCACAAAAAGCCAAGAAGTAAAGGTGTTGCTTAGCAAGTAGAGCATCGACCTGGTGTGTATATGAAACCTGGCTTCAATCCCTAGCGCGCGCGCGCACACACACACACACACACACACACACACGCACAAGCACACACATACTTGCTTGTCTGCACACATATGCATGCCTACACCTATGTAAACTATCAATATAATGCTAAGTAGAATAAGTGGCATCAACGCAGTATATACAGGGTAAGAAAGCAGTATGTACAGGGTAAGAAAGCAGTATGTACAGGGTAAGAAAGCAGTTTGTGTAACCTGGAAGGAAGCTATGGGACTGAAAGGGAAGGTTTCTGAGAAGCTGACTTGAGCATAAATCATCAACAGTCTAGGAGACGAAGGCAGGCGTGGACAGGAGTGGGAAGAAATAGCAAGCAAGTTGAAAACAAGAGGCGAGAGCAGATGAGATTGAATGGCTTTATGTTGTCATGGAAAGCATCTGGAAATTTTGACCCGTAAGAAATTTATAGAGGGCTCAAAGGGCTTTACCCAAGTCACCACTGCTAATTAACAGCTAGAGATCCAGTGGTAAAAAATCAACTCCAGGGCTACAAGATGGCTCAGTGGGTTAGAGCCCTGACTGCTCTTCCGAAGGAAGGTCCTGAGTTCAAATCCCAGCAGCCACATGGTGACTCACAACCCTCTGCAATTAGATCTGACGCCCTCTTCTGGTGCATCTGAAGACAGCTCCAGTGTACTTATGTATCGTAATAAATAAATCTTTGGGCCGGAGCAAGCAGGGACTGAGGGAGCCGTTGACCAGAGCAAGCAGAGGTCCTAAAATTCAATTCCCAACAACCACATGAAGGCTCACAACCGTCTGTACTGCTACAGTGTACTCACAGACATTAAGAGAGAGAGAGAGAGAGAGAGAGAGAGAGAGAGAGAGAGAGAGAGAGAGAGAAGGGAAATCAACTCCAGAACATGCCCTTCCTGATATGCTACAAAATGCATCTGGTCCTGTGAGTGCGCTAGCTAGCAGTCAGCACTATTTAGAAGTGTTCTGCACAGTGGGGTTTCTATTGCTGGAATCTATCCTGGCTCTCCAGATGCAAGTTCTAGCACACTGTGGGAGCCCCATGGATGCCTTCATTTCTTCTCACAGGCATGATGCACTCTCCTGGCTTTGATGGAGGCAGTAGCCTGAGCTTCCAGATGCTGATGAATGCGGACAGCTTGTACACAGCGGCACACTGTGCCCTACTGCTCAACCTGAAGCTCTCCCACGGCGACTACTACCGGAAGCGACCAACCGTGGCACCAGGCATGATGGTGAGCGTGAGCTCTGGCGTGGGTTCTCCCCTGGACAAGCAATGACGTCAGCTGTCACTGTGCAGCCAAGTGCCGGGTATCTAGGGTGAAACTGGCCAGTGTGTTCTGTGTCCCCCTGCCCTGCAGTACCCATGCCTGGGCAGGTTTGGAGGGTGGAGAGGATGAATGTGAAATACACACGGTCATCACTTGCGTATTTCATGCCTTTTGTAAGGTGTGTAGTAAGGATGGTGTTGACTATCCTGTGGCTGGCTCCCTTTGGCTTAACAAACTGCTTCCTTGACGTCAGTTTGGGAGTCTAAGTCATGAATTGCAGGAAGGAATCAATGATCGCTTCTTTCTTGAATGAAATATAACCTTCCAGTGTTACTTGATGACAATGTAAGAGTGTAGGTCAAGTCTTCCTTGGGCACATATACTCCCTGCTGCTACTGGGACAACAAAAAGAAGAAACTATGGAAGGTAGTCAGTCACTCAGGTGAGAACCCTCCCAACAACCAAAACCAAGAACGTGAGAGGTGTGGCATCCCGGTCCTTTCACAGGCTATTTGTCAAATGATGTCACAAATAATACACCTGTGTGGAGCTTGGGCTGCATCCCAGCTTCCCCCCCCCCCCGCCTCCTTTTATCCTTACCCCGTCCCCCAATTGAAAAGCTCTGATTCAGTTAGGGTGGGAAGGGGGAGCAGTGTGGGAGGCTGTTTATTCACGAGAGTGTACATTCGGTCCCCTTCCTTGGCCTCTCTGCAGAAAGAGTTCATGAAACAGGTGCAGTCCAGCGGCGTGCTGATGGTCTTCTCCCAGGCCTGGATTGAGGAACTGTACCATCAGGTGCTGGACAGAAACATGCTGGGAGAAGCTGGCTACTGGGGCAGCCCTGAGGACAACAGCCTTCCCCTCATCACCATGCTCACCGGTCAGTGGGTAATGCCAAGGTCATCGAGTGCGCAGTAGATGGGGGGAAGCTGATGTTCTGGGCCCTTTTAGAAATGGCACATGCTTGAACGGGCTGTGAGGAACGGTTCCAGGAAGGCATCCTGAAAACACCCCTCGAGCATTTGCTCTCCTGTTGTCACGGACAGCCTGGTGTGCTCACTGTCACCATTGGGTAGGGCTAACTTGGCACCCTCAGTGTTGGAGTAGCACTGTAGGCTCATTGATGGACTTGTGTGACTCCTGGAAGCTCTCCCATGCTAATAGAGACCCTGCATTATTTAGTTCTCCTGGGATTTGCCCATCGATGATGCAAAGCTGCTGGTTTTCTACTTGGCCTTGTCCCCATTTCCTGTCAGTATTCTTGTCCCACCTGTACCAGAATTTAAAATAATGCCAAATACTGGCTTTCCCGGTATCCTTCTCTATAGTGTCAAAAATTTTAATATCCCTTTTAACTGCTAGAAATTTCAAGTGAACATATGGAAAATAGTATGTATTGTCTCAAGGTAGGGTGATTTTTGACAAAAGTAGACCTTTCTAGGTTTCCCTGGCTTACCAATAAGGTTCAAAACTTTGATATGCTCAGCAGATAAGATAAATGTTCAAGGCTGATTTTTGTTGTTGTTTTATTTGGGTTTTTACTGGTTCTGGGTTCCCAGATTTATTTACAATTGAATTGATTGACTTATAGTCTGAATTGTCCTCTCATGGCTGTAGCTCGTGGGACACATGGGGCATGTTGCTATACTAGAAGCAGTGTTTCCTGCAACATTTATATTTTCTCAAAAAAAAAAAAAGTGGCTCTATGGCTCATGTGTAATAAATAGAATGGATTTTTGTTGAAACGACATAAATATTATGGTGGCTACTGTTTATTTATTTTTTTTATTGGTCTACCAGAAGGGAAGACATTAGGGATGGCTTTGCTCTTGTGCTTGGCAGATATCGATGGTCTAGAGAGCAGTGCAATTGGTGGCCAGTTGATGGCGTCAGCTTCAGTGGAGTCACCTTTCACCCAGAGCAGGAGACTTGATGACTCCACGGTAGCAGGTAAGACCTTCATCACCTCTGAGTGTAAAAATGTACATACATTACACATGTCACCAGCAACCAAACTGGTAATGGTGGCTTCAATAAATTATGGCTTTGTCTGGCGGGTGAAGGTAGCTAATGAAATTGCCCAGCTAAGACAGTGGTATTCCATTCATTATTTATGATCACTGTGTGAAACCTGACCCAACACGCTCTATAATACATTGCATATCCCGTTGTAGAATTACATGTAACTCAGAACTGCTTAGCTGAGGCCTGTAGAACCTCAGACCCTACTTGGTCATTCCTTTTGTCTCTGAAAAGTGGCCAATGACCCTCTTTTCTTGTAGGTGTTGCGTTTGCCCGTTATATTTTGGTGGGCTGCTGGAAGAACCTGATTGATACCCTGTCAACTCCCTTGACTGGCCGGATGGCAGGAAGCTCCAAGGGGCTGGCCTTCATCCTTGGAGCTGAGGGCATCAAAGAGCAGAACCAGAAAGAGCGAGATGCCATCTGCATGAGCCTTGATGGGCTGCGGAAAGCTGCGAGACTGAGCTGTGCGCTCGGTACCCGTGGGGATCCCTGACTCTTGGCCTGAGGGCGGGTCTCTTCAGAACTCACTGGGCAACACATCATTGAGAAGGGGTTCTTCTGAGATGTATCTGGAGAGCATAATTAATGGGTAGCTGTCTCTCTCTCTCTGAAGGGGTTGCTGCTAACTGTGCCTCGGCTCTTGCCCAAATGGCAGCTGCATCCTGTGTCCGGGAAGAGAAAGAAGAAAGGGAAGCCCAAGAGCCCAGTGATGCCCTAGCACAAGGTAACAGCTGCAGGCCAGGATCTACCTGGTGATACCACTCACTAGCAACTGGTCCCCATTCTGTGTGTGATACATAGTAGGTAATTGCCACTAGTCAGGAACCCCTCGGGACCACAGGCCTGAGTCTGTTTTAGATTAGGGAATTTAGCTAGTTTTGATGGTGTCTCCTCACAAGAGAGTCATACTGGCTACCAATGACAAGGAAAGTACGGTTGGCTGCTGACAAGAGTGCCAGGGGCCTCCCTGGCAGAGCCTCCACCTGGGTCATCATCAGGCTGCTAGAGCACATTAGATATCCCTCTGGTTACAGCAGGACTGGCAAACTGGCCAATGTTCTGAGGGTTAAAAAAATCAAACAGAATCTATAAAAGGGAGCCCGAAAAACTTCACTCAGGAAAACTTGGGTTTTTGTGGACACAAGAAAGGGTCAGTGAAACTGATAATCTCCTAGACACAAGGAAAGACAATGTCTTTCCTAATACCAATGGAAGATGCAAGGCATCCATCAGGCTGAAGGAGAAATACAAACATGGTCCAAATTGTACTGATGCTATCTGTGGATAGCTAGACATAGAAATGTGTATTCTTAGCAAAGATAAGCAATTTAGGTCACTGTTCCACAAATTTGAGTAATATTTAGGAACTTGTTAACAAGCAAAATAGTTCTTCTATTTCTTTTAAGAATGTAAGAATAGTTCTTATATATCTGGGGGAAGGAGGAAAAAGGAATCAAAGCCTACTTAAGTACCTATTAACTACACACAAGTGTGCACATTTAGCCACCTGTAGTGGTGAACATCTGTATGCCAGACCGCAAGAGTTTGAGAGGAGAGGGTCACAAATTTGAGACCCGCTTGAGTTGCACAGCAAGAACTTACTCAAAAATATAAATTGTAAGGTCTAGAGAGATGGCTCAGCAGTTAAGAGTGCTTGCCCTTCAATCATGAGGACCACAATTCTCAGATCTTGTCTCCCAAATTACAAGTCAGGCACAACATAAAGGTCTTCCTTCCACGCTAGTTCTCAGGGATACAGCACCCTAACTCAGGTCTGTGTAGATCTCTGCAGGTCTCTGCAGATGCACAGGTATGCATGCCTACACATATGTGTGTGCATACATTTATACACGCACACACACACATAAATAAGTAAGTAAGCAAATAAATAAATAGATCAATAAATAATTAAATAAAATAATGAATCTTTAACAGAGTTCTTGTAGCTGGAGAAATGGATCACCTGTTAAGAGCACTAGCTGCTCTTCCAAGTTATATTTTCTGTACCTATGTGGTGGCTCACACCCATCTGTACGGTTCTGACATCCATTTCTGACCTCTGAGGGAACACACATGCAGATGTGCCCATACATACATGCAAATAAAACACTCATACACATAAAATAAATATTTTTAAATGTTTATTTTTTTTATAATTACAGTTCCTAAAACTGAACACTTTACAGAGCTAAAAATGTTCTAATCATAAACAAATACAAAATAAAATCGGTCTTATATTCATGAGGCAAATAATGCTTTCCTAAAAATAACCTCCTTCTGACATGAAACTGGCTGAGTCACTTGAAGATAGTTTTCTCCATTCCTTAGCCCTGAATTATCACCCACCACATCTGGTAACCGGAAAGCTTTCTTTAAGGATGGTACTGCCATTTGGCCTTGTGTTGTAACTTAGCATGAGTGATGTACCAAATCAATTTTTGTATTCTTCCTCAGTTATCACCGCTCTATTTTATTTCTATAAAGCATTCTTTACAGCTTACAGATACAAGTGTGGATTCGGGGGATAAAATGACATCATGAAAGAAGTCATCCTTGTGCTCCAGATACATACACATAGTTTTCTAGATGACCACATCAGAAATAATATTAACCTCAGAAATAATATTTAATCACAGAGAGACTTACTTGCATACTGCCAAGAATTTCTTGATTTTTATAAGTTGGGGTGCACAGGGAAGGATGAAGAATCTGGAAACAGATGTTTTGGTTGGGGTTAGCACACGGAGCTCACCCACAGTGGTGCTATGTCTCACTAGACCCATGGGTGGGCTGGAAGGAACTGTACCTAGCTCAGGATCCATCTGACCCTAGAGCCACAGAGCAGGGGTCACCAGTGAATGGGGTCTTGTCTGACCATGACTTTGCATGTGGACGATGGAGACCTGCTGAAGAGGTGCTTGCAGCCAGTGAAGTAGATCATTTCCCTTTTGCTCTTGCATGAGAACACACTCTTTCATTTCCATCTTGTCTCTCTCCCTTTCTGTCTCCCTTACTCAGACTGCTATTTTAATAAATGTCTTTCTGGCACAGTGAAACTAAAAGTGGAGCAGAAACTGGAGCAGATGGGGAAGGTGCAGGGGGTGTGGCTGCACACAGCCCACGTCTTGTGCATGGATGCCATTCTCAGCGTAGGCCTGGAGATGGGAAGCCACAACCCGGACTGCTGGCCACACGTGTTCAGGTGCATGATGGGATCCCCACCCCTAACGGCACAGACCCTGCCTTGGAAAGCCCGGGGTGGTAGAGAGGGTGTAGACTGCAGAGTCTGTCAGCATCTCAGTAGAGCATTCGCCGTTTAGATACATTTCTAGTGAGACACGAGAGACAGAAAAGAGGACCAGAGAGACGTACCTGCCGAACGTATGTTTCAGAGAACAGAATGGCAGAACTGGATTCAAGGAATTGTGATCTATCTCTTGGCATTGCTGTGGGGGGACAGATGTATAATAGCAATGGGGAAAAGGTTGCTTTCTTGAGTGGCAGATAGAACACAACCATGCAGTTTAAATGAGAGTACAATGTCCTTTCTATTTACAAAAAAAAAACAGGACCCTGGATAACACACATCATTATATACAGTACCTCATTAAAGACATCTAGTGTCAGTGGACAAAGAAACATAAGAACACAATAATACATCTGTGCAAAGCACCACCAAGAATTTGACTCTTAAGTTTTGTGGCGTGGAAGTAAAGAGAGTTCCAGTCAGCACCTGTAAAATAAAAACAAAATGATGACCACTCAGTAGTACAACTCTGAAGTCCAAGTCAGGAACCACATCTCCCCAGGCACTGGCATTAGACCAGAAGAAAGAAAATGAGCAGATCACCCCTGGAAAAGAACAGTTAGGTGATAACCCAGCAAGGTCTGAGTTCAGTTCGACTTCACTAAAACAAATATAGCTCCAAGTGCTAGTTGAGTTCCTGAGAGAAAACTATGCAGAATGCCTAAGGGTTGTAAAACTAACCTTTCGCATGTAGCTTTAAAAACACTACCAGTAGCCTTAGCTTTGGAGCTATGACCAAGCTGCCAGCCCCTCCCAGCTTAGCTCCGGATTGGTCTAACCATCCCCCAAAACAGCTTCTCTTTTTCTACGACACCTTTGTTCCACGGATAAAAAACATTCGGACAGCTTTATTACTTTAGAACTTGTATTACTTTAGAAATTGTGCTGGCTAGCACAATTTCTGGGCATAGAATCTCCTGCCTGGAAAGGCATGCCCTCATCAATTATTATCTCCATTTTTTTCCTCCTGTCCTAAACTTATTAGCTACCTTGTATCAGCTAGCCCCCACCAACCTCTTTGGCCCCCCACCCATAGCAGAGACTGCGGTCCTAGCTGCCCCAAGGCCTTATTACATGACTGCTGCTGCTTTCTTGTGTAAAAGCATGGCAGAAAAGGCCCTCTTTTCCCCTTCATCTGCCTTTTCCTCCTAGAACCCAGAAGTCCCACCTGGACCTTCTCTCCAGCAATTGGCTCTCAGCCTTCTTCACTGACAAAATCAAGAACCAGTTAGGGAACCAGACCTTAGTATCAGCACCTCCCCCTACACCAACCAGCGTGAAAGGAACATGTGAAAGGACCAGGATGTAGCAGCCTGGAGCAAAGTGGAGTGAGATAGAAGAACTGATAACTAGATGTTTTGCCTTGGTCTTACAAAACAGACAAACAAACAAAACAAACAAAGGGAAGAGATTCGGGGGTCACCCAAGCACTATATGTGAATTCAACAAACTCCCTAACTATAGAACACCGGAATGGTTACCAGGATGCCCATCGACAGCAAATAAATTATCTGAGATTTCCTAGAATGCATCTTAAATCTTAAGTTCAATTAGAAACAAACCCTTTGGAAGTTGGCAGTTGTACACATGTCTGTTCTGTTCCTGCCATGCTAGGGGATTTCCCCCTTCACCCCATTCCCTACTTGGACACAGGCATCTGGAGCTATCGGCATCAGACACGTCACAGCTGGGTAGACGTCTGCTGCGTCCACAGAGCCTGTCCGCTAAGCATGTTCATTTGGGATCCTTTCGTAAGGAAGTGCTCCTCGGCTAATTAAGAGCATAGTCCAGAGGGAGAAGGGCTTCCTCGGGGAAAGTTTTTTCAAATAAGTTGTCTAGTAAAACAGTAACCTAAGCCACAGAAGTGGTAAACAGAGCTCTATTGCCTGTCTTTTCCCCAGCAGTGATGTGTGAGAGAGTCTAAGGAATCCCTTACCCGTGCCAAGGCTGGCCCAACCCAAAACAAATCGTCCGTCTCTTAAGTAGTAACAGACATAGTGAGGAAATGGCGGCGCAAAATATCATAAGAGGAAAGGAGAAAAGCTGAGGCAAACTCCAGGGGTAGCTGGATTTCGTTTCACCTCACTGGGATGAGTAGAGTCGGCCATGCTGGGCTACAGTATTCACTTCCTGTTTGACTCTTTCTAGGGTGTGTGAGTATGTGGGCACACTGGAGCACACCCACTTCCGCGATGGTGTCTCCCAGCCCCCACTGACCATCCATCAGCCACAGAAGACATCTGGGAGCTCTGGCCTCCTTGGGGAAATTGAGTTTAAGAGCTCATCCCAGGAGCAGAGCCTGGAGCAGGGGCCTTCCCTGAACACAGCCCCTGTGGTCCAGCCACACTCCATCCAGGAGCTCGTTCGGGAATGTAGCCGTGGCCGGACCTCGGACTTCCGGGGAGGGAGTCTGAGTGGGAACAGTGCTGCCAAGGTGGTGCTCAGCCTTTCTACCCAGGCCG
The DNA here is from genome assembly GCF_900095145.1 of Mus pahari. Lineage (NCBI taxonomy): Eukaryota > Metazoa > Chordata > Mammalia > Rodentia > Muridae > Mus > Mus pahari. The sequence goes on along the minus strand of NC_034610.1, from coordinate 42,231,865 downwards.
ACAGGTATGCAAGGCCAGCTCACTCGGAGGATGCTTAAGCAGGGCTTGCCTGTTGGCTATGCCTGTGTTAATTCGTCTGGTCTCAAAATCAGCCTGGGGAATAACAATGCATTAACCAGTTACTAAAAATGCTTTGCATCGTGTGTGTGTGTGTGTGTGTGTGTGTGTGTGTGTGTGTGTGTGTGTGTGTGTGTNGTGTGTGTGTGTGTGTGTGTGTGTGTGTGTGTGTGTGTGTGTGTGTGTAAGTGTATATGTATGTAGGAAAGCCTTGCCTATTCTTCGGGTACTGTCTACTTTTTTTGTTTGCTTGCTTGCTTGCTTTTTGAGACAGTATCTCTCATGGCCTCTAGAGCTTATCAAGGAAGTGAGGCTGGCTGACCAGCAAATTCCAGATCTAGACGTGTACTTGCCTCTTCCACACCAGGGTTTGTTACAAGTGTGAGCCATTGCACTCTGCTTTTTTAATGTGAGCTCTCGGGGTTGAATCCAGCTTCTCTGGCTTGCAAGGCTACAATCAATTGATATCAACTGAACTTCCCCCATCCCTCTTTCCATTGTCTTCCCTCCTACCACATACCATTTTTTGAATGAACCATCCTCTAATGCCTGAGTCCCAGATCTGAAGTGGACTACCTAAAATTTAGTCTATGGTTTTACTATCATGTCTGACTTCCTTGCTAGTAAAATAAGATTTTTTTAAAAGTAATTTTCAGAAGGTAGTTACGAGGTTGAATTAAGTATTACTTAAATTTTAGTGAGTCTTGCTACAAAATCCCTTACTATGGGTTGTAGCGATAGCTCAGTGGACAATGTGTTGATTGTAGAAGGATGGAAATCAGAGTTCAGATTCGCAGGACTCATATAAAAAGCCAGGCAGGCTTGGTAGCTCCCTGAGATCATACCACTTGGTAGTTGAAGACAGGCTCCCTAAGCCAGTCTTCAGTTACCTAGGCTAGCAAAAACTGTCAAACCCTGCATTCAGTAAGAAAACCTGCAGCAGTAAATAAGTGGAATGAAAGAGATCAAGATGAAAAAACAAAGAAGACACCCATTGTCAACTTTAGGTTTATGCGCATGTACATACACACACACACACACACACACACACTTGTACTCACGAAATGAAAAAATAAAGGCATTCCCACCCAGAAATATGGTACTTACTGATGTCTAAGAACCACATTAAGGTGAAGAAGGCAAACCAGCTGCTGCCTCAGATGTTTGACAACAGGTCCGGATTCTGGGAGTGCTTGTGATCACCAGTCACACCACATCACCTTATTTATCCCTTCAAAGTATAGTTGTTATACCCAGGCTTCCTACAAAAAGGGCAGACAGGAGGTGCTAGGGCAGCAGGCCAAACATTTGCTGGCTGGGCTCAGACAGCCTGACTTCCTGTTCTGATTTTGACATTGAGGAGCCTGTAGTTTCTATAGAAACAGTTAAACTTAGACTCATTTTCCCCCCACTGATTCACACAATTTGTACATGTTCCAACTGGTAGAAAATCACTTGCTTCTAAGTATCCAATAAATTGGCTATTAAATGTTTTAAAATCCAGGAAGTGGTACATGGGTGTCAGGGAGAGTATAACACACTCCTGTAGACTCTTTTCTAGAGCGTAAGAAAAAGAAATGGTTATGATCCAGAAGCAAAATAGAAAATAGCAAATAAAATGTGTGTGTACTGTGTGTACTATGTGTATGTACTGGTGTGTGTGAATCTTGTATATGAGTATGTGTATGTATGTGCATGTGTGTGTTGTGTATGTGCTGTGTATGCTATGTGTATGCGTTTTTTTGTGTGCTACGTTTTTTTTTTTTATCGAATATCTCCTGCCAATGTAAGGCCTCAGTTGCAACTATAATTATCTTTGAAGTAGACACAAAAGACTTTGCTACTATATTAATAGAATTTCTTGGAAGAATTAGTCAAAGAGGCAATTTATTATAATTAAATATCTATTAATACTGGCTATAAAAATAAATTTTAAAGTTTGTTAATTTTTTTTTATATGCAAAGCATGGTATGCTGATAATCTTTATTTTAGACAACCCCTTCACATCAGTGTGTGTGTGTGTGTGTTGTTGTTGTTGTTGTTCTGTCTTTTTGTCTCACTTTCTGTCTGGGAATGGTCAGTTTACTCAAAAGGCTAGGTCTTACAAGTTCTTGAGCCCCTCTGCCTTCTCTGCCTGAGATCATCTGCTGAGATTCAGCTCCCAGGCTCAGACTGCATCCGCGTCTCTCAAAGACTCCAATGAACAGGCCACCATAAAGAGATGACAATATAAATTAATGTCAGTGGCTATGGTATCAAGCACTTTCCCAGACACTTCACACAGACCAGCCAACACTCCAGGCTCCCCAGCCATGAGTCTTATGAACTTTATTTCTTAGAGGAGGAAATATAGGTCAGTGGAGTCAACCAATTTGTGTTAAGCCATTACACTTTAAAATAATAGAGCCAGCAAATGCTTCAAAGTCTCTCTCTCCACAGATTCTTGCTACTTATAGACAGAATCCAAAAGCAGAACAAAAGTGCAGGGTCTTCTCTTCTCTTCTCTTCTCTTCTCTTCTCTTCTCTTCTCTTCTCTTCTCTTCTCTTCTCTTCTCTTCCTTCCTTCCTTCCTTCCTTCCCTCCTTTCTTGTTGATGTTGTTTGGGTTTGTTTTTGTTTGTTTGTTTTGATTTGTTTTAAGATAGAATCTCATGTATCTTAGGCTGATTCCAAATTTGCGATGTAGCCGAGGACTGCCTTGAACTTACTTTTTCGCCCTCACCTCCTAATTACTAGGGTTATAGAGATGTAACACCAGAACCCCAGGCTTCGGGCAGGCTATGCAAATGCTCTACAAAGGAAGCAGCATCCCCAGCCACCTGCACAGACGAGTTTTAATCTTTCTAACTGTATATTGACATTTTACCCACGTGCATGCCTGTGTCCCACATGTTCACAAGGGTTGCAGAAGAGAGCCCAGGGTCCCCTGGAACTAGAGCCGCAGATGCTTATGAGCAACCATGTGCTGGGAGTAGAACGTGGGTCCTCTGAGAAGTCAGCCAGTGCTCTTAACTGCTGGGCCATCTATCCAGCCCTAAAATTACAGAATTTTAATTATGCATGACACTCTGATACCAGATCACGATGGATGACATTTTGATAAAATACTTCAATACTCATTACATATGAAATTATTTCATGCACTAAAATGATCAGAACTACTTAACATCTTCAAAGGCTCATTCTGGTGTCAAGTATTAACTTGTGGTTTTGATTTGGCCCAACCTACTTATAGACAGAAGCAAAAAGACATGGTCAGTGTTTGCCACCAGTCATTTATGCATCCTTGTCCCTTTACATCCTTGGCTCCTTCTCATACTAGGTCTTCAACTTTTGTTGTTAAATTTCAGATATGCTTACTTGTTCTCTACACTGGATTTATAAAATATGCAATATCTTTCCATGCCTCATATTTTAAACTATTTCTGTCTCAAAACTTAGTATGTCTTAGTTTAGATCTTCAGATGGGCTCAAGATTCAATTTTTGTTCAAGACAATGACCCTTGAGCAACACATGGCATCCCTTACCACTGACATCACCACAGGCTTGGTAGGTAGACCACAGATACCTCAGTGCTCACTGTGGCTATAGGGCCCTAATGCCTTACCTCCTGGAATATCTGGAAGCAATAACTCGTCATCTTTCACAATCTTGCCAAACAGTTTAGGAGTCCTTACCACGAGTGGCTAGCCCTGAAAGCTGCAAAGATTCTTTTTCTCAAGTATGCATCAAAATCCCATGGTGAGTGCAGACTTGTTCACATTGATAATAGTTCTGGCAATACCGTCCACTTCGCTGCAGTGCCTTCACAGCGGTTTCATTAATTGTATCAACCAGATTGCCGTACACGTTCTGCCACCTGCCCTTGATGCACTGTTCCCACATAACATATGTTTATTTGCACCCAGGCTCTTTGATGATGCGACCGACAAGTTGAACTTGACAGCCTTGGGAGGGTTCCTCTACCAACTCAAAAAGGCATCTCAGTCCCAGCTTTTCCATTCAGTGACAGACACAGTCGATTATTCTCTGACGATGCCAGGTAATTTTCCCTGAAGAAACTGTTGGTAAGTAGGGAGGAAATCCATCGCCCCAATCTTTGATGCCAGTGCCATGTGTAAAAGATGACAGTAAAAACCATAATTATTACAGTTGAAAAAACTCATCTGTGTGTGCTGGGCTCATGCTAAGCACTGGATAGGGGTCATCACATTCATTTCATGATAATGGGAATTTTAAGGAGTAGATATATTTACCCCTTGTTTTATACATGAGATTGTCGGTGGATTAGAGGGAAATCCTTAGCCCATTCCAGTGCAGCTACAAAACAGGCCTAACTCTCCAGCCTTACTGTTTAAACCATTGCTTTGTGGCTTTTTCTCTGGGAACACAGTATTGAATCAAGGAGAGGTTTTGGTCCTGCTGAATGAACCACCTTGCTGGTGTTGAATAGAGGGATCTCACCTTCCTTGATGAGCCATCCAAGAACACTGCCTTGAATTTTAACATATCTTTGTGCTGGAGTCTATTGGGCTGTACCTATGTCTGGGCTCTCTCGGCTCAACTTCTTGTAGGTGAAGTCAAGTCTACCCAGGATCAAAAAAGCGCTCTCCACCTGTTCCGCCTGGGGGATGCCATGCTGAGGATTGTGAGGAGCAAAGCCCGGCCCCTGCTCCACGTGATGCGTTGCTGGAGCCTCGTGGCACCGCACCTGGTGGAGGTGAGATTGGAAGTTGGGAAGAGCCGGGAAATGTGAATTCTAAGGGAGTCCTGCTGCAGAGTCAGCGTAGAGGCTGACTATAGAGTGTGACAGAGCTGTCTATGATCTGGTCACAAGCATTACTGTCCTGATTGTATTGTACCCTTATATGCCTTCTGCAGCACCCTTGCACGCCTTCTGCAGCACCCTTGCATGCCTTCTACAGCACTCTTTTATGGCTTCTGCATCAGTTCCTGCCTCCAGTTCTTTTTTCCCTGCTTGAGTTTCTTCCCTCACTTCCCTTGATGATAGACTGTTATCTGGAAATTTAAAATGAAGTGAACCCTTTCTTTTTCTCCAAGTTGTTTTGGGTTAGCATAGAAATAGAAGCATAGTGTCTCAGCATAGAAATAGAAGCCCTAAGTAAGACAGCTAGCTAGGTGGAGCTCACATGATTTTCCTTGTATGCTGCAGTCCAGTGATACCAAGACTGGTACAAACTGGTTCTTGGTAGCTTTAACTGGGAAGGGGGGGGGTCATAGTTCTTTCTCTACATAGTCTGTATTACATAGACTCTAATATAGGTTTGCCTGTGGCAAACTGTCCCCACTCATTCACATGGCCTTCTTAGGATTCCCCCAAACAGTGTCAGCACAAACTTCATATCAGTTTTTTTTTTGTTGTTTTTTTGTTTTTTGTTTTTTTACATACGGAATAATCTCTGTTATACCATTACACAAAGCAAGTTCCATGTCAAAGTTGAGAGCCAGTGTGGAACAGAATCAATAAAGAACATTAGATCCAAACTGTGTGAAACCATTTGAGTTCTCATTGCAACTGCTCCATCTCACTAGAGGACAAATGATCTTAATATGTTAGGCAGATGACTAAGGATGAACCAGGAGCAGTTCCCAGGTAGGTTGAGCATGCTCTGTACTGCTGAAGGAAATTTCCATGCTGCATAAAAAAAGAAAAGAATAGAAACCTTACTCTTCCAGAAACCTCAAGGTAACATTGAAGTTGTATGTGACCAGTGGTTAAATTTTCAAGTGCAATTGTGTACATATCGTGTGTACACTAAAATTCCTTAGAAGTTTGTATGTAGACAGAAATGCCTTTTCTATCTTCAAATTATGAGGTCGCCTCCAGATATCCTCCCTGCCTGACTTCCTGTTGACATTCGGCCCTCTCTTGTGTAGGCTGCCTGCCATAAAGAACGCCATGTGTCTCAGAAGGCTGTTTCCTTCATCCATGATATCTTGACAGAGGTCCTCACGGACTGGAGTGAGCCGCCTCACTTCCACTTTAATGAAGCGCTCTTCCGGCCCTTTGAGCGTATCATGCAGCTAGAGCTCTGTGATGAGGATGTTCAAGACCAGGTCAGTGCTCGATGGGCTTCTGCATCCTCTCCCCAGGGCAGGCATTTGGTGAGAGCAGAGGCAGATACTGCTCTCTGTGTTGCATCCTGTCTTCCTAGGCTGGTGACAAAGAGAGGTTAAACAGTCTGGCCAGGATCACCTAGTGATTGGTGGACATGAAACACAGAGCTAGAGAATCTGGCTGGATTGACCTGTATCACGTCTAGACCACACTCTCCAACACAGTCATTCTGTCTAATGGAAGACAGATGGAAAGAAGCAAACTCGGTGACCTCACATATGGCACAGTGGTGGGCGAGAGCTCAACAGGCCCTTTCTCTGAAATCAACTCAGATGTTGATGGCTTATTCATTTTCTTTCAATGCAATGGCATACTGGCAAGAAAATGAACACTACTAAAATACCCCCAAAGTGACAATCAGAGAGGTATGGGCACACACACATCCTCTACCCTGCATGGTTTTGATGAAGACAGAGCTCATCACACCATGTGCTCTCAAGGTTGTAGAGCCAATGACATCTTACATAGCTTAGCTTTACTTAGGCCAAGGGTAAGTATAAACATGAGTAGCATCAGAAAAAGAGAGAGAGAGAGAGAGAGAGAGAGAGAGAGAGAGAGAGAGAGAGGAAATGAGGACATTTAGAAGCAAAATTCTTCTTCCCCGCCCCCCAAGATAAAGTTGGTATTAACTAGATTCTAATTTGCCAACTTGAAGGTTCATGTTATGATCCCTTTAGCAAACTAAAGAAAGTAACACATATGTAAAGAAAAGTTTTTTTAAAAACAGAGATGTTAAAATGACCGTGTGTTTAATATAAAAGAAAGTGGTAAAGGTAGAATGGAAGAACCGAGGGCACAGTACGTGTGGGAAACAGCAAAATGCTGGGTGTCTATAGAGCCTTGTACATGATAGCATTGAGGATACTCATCATCATCATCACAGAAACGTACACTGAACCCACAATGAGTACTGCTTCAATTACTGGGGTGGTCAAAACCAAAGAGGTAATAACTATAGATAAATTGTAGAGGAAGTTAACATCAGGCTGGGTATGGAAGCAAATTCTTTACTTAGTTCAGAACACAGCCTGGCAGTTCTTCCAACAGTATGTCCCCAAGGGAAATGAACAAACATCCATGCAAGTCTTCTTCACAGATGTCCTAGCCACATCGTCAAATGGAATCAAAAGCCAGCTGTGTTGGTGTGCGCTTCCTATGCCAGGACTTAGGAGACCAGAGCAAGACGATCACAAGAGTGGAGCCAGCATGGGCGACATAGGACGTTCTAAAAGCATGGCCTATATAGAAAGTTCTAAGCCAGTTTGGGCTACTTTCCATGGTTGTGAGAAGGAAAGAAATCCGGCTGGGACAAAAAGAGAGTTTAAAAACTAGAGCTATACAGATTCTAACTTTGAGGGAGTTGGCAGAATTGTAACAGTGTCAGGTCAAAAACAAAAGACAAGTGAAGAGTATTACTGTTACTAGAAATGGGTATTAGAAATGGGTATATCTAGAAATAGTATTACTGTTACTAGAAAAGTAAAACTAGAATTTCACAATTATAACTAGGTCAATTTGCTAGGAAGACATGTCAATAAGTGTCTCTGGGGCTATGGGATGGTTCAGTCATTACCGTGCTGGCTGTCTTAAGCTTGAGGACCTCAGTTAGATCCCAGCACCTATGCAAGAAGCAGGCATGGTGGTGCAGAGTGTAAACCCAACACTGGTGAACTGGAGACAAGAGCATCCTTAGGGTTCAGAGGCCAGCTAGCCTGGTCAAATCAGCAAACTCCAGGTTCAGTGGTTTCAAAAAAAAAAAAAAAAAGAAAAAAAATTGGGTAGAAAACAATAAAGGAAGACACCTTGTGTCAGCTTCTGACCTTACACATAAACCCATGCAAGCTTACAAGTTCATGAAGAACAAACCAACAAAGAGGAGATATAAATAATATAAGGATCACAGTCGAAAAGAATGGAATGTTATTGCTTAATGAGCACAGAATTTCAACTTAGAAAGATGAGAATATCCTGGGGATGGATAGTAGTAGGAACTGCATTAAACGGTATGAGCTATATATAACCAGTAATGTGGTGTTTGTACTGTACCCATTTTCCTGTGATTTAAAAAATTGTAATGAGCTATCATTAACTCTTCCCTCAAAGTCGTTGATGTGACAACTAAACATCAACTCAGTGTACAAATAATAAGCAGCACCGTGAACCAGTCTGAGTGAAATAAAGCACATTTTTTTTCAAGAGCTTGCAGGACAATTTTATAATAGTTTATATGCAAACCTATAAAACAAGTCAGTAAGTTTAACCAAATTTAAAACATACAAGTATATTTTCTATCCATAATGGAATTGAGTTCATAATAAATAAATCAGCTTGGGACATGTTCAAATATTTATAAATCAAACATCAGAATTCCAAGTAACCCTAAAGTCACCGAAGAAGTGACAAGGAACGTTTAAAAATACCTTGAGTGAGAACATGCATGCATACTGAATTTGTGTTATAAATCAGTATTTGTGGGGACATTACAGTTGCGAGTGTTCATATTAGAAGGGAAGACCCTAAATAAAAAAAATCCTTCTGTGTTTGCTCAACTGACTTGTGATGACGATGCCATTGCAGTTCAATGGAGAAAAAAGACTGTTTTCAGCCAGTTGTACGAAAAATTATCTTAAACCTTCATATCTCTCTCTCTCTCTCTCTCTCTCTCTCTCTCTCTCTCTCTCTCTCTCTCTCTCTTTCACACACACACACACACACAGAGTGTCTCTCTCTCTCTCTCACACACACACACACACACACACACTGAAAATCGGTCATGACTTAACATGAACAAGAACTATAAACATGAGCAAGGCCAAGGTTTCTTGGAAGCAATTCCAGCAACATGACCCTCAAAAAGAAAACTTGAGCCGGATGTGGTGACGCACACCTTTAATCCCAGCACTTGGGAGGCAGAGGCAGGCGGATTTCTGAGTTCGAGGCCAGCCTGGTCTACAAAGTGAGTTCCAGGACAGCCAGGGCAATACAGAGAAACCCTGTCTCAAACAAAACAAAACAAAACAAACTTGATGGGTCAGACCATACCAAAATTAAACACATATCCCCTGAAAGATAGAATTAAAATATAATAATAAAAAGATAAACTTGGGGATGGAGAAATTGCTCAGTGGTTAAGAGCACTGACTGCTCTTCCAGAGAACCCAGGATTAATTCCCAGCACCTACATGATGGCCTATAGCTGTCTATAGTGATGCACATACATACATACATACATACATACATACATACATACATACATACAGGCAAAACACACACATAAATATTTTTAGAGAGAGAAGGAAAGGGGAGGGGAGGGGAGAGGAGGGGAGGGGAGGGAAGCAGTTAAGCTCAAGGCTGTACAATGATTTACAGACCATGGGCTGGAAAGGACCTGAATCTATAATGCATGGCAATAAGGAAGCAAACATCCAAATTAAAAATAAACAAACAAACAAACAAAAAAAGCCACCAAATGAACAGAAAGCTAATCCTGTAAAAATTTACTCAGCTGTTTTTCTCTTTCACCAAAATTAACTCAGAAATAATGGGGGGGGGGGAGAGAAGAAGAAGTACATGGCCTTTCCTGTAAGTCCTACTTGTGTTAATCACTTCCTCCTTCACCCGTGCAGGTGGTCACCTCCATTGGGGAGCTGGTTGAGGTGTGCTCTGCGCAGATCCAATCAGGATGGAGACCCCTGTTCAGTGCTCTGGAGACGGTGCACAGTGGGAACAAGTCAGAGGTGAAGGAGTACCTGGTTGGGGACTACTCTATGGGTAAGGACAAGTGGGTGATTCTTGCTCTAGCACCTTCATTCCTTATACCAAGTCTCGGGTTATCAAAAGGACAGAAGGAAAAACGCTGCCAGCCCATGTGTTGTCAATAGGAAATAACGTATAGCTAGGATTGGGGGTTGGCTTGCTGCCAGCTTACCCAGAGCTCTGAGCTCATTAGGCCCCACTCTTGTTGAGGTGGAATTGGTCACTCTGTATTGGTCCTGTAGAGTTTCTCTCTGAAACCACAGAGGAAAATGTTATATAACTTGATCATTCAAAAATACAGATGCTCCAATTAAAAAAAAGTAAAAAGATAGTGTTATTCCATAGTACTCAGATTTCAGATGCTCAGTAAAATCTAAGCCAATATCTCAAACTCTGAAAAACTCTAAATTCAGAAATGCATCTGATCCTAGCATTTAGGACAGGGTGCACTAAGCCAGAATCTATTTATTTTTAAGTAAGAAAACTGGAAAGTATAATACAGGGGAATCAGAATTAGTGATATTGGGTCTACCTAGAAGTAAACTGGCATGTCCAGTGTCCAAGGGTATTGTTTCAGTGACCCCTAAGGCCACCCAGACATTCAGAAACCCAGCAGAAGGACCCATGAACAAAGCATACTGCTCTGAAAGGAATTATTACATGGCTTAGGTTTATTCCATGGCTTGTGACTAAGATTCACTATGGTGGTATAATATGGGCACAGCCTGGTTTTAAGGTAAGATGACAGAATCTGGAAGAATCCTACAGGTTTCCTTACATTGTTGGCTTCACGTGGAACATCACACAGAGCACTCTTCCCTCAGTAGTGGAGGTGTCAGAACATGAAGCCAGTTAGAGACCCAGTCGAAAAACTGGTCACAAAGACACATTGTACCTGGCATATTCCACATCCCAAATGTTCAGTATAGACCAAACTGTTTGCACAGTCTAGAACAGTGAACCACGTTATGAGATAACTTACCTACGAATATTCTGAGAATCAAGTTCCTAGATGCCGGTCTAGAGCCACTTGATTGACAACCTTGCCAGTTTTCTTACTTAAAAATAGAATCTTGAAAGCAGGATTTCCTAAGATGAGCAGACTCATTCCTATGACTTCGACATAGGAATTTTTTTTTTAAAGATTTATTTATTTATTATATTTAAGTACACTGTAGCTGTCTTCAGACACTCCAGAAGAGGGCATCAGATCTTGTTACAGATGGTTGTGAGCCACCATGTGGTTGCTGGGATTTGAACTCCGGACCTTCGGAAGAACAGTCGGGTGCTCTTACCTACTGAGCCACCTCACCAGCCCCCGACATAGGAATTAATAAATAAGTATATTTCATCAGAGACTTGTCTAAATGGTCCTTCCCTTGTCTATACATAGTCTACTCTTTTTTTGTAATCCCATATTTACTGTACTCTCATTACTACCCACACATTATTCTAGGCTTATGTTCCTAGAGCTCTACCCTCGTTATCCACCCAACTTTCATCCTAGCTTTCCTACCATTCCCATGTAAGTGAAGCAGCAAGACATGGTATCTATTCAGTCAAAAGATCAAAAAAATGTTTCTTTTTAAAAAATAATTACTAAAAAATAATAATAATTATTTATTTTATGTATATGAGTGCTTTATCTATATGAGTACATCTAAATGCCAGAAGAGGACAGCAGATCTCATTACAGATGGTTGTGAGCCACCATGTGGTAGCTGGGAATTGAACTCTGGACCTCTGGAAAAGCAGCCAGTGCTCTTAACCACTGAACCATCGCTCCAACCCCCAGAAATACTTTTCTAATGACTCTTTTATAAAACTCTTTGGGAGGTACTGAGAGTATTAGCACCCTGAAGGGTTAAAAAACCATTGTTATGATTCTACCATCTTCTTCCCTCAGGAAAAAGCCAGGCTCCTGTGTTCGATGTGTTTGAAGCTTTTCTCAATACCGACAACATCCAGGTCTTTGCTAATGCAGCTACTAGTTACATCATGTGCCTTATGAAGTTTGTCAAGGGGCTGGGTAAGTGGAACGCTCCTTTAATAATTCACAGTCATTGTAGACCCTTCCCAACACTGTTGTGTAGGGACGTCCCTGGAGACAGGATCCTGGGGGGCCAGCCCTGGTCTTCTTTCTTGTCAGTTCTTGAGGCAGCAGAAGGGAAGGAGCATTGGTGGAGGGTGAGACTTGGCCTTATGAGATATTTAGGATTGCTGTATAATAACAAAAAGTTGACTTATCTAAGTTACTGTGCTATTGTAGCTGACCTGCCTTCTGTGATCCTCTGAGGCCAGAAACTGCAGTCTCTGGCACTCAGCACCTCATCCTAAAACAGCAGGGGATTAAGGAAAGGATTCATTGCTGGAACCTTTTCCCTATTGTCCTGATGCCTCTTGCTTGTCAAGCTAGGGGGAAGTTTGGAGCAATAAACTTCTATTGAACCAGAAGAGAGTAACTCCCCGAGAAGAAAAAACTTTTACATAAATAAATACGCATAAACTCACATAAATTCATATATGGATTCGTGAATACATATTTATACATTTCCATTCAAACCAGTTGGGTTCAGCTTGCATACATTCTCACAATTACATACTTACACACACACACACACACACACACACACACACACACACACACATCCATATATACATGTGCATTTGGAGCCAAAGACCAAGCACCAGTGCAGAAAGAGCTCATTCATTCTGGATGAAAAATGAGCTCCAATCTGTAGTGCATAGAGAAAGAAAATGCTTCTACCCTTTTAACGCTAAATGAATTAAGCCCAAGTTTTTAAGAAGAAAGCTTTGTTCCTTTAATAAGACTAAACCTGCCTTGTTATTAAGAAAAGACCTGGCTGGGCAGTGGTGGTGCACACCTTTAATCCCAGCACTTGGGAGGCAGAGACAGGCGGATTTCTGAGTTCGAGGCCAGCCTGGTCTACAAAGTGAGTCCCTGTCTCAAAAAAAAAAAAACAAAAACAAAAAAACAAAAAACCCTGTTCATCATAAGTTCACACATAAAATCAAATTATAAATACAGCAGAGAATGTTTACATGCATATCCATAGGAGTAATTATCTGGCTAAACATTCAGCACCTGACACAGCTCTATAGGTTCACTGAAAGTTAAAAACCATAACTAAGTTACTAGCGGAAGTTTTGTATAGATAGGCCCAGTCACTATCTTATCTTTTGTCCCAGCACCTATAGTAAATTGTTAGTTCCCTTTTTATGACCTTCGGTTAATGGTTTTACAGCCTCTTGGACGGTGCTGAGCGGTAGCAAGTCTGGTTACTACATAGAAGCAATTGACTGGTGACACTGGGAGACTGACAGAATTCTCATTGCAGTTTTGACTATCAGAAAAGGACCTAAGAGTCCCACTGTAATTAATAAATATTGACATTATTTTAGGAATTCTTATAGAATCATCATAAAAACTTGAGAAGTCATCTATTTGTCTATATAGTGTCACCACAAGACAGCACACCTTCGTAGATCTGCAAAGGGTGGGCTAATACATAGTGATTGTCTTATGTGTTTAATAATAACAGGAAAAGCATATTAATAGCAGGAATCTTTCCTAAAATGATTTTCTTCTGGGCCTTGCCTACTGGAGCTTCACTGGAAATATTAGTCTAAAGCAAAGTCATTTCAGGAAGATCACCTGCTAGTTATTAGCTTGTCCTATGATGGCTCCTGACAACAGGGCCCTAAAAACAAGCAAACAGCCTAGGATATGAACACATGGGGTCAAAGACTTGCTATACTTGGGTTGTTGATTTTTTTTCCACTATATCTACAAAATATCTTGTAATATAATGCATTCTCAACCTCTATCTTATTTTATGCTAACTTCCTTTCCAACCTTAGAATATGTCAGTGTTTGACCTTATGTAGGAAGTCATTCCCTTCAGTGTCACATTTAGCAGTTGGAAATTAAAATTAAGAATGCCTCCTCTAACCTTCTTAATTGTAAGGTGAGTTTCAGATTAGTCGGCATTCTCCTTCTTGAAGTCCTGGTATATTTTAGGAAGTATATAGGCGGTTATATGCTTAAGTTAGGAACACTTAATAGTATGAAGTCTTATATACAGCATGACCTACTGAAGCTTGGTTTTACAGAGCAGATTCATCTGGGTGAGGTTGAGAGAAGGAGCAGGGGCGTTAACCACAAATTCAGAAGACATTTGCACACCTGAGAGGCTTGCACAGAGAGCTCCTAGATATGGAGTCAGAGAGCCTTGGAAATAAGAAAATAGGCCGGGCGTGGTGGCGCACACCTTTAATCCCAGCACTCGGGAGGCGGAGGCAGGCGGATTTCTGAGTTCAAGGCCAACCTGGTCTACAAAGTGAGTTCCAGGACAGCCAGGGCTACACAGAGAAACCCTGTCTCTGAAAACCAAAAAAAAAAAAAAAAAGAAGGTTGATGCTGTTCTTTTACCTTCTCAATAGATAATTGATACATTAATCATTCTTTCGTGGAAGAAAATTGGACACAAAGAAGTTATTAGACTTGTGTCACCCTTATTCTCGGTGTAAGAGTAAGAACAAAATGAAAGTATCAGCATTTACTTGCTATTGGTCTGAGTTGTACACAGTCTTTACCCTGTGATATTACAACATATATTTGCCATCTTTACCTACAAGGATACTTTCTTAGACCACCAGAAAATTCTTAACACTACTAATAGTACCAAACCTGTGTATTTTTCCTGTACATACATACACATCAACAATTATTTTATAAAATAGGTATTATATTAGACTGACAAAAACTAATGATAATGCCCGGAGAGAGAGAGAGATCATCAGTTAAGCATACTAGTTGCTCTTCCAGAGGACCTGGATTCAGTTCCCAGCACCCACATGTCAGCTCACAGTCATCTGTAACTCCAGTCCCGGGGGATATAATTCCCTCTTCAGACTTCCTCAAACACCAGGCATGTGAGAGGTGCACAGACATGCATGTGAGAGGTGCACAGACATGCATGCAGGCAAATACTCAGACACATAAAAATAAAAGTAAATAAATAAACAAACAAATAGTAAAAATTACACAAAGAAACCAGTGACAGCAGTACACTGATATCACAGCAGGCAGTGTGGTAACCCTGTGAAGTGACGACAGGTAGAGAGCATACCCAGCCTGGATGCAGAACACAAAGGGATTTGGCACACCCCAGATGGGGTGGAGGAAGAGTGACACACTCCTGTTTTCACATCATATAGGTACAAGTACTTAGACTATAGCAAAGATGTTAGACACATCAGGCGTCTGTGAAATACGGAGGGAGAGGTACTTCACAGCGTGTTGGAAATTTGAGACTTTATCTTAAAGAAATGTTAGGGACTGAATGTAGAGATGCCAAATTATTAATGTGCGCATGGAAGGTATTTTGAAAAAGGAGATTCTATTTTATTTTGTGTTTTATAAAGTAGACAGTCAAGGTGTAAGTCTTGGGGCTCAGTGGGAAAGACAGAACCCTCCACACAGCTGTGCCTCCTGGGTACTACTGGGTCCTAGACTCGGTATGTACAGAATTTAAAAAGAAGATAGGAAATGACACTATTGTTAATTTCCACCTTCCTTTTCAGCATGAATTCAACCTGGCCTCTGCTTTTAGCTGGAAGATATATGAAAATAAACCAGAAATTAGAGGCCTACAGTTCAAATCAAGCTCACTAACAGACTTCCTATAAGACAGTTTTATTTGACGTTCCGCTACAGCAATAGAAGTGAAGTTACAACCCAGACAGAATGACCTACAAAGCCTGAAGTTCTTGCTCTCTTGCCCTTTACAAAGTTTGCCATCCCTAGTTCTAAAATGTGAACTTGTCTGTTTCTTTTGTGTAGAAGCATGCCTCCATGCTTCTGAATTCTCACTAACACCTAGTCTATTGGCTCATATGGAAGGGCGTTTGCTGCTACAATTGCAGATAGTTAGCTATAATTACAGTGCTATAAAATGATTTTATTAGAACCATAGGAATAGATTCATTTATTCACGAGAATAAAAAGTATGATTCTCATTTATTTAGAAAGTCTGTAGTAAATCTCTACAACTATATGAAAATAAGCTAATTTAAGTCTAGTGAGATAGTCTCATCTACAACCCCCATATGTTACTTCTTCTTGGGCTCTTCACTTACTATCATCATTTAGTGCCTGGTGCTGGCAGAAGATGAAGTCCAAAGAGGGAGGCCACGTACCTCATTTCAGCCTTGCCAGGCCTGCCCCTGGGACTGTTCACAGGCCTCAGAAGTCACATCATCCAGCAGAGAAAGGAATTTGTATGGGTAGCTTCAGAAATACCCTCTCAGCCACCAGGAGTATGGGACCAGAACAGCCCAAATATTCCACATAGGGAGAAAATTCACAGAGAGGAGTTTTATCGGGTTATATGAGTTGCTGTAACATTCCCCTTTCTTCCTTGTGTGTACTTTGGGGTAAGATGTGAGTGTGTGGGTCTTCTGTAATAATTGGAAGCAAGGGTAATTTTGTCCCTGTCCCCACACTGCCCTAGGGGAGGTAGACTGTAAAGAGATTGGAGACTGTGTTCCTGGAGCTGGAGCTACATCTACAGATCTGTGCCTGCCGGCCTTGGATTACCTCAGACGTTGTTCTCAGGTACTGGGGAGTCCCACACACAGCTCCCAGCCCCAAACATGCCTCAGAGGGTATTCGTAAAACACTAGCAAATGCCTTCAGCTGAGCCCTAGGAGGAGAGATGGCTTTATCGCCTCTACCTTGACCTCAAACCTTCCCATCTCCCAGGTTGCTTTTGCCCTTGGAGGTAGGTCATGAGAAGGGGAAGCCAAGTCCCATTTTCCCCATTCTTCTCTGGGGTCCCTTACAGAAAAAAAAATATTTGACATATTCACAGTTACCTTAGTGAGTTTATAAAAGTATATAAAACTCAGATGATGAATAATAGCCACTGCTTTACTTATAGGTGAGTGCTGTTGCATCTGCTCCCTGATATTAATGCTCTTGTCAACTACCTTTTAAAGGCAAATCACAAATAACTTGTATTTTTTTTAGGATTCCCCTCTAGTTTTGAGTCCTCTTTAATAATAATTTATAATCTTTCTATTTCCTGACACTGAGAATTTCCCAATATATAAATGTACTGTTTGGTGTGGTTTTCTTACTTAGTTATTGGCCAAGATCTACAAAATGCCCTTAAAGCCAATATTCCTTAGTGGGCGACTCGCCAGTTTGCCACGAAGACTTCAGGAGCAGTCGGCAAGTAGTGAAGATGGAATTGAATCAGTCCTGTCAGATTTTGATGATGACACTGGTACGTTAGTTGATTTGACTATGATTATTTTTATATTCTTAATCCCAGAGTCTTAGGACATAAATTAACTTAGTTCATAGGTCATAAGACTGGCCATCCACTTCTATATTTTTTTTAAATAATTTTATACCAGGATAAATTTAACCAGAGTTTCCAAGGATTGCCTAAAATCAACACCAACTTGTTCTTTCATGGATGCCTCTTTATAAAGCCATTATAGCTGTACAGATTCCACCAAATGAGCTTTAATTTCTCTTGAATTTAGCAAAGTCAGACAGCATTGCACTGTAGTTTAAATGGGCTAGCAAGAGCCTTCACTAGTTTCAAGGAAACACAACTATTTCCCCTCAGACTATTTGACTAGAAACGGGAAATTAAACCATTGCTGGAGAGAGACTATATTTGTGATAAGTGAGGCTAATAGACTTAGGAGAGGGATACTTTTAGAGACTTTGTTTCAAAGTAGATTCCACGCAATCTCCTGTGAACCAGACCACCAGCTAGTAAGTCTAAGTGATTTTCCTGTGAACTGATTTCTGGTCACACCCGTGGTCTGTCATCTCAGAGGACCTTGTCCAGTTCACATCTAGAAATATAAAGCACACTCAGAGATAGGCCTCCTTTCCAAGCGCAGGCTGTTTCAAACACTCTTGGAGGATGTTTTTATTTTTGTCTTCCAGTTATAGGGGCGGTTAGAAGTTTACAGTGTTTGAGAGATCATTTTAAATGGTAAGGCCTCCGTCGATGAGAGAGAAGATTATAGGGAGGAACAGATATCTAATGTCACAAATAAATTATGAAAAAGAATAGTTTTGATTTAACATTGGAGCCTTTCGCCAGTGTAATTATGAGCAGAAGCTAATATCGCTGTCTGTAATAATGCTTTGGATGTTGACTTGTACTAAAGGGAGAGAGAGAGAGAAGGAAAAGTATACACGCGTGTTAGGATGGTAGTAGTGTGGTACACAACCACAGCAGAAGCTGGGGATGCAGGGACCGGAGTCCCAGGCTCACCAGCCAACCAGTCTAGCCCAAAGGGTGAGTTCCAGGTTCAGTGAGAGACACTTCCTCCTCAGATGGAGGTTGATGGAGGATAACTTCTAGCCTCCACATGTGCACGCGTGGCTGCATGCATCTGTACACATATGTACTTCTCAGAATGATATACTCTCAGAAATCCCCATGGATTTTCAAGGCACATATTACTTTCCCCATCCAATGGAAAATGCCAGTCTTTACAAATCTAGATAAATTATATAAGAACAGAAGCACATATAGACCATGTAGAGCTAGACACAATGGTATTTCCTTCTGTCCACTATTACCAATGGTACAGACAACTGGTCATTGTTGCGGTAAATCTCCAACCCAAGTAGGTCCTGGCAATGAAAGCACAACGCAGTTAATATGATTACATGCTGTGCGCCTAGACTGGGCAGATCTACCGCTACATCTCCCAGATCTATGAGACCCCTTAGAACTTGCAGTTTCTCCAGGCCATGTGCTTCTGCTCCACCTTTCTCCTTCCCCCTCCTATGTGTCCTCTCCCTCTTCCATTTTCTCCTTCTTCTCTCCCCACCTTCCACTCCACCTTCCCTTTATCTGCCCAATCATCAGCTCTCCTTTATTTTACAAATTAAGGTGGGAAGCAGGTTTACAGGAAATCACCTGAGTGCTGACTCAGTCCTCGTTCTCAACCACTCACAGGATTAACATCCAATATAATTAGCCCCAGGGCTGCCCACGACTGGTCATGTGTGTTTTTCGTCTTTCTCTCTTCATATTAGTTCAAGCAACAAAGTCTAAAACACTGCATTAAATCTACAATTGTTTCAGTAAGTGTATTCTAAAGTTAAAGTGTGGAGAGGCCTACCTTGTCCTCAGTGGCCTCTTCAACTAGATCCAGAAAGCCTTTTAATACAAAGGCTGATAAATCAGAGAAATGTGGGGAACGAGAGAGTGAAGGGCAAAGAAGTAAGCTTAATGCAGCACACTCCCATACTCTTAGGCAATGCTCAAAACCCTGTCAAGCGAGGGGCGAGGAGGTGAAAACATAGGCCAGGGTCATGAGTTCTAGGTTTGATTCACAGAGCTGTGTAGTAGAGAGAGTACAGAAGCTTGTGGAAGCTGAGGATTTCTCAGCGTAAGTATTTTTCATGCTCATCGCAGCCCTAATCACCAGACTGTAGTAATCAAGGTTGTTCCCCATCCTTGTACATAACAATGCCCCTTATCAAATCATCTGTATGGCTTGTTGCACAGAGGAAGGCCACTTTCTGAAGTCACACTTCCTCCAGTGATTTGAGCTGGCAGTGGCAAACCAATTTGGCAAATGTAGAGATAGATCGCCTTAATCCTACCATACTAAGCAAAGCAGCTTGGCAGAGATTAGGAGATACACTAGCTGGAGCTGGAGTCTGGGGACAGTGGAAAGCTAGTTACAGAGTGTCTGCGTGAGGTGGCAGCTTTGAAAATGGTACTAATGGCTACTCTGCGTGATGCACACAATTAATGCCACTTAAGTTACAAAGAAAATAGTGGATGTAGCTAATTTTATCATTTTAAAATAATAGGCAGGAAGGATAGAGATGAATGATGCCCTGGGTTTGATCTCCAGCACTACATAAATAGTATGGAGTATAACAAGTCCCAGAATCCAAGAACTTGGGAGATGACTGGTTGTAAATTGATAATGGCATCTACCTTGTCAGCTATTATGTCTAGCTTTGTATATTCTATGTATGCTTATGATTTATATTTTCATTTTCAAATATAAATATGTAAATTATGTATGTTAAAAATCCATGATAATATCTGAGAATATACCAGTTCTTTTTGTTTGTTTGTTTTTTGGTTTTTTTTTTTTTTGAGACAGAGTTTCTCTGTGTAGCCCTGGCTGTCCTGGAACTCACTTTGTAGACCAGGCTGGCCTCGAACTCAGAAATCCGCCTGCCTCTGCCTCCGGAGTGCTGGGATTAAAGGCGTGCGCCACCACGCCCGGCTTGAATATATCAGTTCTTAAAACTGTTTTTGTATTTGTGGATTAGGCACATGTATGAGAAGTAGAAACTTCCAATCAGAAGTTCAAGGTCATCATTGGCTAAATAGCAAGTTGGAGGCCAGCATAGGCTACCTGAGACCCTGTCTCCAAAGGAAAACGAGAGCAAAGACATAAATAAAGCTAAATGGACAATCTTATATCTGTCTATGACTATATACAGATTATATGACTAGTTATACTAATATATGTATATGACTATATACTAATTATATGAGTAGTTCCCAAGAAGCCTGACAGTCGTTTCAGTCGCTGCCACTTTTAGAAGGTGGAGTTCGGGAGGAATTATATTTTCCTTTGACTTTGTCAGACCATATCTTTGCCTGCTCATGGACACCTAGAGCTAACACTCTGTTTGACAATTGGCATCCCAATGTCCTTTGCCATTCGTACATGGAGTTAGCTTGGATCTCGCAAGTATTATTCTTCCTGATGTGAGAGCTGGCTTTCTGAGAGGTCTGCCTTTTGTCTTCCAGGTCTGATAGAAGTCTGGATCATCCTGTTGGAGCAGCTAACAGCAGCTGTGTCCAACTGCCCAAGGCAACACCAACCACCCACCTTAGACTTACTCTTTGAACTGTTGAGAGATGTTACCAAAACACCTGGTAAATGTCTATATCTGTTTGGATTGGCGCTATATGCTGTTAAGACATTTAACTATTTTTCAAGAAGGTGTCTCTTTGGATATTTAACTGCTTTTCACTGTTAAGGCCAAGTTTCACGTACAGTAGATGCTCAGTAAATGTGTTCAGTGGCTACAGCGATGTTATCGGTAAGCTATATCCCTGAAATCTTTACCAAAGATGTGTTCTTTGATGCTGTTGGAGTCCCAGGTCAATCCATCTGTGCCATCAGTGTCTCCATAGGACAGCTGGCTTTGCCATTTGACATGATTGCAGCCTTCTAGCTAGGCCAGCTCTTATAGCCTTTGCTGCCCCAGTGCTGTTAGGAGAGCTCAACTGACCCAACACTCCTGAGCACCATACTAGGCAGCCTCTTGTCATGGTGACTGGAATTGGAAAAGGATACCTACTGCCTAAGGTGGTCTCCTGGGTGGGGAAGAGACCTTAGAGATGCATTCCTTGTTCACAGTTATTATTCATTTCAAAGTCTCCTCAGTCAAAGAAACTTCTTATACAAATGTAAGGTGTTTTTATTGTTATTTTATGGGTGCTTTGCCTGCATAAATGTCTGTGCGCCACATGCATACAGTACTTGGAGAGGCCAGCAGAGGGCAGCAGATTCCCCCAAAACTGGAGTCAGACAATTGGGAGCTAACTGTAAGGGTGATTGAACTCTAAATCGAACTCTGATCCTCTGGACTAGGAAGGTTCAGTTAAGAGCAGCCAGACTTTTAATTTGAGTTTTTAATAACAGAATTAGAACCTTAATGAAGCTACTAATCAATTCCACAGTGAGATGTCTATTCATCATTATGATTAACACCTGCTTAAAATTCATTGCAAAGTTTGTAGCTATTTTCATATGTTTAAAAATTAAAAGCATCCCACTAAACAAAGTTATGCACCATGACTTCTAAATATATCTCATTAGTAAGCACCATTTTCATTTTTCATATTAGTTACCACATGAATAGTGTTTAATGTAATAAATATATATTTGTTAAAGTCTCTTAAATACTAAAGTTTTTTAACACTAAGTGAAAAGCAATTAATAAATGTGAATAACATTATGACATTTATAAGGCATTATTTTAAATGCTGAGTCACCTATATGAAATTTATGCATTTAAAAATACACATTCATACATGTGCATTCAAGAAGTACTTTAAGGAAATATGTTAAAATGGAATTATATATGTATGTAGGTTTTGTTCCTCTATATTATGTAATTTTCATGTCATCTTTGATATCTTTTTCTTTTCTTGTATAGCCCACATTGGCCTGAAACTGGTCATCTAACTGTCTTAACCCCCAAGTGCTAGGAGTATAAGCATGTGCCAGCCCACCCTATTTGTACCTTGCTTTTAAAATCAATTTTTAAAAATCTACTAGTGTTTCTTTAAAGAAGCACAAAGGTAATCTTTATAGCATTGACTACAGAATCACATCTTAAATTTTCATCAGCACTGAAATTGATTAATAAATTATACCTATATATAATAAAAAATAGTGGATCAGTGAAAATAAGGACTGTTTAAATTTTTCGATAATATGAACTCTGTTTTCCATAGTTATCAAAGTAGTCTTTAAAGCTCTAAGCTAGTGTGGTGGGAAATGGCTGAGATCACAAAGCTCAGATGGCTCTGCCAGGGAAACACATGTCCAAGGGTTCAAAGCCTGTCTGGACAACAGAGTGAGACTCAGACTATTATAAATAAAACTATATACCTTGGTGTTCCATATAAGTATACGTACTATATTTTGATGTTCTTTCCTAAATGCACATATGTGTTTATATGTTTGAATCTGAGAACTAAGAGATCAAGTGGCATTTTAGCTTTGTGATATTTGAATTTTTTTGTGTATTCGTATATCTGCCGAGCTAAAGTCATATAAAGAAGTAAAATGCCCATTATTGCCCCCAGTGAGTTGTCAATTCTTCCCACACTTTCTCAGAGAATAGGGAGATGTTTTTTTTTTTTTTTTTTTGAAAGAGAGCTTTGATACCAGCCGTGGCAAGAAGCCCCCGTCCCCCTTGGAATCGTAATTCTGACCCTCCCCCTTTCCTTTTCAGGCCCTGGGTTCGGAATCTATGCAGTTGTTCACCTTCTCCTTCCTGTGATGTCTCTGTGGCTCCTTCGTAGCCACAAGGACCATTCCTACTGGGATGTGGCATCTGCCAACTTCAAACACGCCATTGGCCTGTCCTGCGAGCTGGTGGTGGAGCACATTCAAAGCTTTCTACACTCAGGTAGCTACAGAGCCAGAGCCTGCCCTTGTGGGCATAGCTTCTCCAGGCAGCACCACTATCTCAAAGTGCTTAGTGATAAGCCGAGTGCAAATGCCGTGGTTGAAGATACCTAATAGCAGGTCTAGTGTAGCTAGGCATGAGAAGAGGAAAGGCTTATTCAAGTACACAGCCTTTAAAAATCCTCATAGCCAGAGTATGCGGAGGTGGGGTATCTTGTTGTTTGTGCGTTTTCATGGAAAGAAAGCAAATAAAAGGAATAGAATTTAGAAAGGGCTCTGGTTACCAACATGAAGCTACTCATCAGGACAGAGATAAAGGGATGTTCCTTAGTGCCCTGTGGCACTTTGAAAAACATGTATGCTAGTGGAGAGTTATGTTGAAAGTGGTAGATAGGGCAGGACAGGCAGGACAGCAGCCTGGGGACCTGAGTAAGGACCTCTGTGAGAGTCAGATTTTGCTCAGGAGCTGCTTTGGGAGGCTGGGGAGGAAGAAGCAGCATAGCTTTGAAACAGAAGGGGAAATACACTGAAGCAAGAGGCCTCCTTGCTGGAAAAGACAAAAGGGACCAAGCAGAACGTGGGCCCCCACGGAGTTTAAAGCAAGAAGAGGAAATTGCATCTGTACTCAATTCAGTGAGGATAATTTGTCCTGCAAAATAAAGCTGCTGGTGGCGTGGGGAGGGATTTCCACAGCTGATGGAGGAGGGAGTGGTACACACTCACAGGCAGTGAGTGTGTCTGGGGGGGTATTTTTGAGCAGGCCGTTGCCTTGCACTGAGGGTTGTGGAAGAGATGCCACTGAAAATTCTGTGACATCCCAAGGACCCAAAGGAAAACGCGCAGATACATTCCTAGAGTGGACAATTAGACTGGCTTGGGGACCTCTGTCTCTAACTTAGTCTACAAATGCTGTGCAGATGGAAGCCAGACTGACAGGGTTCGGAAATCACCAAGCTGAGACAGGGCTGCTTTCTTTCCCAAGAGCACTTAAATGTAACTCAGTTTTCATCACCCAGGAAAGTATATTTGAATTTTCCTTTTTGCTATATTTTTCTTCAGCAACACATTTTTGGGTCATATATTTACTATAGTCTGTCTTCTTTTGAGTAGATGAATTATATGCTAAACTTCTCACGATACACACATGCACAAGTGAACCACATATTTCATCTTGCTGTGTCTATAAATGAGATGAAATATGTCAAAATTGGATAAAAGGACTCCAAGAAAAAACATTGCTTTGCTATATCTTGTTTGTTTTGACAGGATGTAAGGGAAGGTATGCAGCATTCTTTTTCCCTTTCCCCAAATGTATATCTTTTTATGTCTTAGACTTTCTTCTTTTGCCAGAGATGGCCATTTTACCCTCTCCCGTTACACTAGAGTTTTAAGAATCTTATTCCTTCTTCCTGCAGACATCAGGTATGAGAGTATGATCAACACCATGCTGAAGGACCTCTTTGAACTACTGGTAGTATGTGTGGCCAAGCCCACAGAAACCATCTCCAGGGTGGGCTGTTCCTGCATTAGGTGAGGAGAGGGTCCCTTGGCCCTCTACAAGGGTGGGGTTTTATTATAGAATCCCAAGAAGTTGTCTTTTATGGTAGTGACTTACTTTGAGGATTGCCTTTCAGAAATAATGTATAATTAATAGCTCCGCCTCTTTGGTGTTCAGTCAACACGTGCTTAGTGTAGACGAAGGTAGAGAAGAAGTGATGGCTTGCTCGGAGGCAGAGGAGGAGGGTGAGAATTGAAGGTGGATGGAACCTGAGATTTAGTGCCCACTGCCTGCTCCTAGTCACCAAGTAGATTGCTTCGATCTGTTCCTGAGCTCTATGTACCCCTTTGGGGGGATTCTCTAAAGTCTTAGGATCTTGCTCTAATACCCACTCCTAACAAGTCCCATTTTGGAGTCTAGAATATTGTTCCCGTGTATGATGAGGACATAAAATTCTTCTTGTGAAAATGTTACTAAATACCTCCAACTCTCCCGTCTCCTTAATGTAAAGATATTGAGAATGATGACATAACTGTCAGGTGCGCATCTATAATCCCAGAACTCAGGAGGGAGATTAAAGATAGTTAGAATTCAAAGTCACTCCAGGATACTCAGTTAGGTCAGTTCTCAAAGAAAAATAGTAATAACTAAGAGAAAGAAGGATTTATGCATACCTACAGAGGGGTTAATTTTTTTTTTTTTTTTTTTTTTTTTTTTTTTTTTTGTTTTTTGAGACAGGATTTCTTTTTATGGCTATGGCTATCCTGGTACTCACTTTGTAGGCCAGGCTGGCCTCGAACTCAGAAATCCAACTGCCTCTGCCTCCCGAGTGCTGGGATTAAAGGCGTGCACCACCACACCCGGCTCGGGGTTAATTTTTAATACCCAGAAAGAACAAGAGGTGTGGCGAACAGAATGGTGACACTTGGTTCCTACTCCAAAGTGATTTCCTTCATTCTTTTTCTATTGCTACAATAAAAACACCTTCTATAAGTTGACCAAGGCAACTCACAAAAGGAATCAATGAATTGGGCTCACGGTTCTAGAGTCCGTGATGGAGCAAGGTCATGCCAGTAGGAACTGCTGAGAGCTCCCATCTCAAACTGCAATCAGAAAGCTGAGAGTGCACAGCACTTAGGGTGGTCAAAAGCTTTTGAAACCTTAAAGCCATCCCTCCCCCAGGGACACACCCCCCTCCAACAAGGCCACACATCTTAATCCTTCCCTAACAGCTACTAACTGGGGACCATGTATTCAAAGCAAAGACTTCCTGGGACATCTCATTTAAACCACCACAGTAAGTCTAGGCAATCACACTCCGGCTGGGAGAACAAGATAACAGGCACAAGGAGATATGAATAAGATGATAAGAGTTTGGGTCTTGTTTTACATCGTTATGATTTGTAGAGGAATGGTAACGAATGGGGTCAGAATGGGGACATGAATGACGAGTATATAGCCTTGCATATGAGCCTAAGATGGAAATTCATTGGTAGTTTCCAAGTTAAAATGGTAGACATTAGTATCTTGACAATGAAATGCCAGAGGGGTGGAAGACAGGAGGACGTTAGCAAAGTAACTGCAGGGTAAACCTGTGTGCAATTCAGCTTTGAAGACAACAGAATTTCTGGACTGAGGCCATGCCTTTTGGCAGGTACGTCCTTGTGACAGCAGGCCCCGTGTTCACGGAGGAGATGTGGAGACTGGCGTGCTGTGCCCTTCAGGACGCCTTCTCAGCCACCCTCAAGCCAGTGAAGGTAAGAGACCACAGTGAGGGATGCAAAATTGTTTTCTTCTTCCTCGGCCCCCTGAGGCTTGGTCAGTCTGAACACCTGACTTGTGCTTACTTTCTCAAATGAGGAAGCGGCACAGTAGCAGAACATGAGGAAAGAAAAATTCCTACGTCGGTTATCTTATCCGTGTCAGGTTCGAGACTGGGCCTGTCGCTCTGAACCGAGACAAACCCTATGAACACCCACTGTTCCTCCCTAGGACCTGCTAGGCTGCTTCCACGGTGGCACAGAGGGCTTCAGTGGGGAAGGCTGCCAAGTGCGCGTAGCAGCACCCTCTTCCTCCCCGAGTGCTGAGGCCGAGTACTGGCGCATCCGGGCCATGGCCCAGCAGGTAAGAGCTGGGCTGTGGGTGTTGGGGACTCCAGAAGCTAGAATGCATCATCATCGTGTATGTCCAGCATCACCAGGACCTTCCATCTCTTGCAGACATACACATTGAGGCCTTGAGGTTTTGCCAGTATCACTTTCCCACTGGAATGAATGGCTTTAGCTCATTCTTCCTACACCATCTGTGCTGGTTGCATCCTTTAGTTCTCAGATCAGAGCCTATCTTATAGCCTGGATTCCATCCACACCTTGCTTAGGCTACTTAGACGAGTTTTCTAAACACAGAAGGGTTTTCTAAATATGAGTGACTAAAGATGGTTCATGTATTACATTTTTATCACCTATACTGATCACAGTCCTTAATATTTTTGAATGACTTAGCACATTTGAGTTCAGTATAGCCAATCATTAAACATGTCTCCATACAACCTGGGCTTGGCTGTTAGTGCCCACATCAGGGAAGCTGTTGAGAAGTTTCCTGGTTGCTTCTGAAGGAATTCCCCCAACAGCAAACGAAACAAGAAAGATCCTTCCACATTCAACTTCTCACCTCCTCTGTTGAGCACACTCACAATGTCCTAGGACGTGACTATTGGTTCTTCAGGAAGAGGCATCATATTGTTTACGCAAAAGAAGGGACAAAAGAAAAATAAAGCTGTTTTGAAGAGCCTTCTGACCAGGATGGCAACTGTGGCCAGGGATAATGCCTCTGACCAGGAAGCTGTGACCCCTGGCTCAGTTTTCACATGTGTGTGTGTACACTATGGTATCTTCACCTATGTTCAAGCATGAAGTATGTAAAGATAAAAACAGCTGGACATGGGGGCTAATGTCTACAGTTCAGCACAAGGAGGCAGAGGCAGCTCCAAATGCAGGCTAGCTTAGGCTATAGAGTAAGTCTCCAGTCAGCTTGGTGATCCCGTTTCAAACTCAACGACCAATGGAACCATCGGTAGAGAACCCTGATCTGAAATCAGTGGTTACTGGAGAACAGGGAGTTGTTTCACGACAGAGTGTTTCTCTCTTTCCTCATTTCCAACTTTCTATATTTACAGTTTAAAAAAAAAAAACAACTTTCTATATTTACAGTTTAAAAAAAAAAACTAGTTTGTTCAATTACAAATTAGTCCCATTACAATGGGGGAAAGTTTCCTTGAAAAGATGACCTTTTAAGTCAAAAGAAATGAAATCATTTGGAACAGAAATATGATAGATGCTTGGTATTTTCAGTCACTTCTGCCTAAGGCACATTAGTAGTCCTGATAGAGTGGTCCAGTAAGGAGCTGAGAGTCTCAGCCTCATTCGTTTGTTTGAGACACAGTCCTGGCTCTGCTGGAGCTCACAGTGCTCTGATCTGCCTCTTTCCTGAGTACTGGGATTAAAGGCATAAACCACCATGCTTGGCTGTGTCTTAGTTTCTCATTCCTGCCTTGGATATAAAAAATCAGAAATAAGTGGATATGGCAAAGTGTAAGGTGCTTGCCTAGCATGTGTAAGTCCCTCCAGAACTGATATGTACATATATGTACATACATGTACATATATGTACATATACATTATGTGTATACATATGTACACATACATTATATATGTACATATGTACTTATATGTACATATACATTATATATGTACATGTGTATGTGTATACACATACATATATGTACATATATATTATATGTGTGTTTTATATACATTTTACACATATACATATACATTTTTTAAACACATATATGTATGTGTGTGTGTGTATGTATATATATATATATATATATATATATATATATATATATATATGCTTTTAGCTCCTGTCCTGGTTAGTTTCTTGTCACCGTGACACAGCTAGGGTCATCTGAGAAACCTTGGTTGAAAACATTTCTCCATCAGCTTGGCCTTTGATCAAGTCTGTGGGTCACTTTCCTGATTGATTATTAATGTGGAGCCACCCCTGGGCTGCCATTCCTGGCTGAATAAGAACGCAGTCTGAGCAAGCCACGGGACAAAGTCAGTCAGCAGCCATCCTCCATGGTCACTGCTTCAATTCTTGCCTCCTGGCTCCTGTATGAGATCCAGTCCTGACTTTCCTCCTAGATGGACTATGACCTGGAAGTTGTAAGGGGAAATTAACCCTTTTCTCGCCAGGTTGCCCTTGGTCGTGGTGTATATCACAGCAATAGAGAGCAGACTGAGTACCGAGCCTCTTGTATTTCTTGTGGCTACCTAGTTCAATACTTGGAGTATAGTGAACTGACATGTGATAGAACACTAACAGTTTTATTAGTGTTGGCGGTGTTTATTATTTGTTCTGTTATAATGTTCTGCGTTGTGATGTACGTGTGTCTTTAATTCATCAGCTATATCAGGTGGAAGTCACTGTCTTCCCATTTTATAGGTAAAGACATGGGTAGAAAATAACTTACCTACCCAGGGCTACTAGCAAACTGTCAGTGGAGTTGGTAGATGTGGGCTTCCGAACCGTCCCTTCGTATATTTCTGCAGGTGTTTATGTTGGACACCCAGTGCTCACCAAAGACTCCAAACAACTTCGATCATGCTCAGTCCTGTCAGCTCATCATTGAACTGCCTCACGATGAGAAACCAAATGGACATGCAAAGAAAAGGTACACTGCTATAAACACAGAGCTCATGAATACGAAAGCTCACCGACTCCCACGCTCTAGCTAGGCACACTAACCACATGGTAGGGTCACTTAACAGTGGTTTCCATAAAGATGGGAAGCCTTTTAGCCAAATTTCATTGCATGTCATCAACACATTAACCGTAACGATTGCTTATTTAACACTATATAAAGGCACAACAGGTAAAATTCGACTTTCATTTTAACCCATGAGAACAAGAAAAGCCAAGTTAAGTATCCAAGAGTTTGCAGTCATCCAGTGGGAAAGCCAGAAGCACAGCAAAGGTCTATCAGAGCCCAGGAGCTCAGCCCTTCACCACTTTGGGGAGCGAGGTAGTGTAGTGGACTGGGGTTTGTATTCCTCCAAACTTGTATTTTAATCCTAGCTGCCCAGGTTATGCTTAGAAGGTGGGGCCTTTGGTAACTCATGATGGCTGAACCCTTCATGAATGGGATTAATGCCATTAAAAGAAACAGGAGCGATCCCCTGTCACTATATTAAGGGCACAGCTAAAAGACAGCTTCTACAGCTACCAGAATCCAGCCATACTGATACTCTATTCTTAGACTTCTTACCTCCAAAACAGTACAAAATCAATCTCTTTGATTATAAACAGGGCAATCTTTAGGATTTCTCTATAGCTAAGACAGTTGTTGCTATTGCAAAGGCTCTTAGTGGTTTGTGTAACAGCTTGTTAATATAGCTATTTGAATACTATAACCATTTAGGTTAAATTTCCAGGGAATGTTTTAGCTAAGCATTTGGTGTACCAAAAATACATGGAATATATATTTAAGTTATGAAATATGAATAAAATATTCATGAGCCTGTCACGCAAAAGAGAACTTTAACAGTAGCCCATGAATGCTTCCCAGATTCTACCTCCTGTCTCCCCAGCATCAACTGTTAAGTTGTCTATGTTAAAGATTATAAAAAAGCTAAGATACTGCCATGCCATTTGAAGATGTTACTTTGACATAAAGATGATAGAAAAGCGAGTAAATCTGTAAAGGGCTTCCCTTCTTAATTTGGATCCTAATGTTGTAGACCTTGAAGTATTTAGAGCAAATTGGTAATGTTCTAGTTTCCTTCCTGTTTCTGTGCTAACACTCAGACCAAAAGGAAGTGGAGGAAGAAAGGGTTTATTTGGCTTACACTTCCAGATCATAGTCCATCACTGAGAGAAGTCATGGCAGGAACTTGAGTCACAAACCATAAATTCGGTGTCTCTCTCACAGACTCCTGCTTCACTAACTTCCTTACCCCAGACTACCTGCCTAGGAGATGGTACGCCCACAGTGATCTGGAGTCTCCTATAACAATCCATCCCTCACATAATGCCCACAGACCAAGATGATAAGTCTCAATTGAAATGTTTTATCAGGTGATTCTAGACTTTTGTCAAGTTGACCCCTAATGCTAATTAAGACAGGTAGCTTCTAGAACCTTCTGCAGAGTAATAAATATTGAGATTTCCTAATACTGAATAACTTATAAAAAAAATACCTACATAGGAGCTGGGAGAAAGGGAAGAGGGTGAGTTCCTGTTTAATGTAAAGAATTTCTCCCTGAGATGATGAAAAGTTTCTTCAGAGACTTTATAGAATGATATGTAATATTTATATCAACGTGGTAACTATACTTAGAACCAATAAATTGGATAGTTAAAAGACAGTTGTGTGTATGTAAGAAAACAGGGCAAAAGGTTGGAAGGGCTAGAGTATTCTGTCTTATAATTTATACATATTTTTTATTAAATGCTGTTTTTATTTCCTATAGCTTGGTAACTCAGTATCCTCTTAACAATCTACACCTCCTAGATTTTTAAAAAGAGCCAGGAATTCTATCAGCCATGACTAAAATAGAAGTTTTCCCCTTTTAAAATTAGATATTAACGTGCAAGCAAGATGGCTCAGTGGGTGAAGGTGATCACAGTCAGGTTTGATGACTTAAGTTAGATCCCCTGTGCACTGTGGAAGTGGAGAACTGAATCCCACAAGTTGTCCTCCGACCTCCACACACATGCGTAATTCAAAATTTCGGGACACAGATTTAGTTTGGAGTTTCACGTGTTCTGAAATGAACCATGCCTCTCTTGCTGTGAAAGAAGGGGGAAAAAAAGCCACTAACCAGCTCCCGTCTTTGCTTCTGAAGCGTTTCTTTCAGGGAGATTGTGGTTAGCTTGCTCTCGCACCAAGTACTGCTCCAGAACCTGTATGACATTCTGCTGGAAGAGTTTGTCAAAGGCCCCTCTCCGGGAGAGGAGAAGACAATCCAAGTGCCAGACGCCAAGCTGGCCGGCTTCCTCAGATACATTTCCATGCAGAACCTGGCGGTGATATTTGACCTGCTGCTGGACTCCTATAGGACTGCCCGGGAATTCGACACCAGCCCAGGGCTGAAATGCCTGCTGAAGAAAGTGTCTGGCATTGGAGGAGCCGCCAACCTCTACCGCCAGTCGGCCATGAGCTTTAACATTTACTTCCATGCCCTGGTTTGCGCGGTTCTCACCAACCAAGAGACTATCACAGCCGAGCAGGTCAAGAAAGTGCTATTCGAAGAGGAGGAGAGAAGCTCAGATTCCTCCCAACAGTGCTCGTCGGAGGATGAAGACATCTTTGAGGAGACGGCGCAGGTGAGCCCCCCACGAGGCAAGGAGAAGAGGCAATGGCGGGCGCGCCTGCCTTCGCTCAGCGTGCAGCCAGTCAGCAATGCAGACTGGGTGTGGCTGGTCAAGAGGCTGCACAAGCTGTGCATGGAGCTCTGTAACCACTACATCCAGATGCACCTGGACCTGGAGAGCAGCTTGGAGGAGCCGCTTACCTTCAAGAGCGACCCGTTCTTCATTCTCCCCACCTTCCAGTCCGAATCGTCCACCCCATCAACAGGTGGCTTCTCCGGGAAAAACACACCCTCGGAAGATGACCGCAGGGACCACCTGAGTGAGCCTCTGAGTCTGAGGGTCAGCAGCGGGGACGTGCTGATGCTGCCTCCCAGCCCCAAGACAGAGAAGAAGGATCCTGGCCGCAAGAAAGAGTGGTGGGAGAGTGCAGGGAACAAGATTTGCACAATGGCCGCTGACAAGACCATCTCAAAGCTGATGACGGAGTACAAGAAGAGGAGGCAGCCACACAACCTGCCCCCCTTCCCCAAGGAAGTCAAGGTGGATAAGAAAGGGGAGCCCCTGGGGCCCCGGGGTCCTGACTCCCCGCTGCTTCAGCGGCCCCAGCATCTCATAGACCAAGGGCAGATGCGCCATTCCTTCAGCGCAGGCCCAGAGCTGCTGCGGCAGGAGAAGAGACCCCGTTCAGGCTCCACAGGAAGCTCCCTGAGTGTGTCTGTGCGGGATGCAGAGGCACAGATTCAGGTGAGTTCCTGCTAGCCGTTTTCTCGGTCGCAGATAACAAAAGGGTCTCCCTTGCAGAGTCTGCATCCCCAAAGATGTGATGGAAACCAAGGGAGGCTGAGGGTCGAAATCGGGTGGCTGAGTGCTTGCCGCCACACTCGGTGTAGAAAGCCTTGGGTTACATCTGTCAGCAATGCTCGGAACTAAGTACTATAAATCTGCAATTCCAGCACGTTGGAAGTGAAGACAGAGGGATCATAAGTTCAAGATTATTCTTGGCTACCTTTGAGCTATGTTGTGGACAGCTCAGGCTATAGGAGACAGACAGGGGAGAGAGAAATCTGACGCATAGCAGATTATGTAATTTAGAAGAATGAGTGGACCTAGGCTGTGGCCTCCGCTGGGGAAACAAATTTTCTTCTCAGATCATTTTTAAAAACCATTTTTCTATGTTGTGACGTATTACTGAGAAGTAGGAAGCCACATGTATAAAAACGATGCAAAAGCTTCTAAAATCGATGGGCAGCTGGGCATGGTGGCCCACACCTTTAATCCCAGCACTAGGGAGGCAGAGGCAGGCGGATTTCTGAGTTCGAGGCCAGCCTGGTCTACAGAGTGAGTTCCAGGACAGCCAGGGCTACACAGAGAAACCCTGTCTCGAAAAAACAAAAACAAAATAAAATCGATGGGCTTTAGCCGCCATTGAGACCTCCTTTTGTTGCTCGAATGTGGCACCGAGGGTGTTCTGAAGCAGTGTTTAGAGGGAAAAGCCAGAGCAATGCTACTGAATTAAATGAATTATTTTTTAACCATGTTGAACACATATAAAGCCTGTTAAAAATGAACTTGAGGGGAAAACAGCATTGTTAGTGTTTATTCGGTAATAGGAGACATGGAAACAAAGAACTAGGAAGGTTCTAGATATAGTCCTTTCTTGTAGAATCTTGCTACAGGCGCAGTCCATCAAAAGATAAAGGATGCCGGGCGTGGTGGCACACGCCTTTAATCCCAGCACTTGGGAGGCAGAGGCAGGCGAATTTCTGAGTTTGAGGCCAGCCTGGTCTATAGAGTGAGTTCCAGGATAGCCAGGGCTATACAGAGAAACCCTGTCTCAAAAAAAAAAAAAGATAAAGGATCCTACATCCCTAGGAACAAACATGCAGGTACATACATTTGAAATTAGTATGCCTCCTGCAAGACTTTTTCTTCGAAACTCTACACAGAAGTAAACTTGATAAGGCAGCATCTGTATAAGTTGTACTAAACTCGTTTCTTCAGTGCCAGGAATTGACCCAAAGTCCCATGCACGCAAGGCAAGACCTCTACTATGAGGGGCATTCTGATTTGGACTGGCAAACTTTTTTTAACTATTCAGTAACAGTGAGATAGATATTCGTTCCTTAGCAGATAAGTTTCATGGTAAATCCTGTATCTTAACTGATTTACCATGTGTTGGGGTTTTAATGATTTTTTTGCATCTTCTTCTAAATTAAGGAAGAAGTATCCCAAGTGATCCAGGTGTTAGCAGACAGCTGATTGAACTCTCAGATGCTCCGTAGACATGGCTCTTACTAGATGACTCGCTGTCATCCTCCAAGAAGTGAAATAAAAACTACTTTATTATTAAAGGTCTTTAATTTTTAGAACTAAATCCTGACTAAACCCGATTTTAAAAAAGAACAACAACATTGAAAGAAAATAACATATTTCATATGAATAACATAAGTTCATATGGCACTTGCAAAGCCATGAGGTAGCCAGTAATTCTCTTCTATCCTTTCTCATAGGCGTGGACCAACATGGTGCTAACTGTTCTCAATCAGATTCAAATCCTTCCGGACCCGACCTTCACTGCTCTCCAGCCGGCTGTGTTCCCATGCATCAGCCAGCTGACCTGTCACGTGACTGACAACAGAGTCCGTCAAGCTGTGAGGGAATGGCTGGGAAGAGTGGGCCGTGTCTATGACATCATCACGTAGAGGGCTCAAACCCTAAGGAAATGCCTACAGCATCCGCCGGTCCATCCAGCGGATTGCGTTTTCCCAACCACCATCTCACTCAAACCAGGTCTCTGAGAAACTAGTTCTCTGGAACCTGGTAACAAAGCTTTTCCTAAGCTCTCCTTAGTCAGCCTCGGGTTAGTCTGGATGCCAGCATAGCATACAAGTGGCATTAGTGATCTCCGGCCTTGAACATTATTACAAAAGAGTCTGCATTACTTGATACATTTCTAAATTTAATTTCCAAGTGCATTTGCTTGCAGTATTATACCCACATGGGTCATTTTCAACACCTTCCTTTGGAAGCCCTAGGCTGATCCATTTTGTGTCATCATTTTCAAAACTAAGTCCTAAGAAAACATTTGCCAGTAAGTCAAGCTGATACAGAGTCATATATCTGGCACCAGACATAATTAATCAGAAAAAACGTATAATCTGATTATAGTTTGGTTGGGAAGAAAACTGCAGAAGTTTTTTGTTTTTTGTTTTTTTTCCTTTTCAGTGTTCCAATCAAGGAAGAAATTACTTCTAAGATATATTCAGGAACATCTCAACATTATTCTTAAGGTTTTTAGATTTTTATGTTAATATTCATAAATTCCCCCAGGTAAGGTACTGTTGTTGTGCCTTTATGTCTCTGTTTTTAAAGGAAGGAAATTCTTTCCAAGCATGACTCAGTGGTGCGCATTGTCACCAGACTTGATACTGACGACCCCGTGTGTTCCATGAGTCTTTGCTTCTGTTCCCAAGGCAGACGAAGAAAAGAAAGAAAACTGGTGCCTTAGTCTTTGTTGCACAGATATTTCTATGCCCCACAGTTATCTGAACAATAACATATGACACTCAGTTTGAAGAAAGATTAAGATTCATTTTATATCAGTATCCTTTGGAGGAAAGGAACTCAGAGGCCTCCATCTGGTGAGCATACTTCTCAGGGGAGGGGCGAGAACTGTGGGATGGGAAGACAGCTGGAAGGGGTGGGCTGGGGCTGTGATTGAATCATTGTAAGTCTTCAACTATGATACAGTTGTGAAATGATGGTGTCGGGTATACACACATTAGACTGAATGGGAAGGGACACAGTGAATTTAGAAAACTATTTTTTTTTCTATATAAAACACTTCTCTCTAGTAAATTTACTCTCTTTTAACTCATGTTATTCAGACCAATATTTTACCTGGAAATTTCTTTTTCTAAGTATTATTAGAAAATGACATTGAAATATAGAACCATATCTATTGGGGGTTAATAACTGAGCCTGAGGCTTATACTTACTTAGGAACCACTGAACTCCCCCAGAGCCCTTATATTTTATATTTTTTACATTATAATAATGACTAAAGCTTTTTAGACAAGCTCACTTACACTCTATAGTATAGGATTAGTTACTGACGCATTCATGGCATTTAACCAGTGCCTAAAAGTGTACTCACGCATCATCCTCTAAAAATGAAACCTGCACTCGTAATATTGAATGACTTAAGAGGGATTGAACTTTATCCAGTGATATATTCATAAATGACGCCCTCCATGAGAACTACATAGATATCCACAAGATCAGAGCCTTGCGTATGTGGAAAGTCAAAAAAAAAAAAAAAGTCACATTATTCAGCATATTGCCTAAACAAATCCGAGTATAGAGGACATTTTCCTGATCCCACAAAGCAATCTTTTTCTTTAGACAGTGTATCACCTTGGGTAATAAGTTTTAAAAATGACCTAAACATATTTTAGTTTCTCTGTTTACTAATGTTGGGAATCAAACCAAGGCTTTGTGCAAACAACATAGATGTTCTACACTATTGAGCTGTATCTCTTAACTGTTTGAATATACAATGAATTATTTTACCTTCAACTTTTGATTTTATGTACCTTGTAAATGCAGTTGAGATGTAAAGATTTTATTCTTTTGTTTTAATCAACAAAAGCAGTATACCCTAGTTGTTTTCTTTTATAGATTCTTTGGAAAATCTGTTCTTGGTCAGCCAGGGAGTAGCTCTATTTACTAGAAAAAGATCTTTGGTGAACCAGATTACAGAATTATAGCATGTCACAAAGTGTGGCTCTTCGCAAAGTATAAAAGCCAGTTTCCTTGTACAAATGCCCCAGAAGTATGTTAGTTACTTGCTCTGAAATAAGACTCCCTCAGACTGGCTACCAAAAGCATACAAGACTAGTTTACACAAGTGTTCTTTAACATCCTAATTGTGGGTCTTGAGACTAAAAGAACGAGATGTACCCAACTCCTTACCTGCAATGTTGTAAATATTGGCATAGCCGCCCAATCAATCCTTGGTGAGTCCATTCCAAGTCCCACTTTGTTCTTAGACCTTCTCCAAACCCTCTCCAGAAAAGACCGCTGTATCCGTCAGAGTCCAACCAGAGAGGAGGTATTTGTAGTTTCAAATAGAACATTACTCAATGCAAAGTCACAGACAGTGAGTAGCAGCAGATCGGCTAAATTGTTCTCTAGATCAGAGGAATGACTTGGATGGACAAAGGCCCTTTCCCTCACCCAGTCAGCCCCTTTCAGTGTCTAGTCTCTGCCTTTACCCCTCTCTTCTTTCACTCCTTCCACAGTCTCTGAATGGGCCCAGTAGTTTTTTCCCTAGTCACTTAGACTGAAGATCAAGGTCAAAGTGAGCTTTTGAACCTTAAAACAGTCCTTAGCAAAATACACGGTGATGTACAGAAGTAAGTAGAACAGGGTGTTATGTGTTGCTTTCAGTTGCTTGTATTTACCAAAAGTATATTGCTTGAAGTTAAAATTTTTTCTTTTCTTAGAAAAGTATATGTCATGAAATAGGCAACATAGTACCACATAAGCCAGGCATGATGATAAGTACCACATAAGCCAGGCATGATGATACATACCTATGTATCATCCCAGCATGGTGCACACCCATAATTGTAGTACTCAGAAGGTAAAAGCAGGAAGATGGAAATTCAAGGGCATTTTAAGTTATACTGGGATTCGAAGCCAGCCCGTGCTACATGAAATCCTATAGAACAAGGTATCAGTTTTAATAGTGGAAGGCTCATAAATTGTTCACAGAGCCTCCCTCGGCTCCTACAGCTCTCAGTTAGCTTAAAGATATCTAAGGCTCCCTCTACATACTCTGTTTTCTTCTTCCCTTTTAGGATAGCCCCATATTTCTACATGAAGACAAAATGAGAACACATTTTGTCAGTTTTGATTATTTAATCGCTAACCATAAGGACATTACAGATCAGATCACAGTATTTTAAATCAAGCCAGATATATGCCTATAACCCCAGCAGGAGAGGATAAGGAAACAAGAGTGACCTCCAGGACAGCCTGGGCTACAGTGTAAACCCTGTCTCAAAGCCACAAACATTAATGTCTAAAGTACTATTCACTTCAATTCCTCGTGTGGTGAGCAACACAGACTTCTTGTTTAAAAAATAATAATAATAATTCTACAGTTAATAGAGAGAGGCCTTAACTATAGGAAGGTACCAGAGTATCTCAATAGAGTTTCATAATCTCCCCAAATAGAGAACAGAACTTCTTAGATAAGAAAGGTTCCTTTTTTAAATAGAAAATCTATGGCTGGAGAGATGGCTCTGGGGTTAAGAGCGCTGGCTGCTCTTTCAGGTACTCGGGTTTGGTTCTCAGTACTCATATGGTGTCTCATAACTATCTCTTGACTCCACTGTCACGGGACATGATGCCTTCTTCTGATCTCTGAGGGCACCAGCCACACACACAGCATGCAGTCACAAAGGCAGACAAACTCATAGGATAAAAATAGTTGCTGAAAAAAATTAAAATCTGTTATCAGTCCCACCAACTAAACAGAAGGGAGACCTTTCTTTAAAGCTGGTAACACTGGGTACCACCGAGTCAGGGCCTTCTTAAAGTAACTTTATCAAACCTTCTTGGCTTTTTCTAGTTAAGTTCACAGACCCAGAGAGGTTCATAAATTTGTCTGAGGTAGAAAATAAAGGGCGAACTTGTTTGCAGGGAAATATCCCTGTTGAAAGGCCACATACTTCCTCAGATGTTGTTCTGTCAGCATTGAGCAAGCTCTGCAATGTGAGAGAGTGGGGAAGTCTCAGGGCCTTCCTCAGATGGTTAAAATTAAAATGTATGCTTGATAGTTCTGTCTGGAATGCTGTGTGGATTTTAAAGGTGCAACTTAAAAGTAATGTCTTTATAATGGAAACATAAAGGATATCCTTATTTATGCCTTAATCCCAAGGAAAACATTTAGCGTTACAGTAAAAATGTAGTAACATTAGAGAAAAACATGGCAGCCTGCATGGACAGGGGCATGTGTAATTTGTGAACTTTTCGTATATCATTTAACCAAGAAAGTGCCCTGCGGCCAGCAGAGCGCCTTTGCCAGCTTCTCCAGTAAATGCCAAGCTTATACCGGTCACCACCAAAGCTTGCAGATATACCGAAATAACCTTCCTCCCAAACATACAAGTCCTTTGAAAAGGACACAGCAGTTTGCACAAGGTGGACTGAAGTTCCAGGTAGGGCGGTGTGTATAGGACCATGTGCAGCTCCCCGACATCTCTACCTGCAGAGAGTTCAGAGCCCTGCAGTAATAGCAGGACACAAATGTGCTTGGGAACCCAGAAAGATTTAGTGTGGCCCTAGAGTAGTAAAAGAACATTTTTATTGAAAATATGAGCTTGATATTGGGAATGATTTATAAAGTTGGTAAACAGCTTGATCTATAATTATACTCTCTTGGGGAAAAAAAATGTCCCCCTTATTCACTGAGAACTCTAGAAAAAGTTTGTTTTAAGAAATCCCATTGCTCTGGCTATCTTATAGTGTTTGTAACATTATGAAATAGAAACAC
The DNA here is from genome assembly GCF_900095145.1 of Mus pahari. Taxonomy (NCBI): domain Eukaryota; kingdom Metazoa; phylum Chordata; class Mammalia; order Rodentia; family Muridae; genus Mus; species Mus pahari. Next base: position 42,192,225 of record NC_034610.1, on the reverse strand, counting down.
CATTTAGATGTCCAAAAAAATAAACAGGTTACTTTAGGAAAAACAGACAAAAAAAGAAAAATATCATACATGCCCAAGATTATTCAGGAGAAACTAAGATGAGAACAATGTTTTGTTTCCTTATAAACAAGACACTATTTATCAATAAAAGCAAAAATTCACTGACATTAGTAGCAACAACAAAACCTTCCACTATATCTTTGCATCATCATGCAGAGAGGAAGGGTCCGGCTGACCTCAACAGTCAAGGTCCCATCCAGTCGAGGTCCTTGGAATCTCAAGAACCGTTTGCATTGTGAGTTGCTGTCTTAACAGTAGTGGTCGAGCCAGTGGTCTTCAGTGTCTTTTGTCTAAAGAACAGCGGTTCTCAAACTTGAGCACGCATCTGAATTCACCTAAGGGTTCCAAGCCACAAATGCCCAGGTTTCTGATTCTATACCTTTGGCAATTCGCATTTCCAGCAGGCTCCCAGATGAAGCCACTGCTGCTACTCTGAGAACCCAAGGGTAGAAATCATTTACTTTCAGATCAGCCTGGGCAGTATCCGTGGGCAGACAGCATGGGATTAGATTACTTACAACATTCCAGTTCACCCTTCCCAGTTTTATTGCACCAACAATTGGTTCTTACACATGGACAACGAATGTATACCTTCTATGGGACAATGAAATAGCTATAAACTCATCTTTGTATTTATAAACATTAATCCTATTAATGATTGTTTGTATCCCGTTGACCCTTTGACTTGTATTGAAGGTGATCTTAAATTTATATGGTATTTGCATTCTTTTCTATATAATTTTAATGAGGTATTTCCATGTATGGCTCCATTACAGCCTGGCTCCTGGCTTTCAGAGGTTTTTGAGTCGTTGCTTGCTTGCCAGTTACTTTATGTCTTGGATTGGTCATTAACGTATGAGCATTTCGGAAATGCTATGACACTTCTTATGGTAACCTCATCTTTCACTTAACTGTGTGTTGTAAATTAGGACTTGAGTTTCATGTTTATCTGTCGAGTGTCTACTAAATGGCTTTGTGGAAAATATCAAAATGAAACAATTCCTTTTGAGCAGTAGGTATGCCTGTCTTGACTTTTTTTTTAGTAAACATTGTGTTTATAAAGATATCTCCACAATGAAAATTAGTTATTATTCCACGTGATGGGCTATATAGGAAAGTCAACGTATGTGCTTTGAGAATTTAGTGAAGTTAACCCTAATACAGACGGGGCCTTAGTTTATATGTTAGCTCTTTGCTCAGTTAATTAGCCTTAGAAATTCATTTTTGATTGAAAAATAAGGGCCATATAATAGGAAGAGGAGGAACTGATAATCTGTGTTTTTATTAAATTCAACACCCAAAATAAAACAAGTTTCATTAATGTAAGTCCATCTACTAAGGAGACTGAAGCAGGAGGACTATAAGTGTGAGCTTGGCCTGGACAGTAGAGTGAGATTCTGTCTAAAAAATAAATAAGTAAATACACATGAATGAAAAACAGTGAATCATACGAGGAATGATTTACGAGAAAAATAATCAAGCATTCTAAATACCACCCATTTATAAGTCGTATCAATTCTATATAATTCTTACTGACCTGATAAAGTTTATCTAAATACTTTTGTTTAATAAACACTTTGAAATATTTTAAATTAGATTATTGTTTGAATAGAAAGTAATTCTAGGTACTTGTATTAGTGAAAGCATTATCAACAAAGTGTTAAGGATTCAAGTCTTTGACTTTGTGGTTGAAAACAATTGACAATATTTCCTTTTTGTTTTCCATAACAATTTAAAATTATGCATGTAGTTTGTTTAATTCAGATTTCAGTTACATTTTAAAACTCAATCTCTACAAATAATTTTTCCAAACTGTTTCAATAACCATTGCCAAAAAGTAGGAGGGAGGACTTGAAAGCCGATCTCGATTTTCTGTTAGACATAAGGAGACGCAAGCCCTCGACCACCCAGGCTACCAGTGGCCACCCCACTCTCCTCAGGTCTGTGTTCGCCCTCGGCCACTGTTTTCTGTGCAGTTCTTTCCTCTGATTCATTCTGAAATCAATCTGCTAGCGATCAGTTTCTTGTTATATAGCTACTTTAATCAAAGATGAATGATTTGGGTATTTGGGTTTCTCTTCCACTGAGACCCAGTAGGTTAGAAGATTCAGTGTGGCCTGATAGGATACGAAAAGGTACCCAGAGAGAAAGGTTACTTTTCGTTCTTGGAAGTTTGGGTGTGGATTGTGAGGGGATGTTGGGGATAAGGAGGGGAGCTAAAACTCAATGTTTATTCCCCTACCCATGCCAAAAGACTTCTATTTTGCAATGATTTTCTGAGAGGAATAAACAAACAAATTAAGTTTTTTGACAGTTTCCCCTAGTCCCATCCCCATTTGATATAAGGCCAATAGGTAGAGTTCCTTTTATCCATTCTTGTATTATACCAAAGAATGAATTTATTTTCATTAAAAAGTATAAATAAATGAAGCTAAGTATAGCCATAATGAATGAGTAGACTTACCATTTTACCTATAAGATGGAAAATTCATCCTTGCAACTAATTCACCAGGAGCCTTGAATTCTTTTGTTTACTCCAAAAGCCTTGTCAAGGAAGTATCATTTTTGTTCTGACTTATTTAGCCACATTTACATTTACAAAGTCCTAAAAAACCATTCTCCTTCAAATGTCAATATAACTGGTTTGATATAATCTGTCAGTTCACTGTTTTCTGGGTCTCTGTAAGCAAGCTTGCAAGTGTATTTTGTGTATATTTTATCTGAAGTGAAAAACAAATTCTAAAGAGAAAATATTTTAAAAGATAATGTATTTATGTCGCTTGTGTTGTAGAATAAAGATTCAAATGCATCAAAAATCTGATGTGGGGAGCAATTTTCTTCACGTAACATATTTATTTGTGTAAATAGTCTCTGTTTACCGGACTCTGCTCAGAGAGCTAGGTCTTTTTTCTCTGTCACTTTATACCTCTGGAAAGGCATCTTTTACATTAAATCTTATTAAATAGATATAATCCTACCACTAATCACCCACTATATCCACTAATCATCCTACCTAGAAAAGAAATTTGTAGAAATATATACCACTATTTTTATAAGGATCAGAGGTAGACCAGAGTGAAGTCCTGAATGTCAACAGCACATTTTCATTTTTATCATGAGGTATTAAATTTAATAATTTCATAATTAATAATTCATAATTTCATAAGTGATTAAGAATAAGATATCTGGGCTAGAGAGATGGCTTAGCAGCTAAGAGCACTGACTGCTCTTCCAAAGTTCCTGAGTTCAAATCCCAGCAACCACATGGTGGCTCACAACCATCCATAATGAGATCTGACACCCTCTTCTGGTGTGTCTGAAGAGGCTGCTCGTACCCCATTGAAAACTGTATTTTGCCTGCTTCCCATGGTTATTGGTATGTCTTATTTATTTGTGCTTATTTTTTGGTTTCTGACATAGGGTCTCTATAGCTCAGGATGACCTAGAACTCACAGCTATCTTCCTGAATCAACCTAATTTGAGTCCCAATTTTAATATGTATCAAAGGAACAATCTTCATTAGGAACAATCAGTTTTGTGCAAGTGTGGTATTTCACCTATTTACAAAAAAAAAAAATTTACTAATACCATAAATTATACACAGTTCATCACACACTGACAAACGTCTCCCAAATACAGTCATCATTAGTTAATCTGGCATTTGTAACTCCACATATATGGACTATTAATAAATGAAACTGAAGCTTGATATAATTCCAATACTCAGAAGACTGAAGCTGAAGGATTATGGCCAATTTGTGCTACCTATTAGTAATGGTGGTGGGATGGGAAGGAAAAAAAAGGAAGAGCAAGCCGGGCATATTAATTCATACCTGTAATCGCCGCACTCAGGAAGGTAAGTCAAGAGGATTCTGAGTTCAAGCCAACAGAGGTGAACTAGCTATGTAACCAGACCCTATCTCAAACAAACCAATAGCCAGAATACGTGCAAGTACCTTTGAGTGACTTTTAATCCGTCTTACTACCATAGTCATATCTAGATGTAAAGTGCTACCTTACCTTCACTTAATAGCTACAAGACATATTTGTTAGTTAAAACAAATATTCAACGAGTTAATTGATGTGCACATTTTAGTCATATGACATAACTCAAACGTCCTGTGGCCACCCCATCTTTAGAATAAGGTGAAATACACTCGATTTGGGCCCATTCCTCTCTCTCTCTTCTCAGTACCCTTTTTTTTCCTTACCTTAGCTGACAGTTTTCTATTTAGGCATGTTCTTGCAACTGAGGACCTACTTAAATAGCTTAAGGTATAGTAGAATCCAGGGACATCTATACTTAAACGGGTTTCTCCATAAGAAATCAGTGGGACATTCTTTTAAATGACTAGTGCTAGTGAAACTGGGATGTCACATACAAAAGAAGGTGGACCCTTAGCGTAAACCATGTGAAAATATTAATTAAAAATAGATTTTAAAATGGACTCAAAACATGAAACCCAAATTTTTGAAACTCTAGAAAATAGAAATAGGTGAGTATTTTGACTTGGCAATGATTTCTTGAACATGATATGAAAAGCACCGCAACAAAAAATAAACTCAAAAATATTCAGATTTAGTGCTGTGAAAACAGAAGGGGAACTATGACAGATATCAATTGGAGCAGAGGAGGAGGAACAGGGAGGTGACAGGAACAACTGATATATATGCGTGAAAATTCCATAATAAAACCCATGATGTTCTATGCTAACTAAAAATCTTAATTAAATTTTTCGTGGGGAAAAAAAAAGTAAAAACTGGAACTGAAGGGACGGTAGCCAAATGTTCATACACACAAAAATAAATCTTTAAGTTAAAACTGCATTAAATGACACAGTGGTGAAAAGACAACATACAAGATGGAAGGACCTATTTCAAAATAGATGTGCCAGGCGGGTCCAGCAGTGAACGCTTCTAGAGAGAAAATTCTTTGCCAAGAGTTACTCCTCAGGAAAACAGACACTCTCACTGAAATAACCTATGTGCTTTGTTCCTATGTAGATAGGGACTTCGTAAACATTGAGGAGTAAGGTGGGATCCAGGAGCAGACGCTTCCCATTGGCTGTTTGAGATGCTTGTGTCTGGTGGCATGGGCCACTTGCTCTACAATGAAACATTTATCTATATACCCATATTCATAACAGCAGTGTTCATAGTAGCTAAAAGGTAGAAGCAACCTCCAGTGTGCATTGACCCAAGACCGGGAAAGCAAAATGCTATATACACATATGAAAAAAAATTTAGACCTAGGAAAACTTAATACATGATACACCATAGGGTCATAAAAATATTATGCTAAGCAAAAGCCATTTGTAAAAATAGATACGCTAACATCCTGGTCATACCAAATACTTCAAGAGAGACTGAAAGCAGGACAGTACTTTGGGGTGGGGGTAATAACAAGAGCATCTTGGGTAGAGATGAAAGGAACCTGAATGGTGGTAATGTCCCTTGCACGTTGTCTTAATGATACTGAACTTCCCATTTTAAAAATGCAAGAGCATTGGCTGTACTTTCAGAGAACTACAGCAGGCTCCATTGCCAGCACCCACATGGTGATGCACAACTGTCTTTATAACTCCAGTACCAGGAGTACCTGATGCTGTCTTCTGGCAAGCAAAACACCTTTACACACAAAATTTAAAGAAAAAAAAATTGAGGATCATCAAAATGTTGGGATTTTATGTTTTAAGCATTTTCCCACACTTTTAAATACTGTTTTTGTTGTTGTTTTAACTATTACACTCCGGATTTTATTCCCCCGACCCCACTCCAGTCTACCTACTGACTGTCCCACATCCCATACCTCCTCCCCACCCCAAAAAAGGATGTCCCCACCCCCCACTCCCCACCCTACCTGACCTCTAAACTCCCTGGGGCCTCCAGTCTCTTGAGGGTTAGGTGCATCATCTCTGAAAGAACCCAGACCTGCCTGTCTTCTGCTGTATATGTGTTGTGGTCCTCATATCAACTGGTGCGTGCTGCCTGGTTGATGGTCCAGTATTTGAGCAGCTTGTCTCTTTGCACAGCAGGGGCTCCCAGCACCTCTGAGCTCAAATTCTCTCAAGGTAGCCTTTGAGAAGAACTGGGGGTGAATCCCTGCTACCCAGCTTTGTCTGGGTCAGTTTTGGGGACTTAGTGGTATCCCAGCTCATGCCATGGACCCCAGAATTATGCATGCCAATTTTATACCTTTTGTCTTAGACCCAAACCCAGGAGACTTGGGCAAAACCTGCAGCTCTGCTAAGAAACCAATTCTCCCCACCTCTTAATCTCACATCACAGCCTCAACAAATACAAGAAAATTAGAATAACTCCTTGGATCTTATCAGACCACCATGGATTAAAGCTGGAATTCAACAAAAACAGAAACATCAATCAAGTTCCAATCAGCAGCCCACATATTGGGAAAGGATCTTCACCAACCCTACATCTGACAGAGGGCTAATATCCAGAATTTACAAAGAACTCAAGAAGTTAGACACTAACAACCCAAATAACCCAGTTTAAAAATGGGGTACAGAACTAAACAGAGAACTTTTAACAGAGGAATCTCGAATGCCTGAGAAACACTTAAAGAAATGTTCAAAGTCCTTAGTTTTCAGGGAAATGGAAATCAAAACTACTTGGAGGTTCCATCTTACACCAGTCAAAATGGCTAAGATCAAAAACTCAAGAGATAGCACAGGCTGGCGAGGATGTGGAGCAAGGGGAACACTCCTCCATTGCTGGTGGGATTGCAAACTTGCAGGACCACTCTGGAAATCAATTTAGTGGTTTCTCAGAAAACTGGGAATGTTCTACCTGAAGACCCAGCTATACCACTCCTGGGCATATACCCAAAAGATGTTTCAACATCCCACGAAGACACTTGCTCAATTGTGTTCATAGATAGCAGCCTTATTCACAACAGCCAGAAACTGGAAACAACCTAGATGTTCCTCAACTGAAGAATGGATAAAGAAAATGTGGTACATCTACACAATGGAATACTATTCAGCTACTAAAAACCAAGACATCATGAATTTTGCAGGCAAATGAATAGAACTTGAAAATATCATCCTGAGTGAGGTAACTCAGTTCCCAAAGGACATGCATGGTATGTACTCACTTATAAGTGGATATTAGCCATAGAATATAGGCACTATGCTATACTCCACAGACCCCAAGAAGCTAAACAAGAAGGAAGACCCAATCGAGGAAGCTTGAATCTCATTTAGAAGGGAAATAAAATAGTCATAAGATTATGGGAGCAGGAGATGGGAAGGAGAAATGGGGATTCAGGATCAGGTGTGGGTATGGAAGGGAGAGATGGCTAGATGGCCATGAAAATCCATGGAAATCTGCTACTGACAAGGGTGACAGGGTCGGGCCCATCTCCAGGATGAGACAGAGACCTGGGATGAGGGAGGCACCCAAGAATCAATAGTGACCTCTGCTGTCACTCACTACGTGGAGATTTGGAACCTGAAGAAGCCGTCTTCTTTATCCAGACAGTCACCTCAGTTGAGCAAAAAAAGACACCAACCCTCCTGCCCTCCCNCCCTCCCGCCCTCCCGCCCTCCCACAAAGTTTTCTTTGCTTTTTTTTTTTTTTTTGGTTTTTCAAGACAAGATTTCTCTGAGTAGTCCTGGCTGTCCTGGAACTCACTCTCTGTAGACCAGTGTCTTAGTCAGGGTTTCTATTCCTGCACAAACATCATGACCAAGAAGCAAGTTGGGGAGGAAAGGGTTTATTCAGCTTACACTTTCCACACTGCTGTTATCACCAAAGGAAGTCAGGACTGGAACTCAAGCAGGTCAGGAAGCAGGGGCTGATGCAGAGGCCATGGAGGGATGTTCTTTACTGGCGCTTCCCTCCCCTGGCTTGCTCAGCCTGCTCTCTTATAAATCCAAGACTACCAGCCCAGAGGTGGCACCACCCACAAGGGGACCTCCCCCCTTGATCACTAATTGAGAAAATGCCTTGCAGCTGGATCTTATGGAGGCATTTCCCCAACTGAAGCTACTTTTTCTGTGATACCTCCAGCTTGTGTCAAGTTGACACAAAACTAGCCAGTACAACCACGCTGGCCTCAAGCTCAGAAATCTGCCTGCCTCTGCCTCCCAAGTGCTGGGATTAAAGGCATGCGCCACCACTACCCAGCTCCTCCCACAAAATTTTCAACCCAAATTTTACCCTGCCTCCAATAATGCAGGCACAGATCAATAACCACCCCAACTTGAGACCCATCCCATGGGCAAGCACCATTACCTAACACTATTAGTGGTACACTGTTATGTTGACAGGAGCATGTTGTCCTCTGAGAGGCTCCACCCAGCAGCTGACTCAGACAGATACAGCCAAACAGTGGACGCAGCTGGGGGGACTGCTATGAAAGAATAGGAGGAAGGATTGCAGGCCCTGCAGGGGATAGCAACTCCACAGGAAGGCCACCAGAGTTAACTAACCTGGACACTTAAGGCTTTCAGAGTTGAACCACCAACCAAAGAACATACACAGGATGTCCCTTGGCCTCCCTGCATATACGAAACAGCTTGGTCTTCATGTGGGTCCTGATCAACTGGAGTGGGGGCTGTCCCAAAAGCTGTTGCCTATATGTGGGATACATTCTAGCTGGGCTGCCTTCTGTGGCCTCAGTGGGTACCCTACCACATTACAGTGCTCATAGCACAATGTATTAGTAACGGGGATGAATGGTCTGTGCAGAAACATTGACATGTAGTTCATACAGCAACACATTCTGCCGTTTTTAAAGGAGGTAATTTTAAAACAAGGTATATAGGGAAACAAAGAAAAAGTATAAGTGATAGGAAGGAAGGAAGAATGAAAAAAGAGAAAGAAAGAAAGAAAGAAAGAAAGAAAGAAAGAAAGAAAGAAAGAAAGAAAGAAAGAAAGAAAGGAAGAAAGACGAAACAAAAGAGAGGCAAAAAGGGACATTAGTAGGGAGGAATAATAANAAAAAAAAAAAAAAAAAAAAAAAAAAGGCTATGATGTAGATAGGAAAGCAGAGAAGTAGAAAAGAAGCCGCCAACAGGAAAGGATGTAAAAAGGGAAGGGAAGTACAGATATCCAGAAGCTTGTATTTATTTAATGAGGCATGTGTAGCCATATATATATATATATGCATATATATGCATATATTCGTATATGCATATATATTCATATATGCATGTAACATCAACTAAGAAGAAAATATACCATGCATGTGCAAGAAAGGAAGCATGGTGGTTTTTGTCAGCAGAAAAGAGAAGGTGTTCCTTGTAATTATTATATAATCTCACAAAACTCAAACTATAATACTGGATAAAGTATTATTCTCATCCCTTGGAAGATTATGTCTCTCACTCTCAGCATTTCTCAGTTTCCTCTAATACTTTGGGGGCTGAGGCATACTGGTGTATCACTCATACACTTTGGCAAATGTAGGCTTTTTTGGCTCATGTTTAAGCTGTCATACTGGTAAAAAAAAATTTAGATTCTAGTAGTCAAAGAGGGTTAAAGGTGATGGTGCAATGTCATAAAAGAGAGAAGAAAATAACATAATCATATTTTGATCTCAAAAAAACAAAAAAGCCAGACATTAAAATTGAATGGGAAAACTGTGTGACTCAATTCCAGAGTCACAGGCCTGAAAAAAATCAGGACATGATGAATCTTCAGAAAATACAACAAGGGTTGTTCGGAAAGAAAAATGAACGAAGGGCATTGATTGGGCCTGCGTGAAATTTGGATCTCTGCCTTTTCATGGAAGAGATGAACAGAGCCATGGAATATTTCCCCTTGCCTAAGCCCCACATATAGACTCCTAGGCCACTGTTTTCTATCCCTGAGAAAAATTGCCGCACAGGACCTGCATGTCTCTACTTTCTGTGTCTACTTGGTCAAAACCTGAAGAGCACCGTATGCCTTGGGAAACTGCACTGGCCACAGGGACACTTGATTTTAAATCACCCTTGACTACCAAGATATAATGTGCTTTTATTCTATCCAGTTGAAATAAGACCCCTCTCAGTTAAAGCCCTGATAAGAATCCACTCTGTGTATTCGCAAGAAAATGGTCAATAGTGGTAGTATTAGATCTTTAGGCCAAGCTATTTTTGAAATATGCCCATCCCCCCATCTATCTGCCTGTCATAAAGATCACTATCTTAGGCAACTATAGTCAGAAGTCTGTCTTCCAGTATACATCAGTAAAATGGCCTTGGGATTGAAGGTTGCATGATTCTCATTACCAATGAACCGACACACCCTCTAATGGGAATGACTCCACCTCACTGCTCAGAGAGCATTCATACAGAAGACTGAATGGACCTCCAATTTTAGATGAAGAAGGTCCAGAAGCCTCAGAAACAAAACCATTGACACTGGGTCAGGAGGCAAAGCCCAAGGACTCTCAGTGTGCAGCAGCCTTATCTTGACATAGACAGTGGTACAGGGCCCTCACATACCATCTGGACCACAGACTATAGTGCAATCCACGATGCATTCAGTTTTTCCAGGTGGTAGAGACACTGTGGATTTTGCCTTTTAGAGGCCATCAAATAGATAAGCTGTCACCACAGAGAAAAGAAATAAAAAGGAGGAACAAACAAACAAAAAACCCCACCTCCCTTCTATTCCATGCCCTAGTATACAAAAATGCCATAAAAACCTTGCTGAATGCAGACAACAATGGAAAAACTCGTCCTGTGGTGTAGTCCACTCGGGCCTTAATTTTCTCGATCTAGAGTTGAAATTTTTATAAGAGTGCACATCTGCTGCCAAAAATCTTTGTTCAGCTTGTCCACAGTCTGCAGTACCCTTAGGCACACTTTTCTTGGGGTTTAGTACCATCTGCCGTCCAGCTTCTAAGGCTTGGGACATGGCTTCATTTGGAGAATCAAAGTCAATATATTCTGATTTGAATAATTGTAAAAAAAAATATATAGGCAAATATACCCAGCATCTCAGCACCTCCCAGACACCTGATCTTCCTATGTGTGGACCAGCTGTGAGCTCTCTCCAGGGCCAACATATTCAATTCTATTAACTCATCAGTTGCTATCCACGTGGTTGCTATCCAATGGTCTTTATCTGCTCTCACAAAAGATTAGAACACTTTACTGACAAAATACACATCTACCATCTAAGATTCCTATAATAGGACCTACACTAACTGGGTTCTTGTTTGGGGTTTTGTTTCTATGTGTCTTACACCATAGACAAATCCTTGTTCTTTCTTTTAAACTTTGGAGGGGCACGTAGTGTATTTGTTCTCCTGTATGTAGTGCACACATGACACGCATGCCTTCTGCATCTTTTAAAGATGTGCTTTCTCTCTAGGGGAAAACAACAGAATTTATGAATCCTACCAATTGTATAGGCTTTCTGAACTTCATCTCCAAACATGAAGTACAATTAGGTCCTATGCTAACCAATCGTCCACCTGTGATCAGGGGGCATCAAGCACAGGAGAGCCAACTTGAAGCGGAAGTGGTTGGTGAAAGGCTTTCTAAAAATTGACTGTCACATTTATCCAGGTGTTCTTGGACCGAGTTGGAGAGAAATACCTCCAATTTAAAAATGAGTCGGGTATTTCAGGATAGGTATGTTTGCTAAGTGAGCCATAAAGGCTGTAAAACCTGGGGGTGGGGGGTGCTGGTTGTATACAGCATTCTACCACCACATGCGAGTCTCTGCTTCTGATGGTGTTCACCTTCAGAGTAATCACTGTCTTCTGCTCCTTTTTTATAAAGATTTATTTATTATTATACATAAGTACACTGTAGCTGTCTTCAGACACACAAGAAGGGGCGTCATATCTCATTATGGGTGGTTGTGAGTCACCATGTGGTTGCTGGGATTTGAACTCAGGGTCTTCGGAAGAGCAGTCAGTGCTCTTACCCGCTGAGCCATCTCACCAGCCCCCTGTCTTCTGCTCCTTAATGCTACATATCATCCACAATCAAACTAAAACCTAATCTGTATAATAAGCTACAACTAAGAATTAATACGGGCATGCTGCTCATTTGCAGAAACAGTGTCTGCCATGTAGCTCGTCCATAAACTCAACATTCAGCTCTGTTAAAGGATTATGTTTATAAATGAAAGAAAGTAGAAAGAAAGCAAAGAAGAAAGAAATCTAATGAAAGAAAATAGTATCAGAGGAGAAAATGCAAGGAAGGAATGATATAAAAGAAGTGAAGCAAGTAGGGTGGAAGCAAAGATGAAGCAATGGAGCAAGAAGGACAACAGGAAGAACAGGTAACCCAGAAGGCTGTACTTATTTAGTTCAGGTTGTACATTCTTATACATTCATGTTAGTGTATGTAACATCAATTAATGAGAAAAGAGGCACCGAATTTGCAAGGAAAAAAATACAGGCTGTGGGAGCTGCAGGCTACCATGCAGACATGGCCAGGTCCAATTACCACAACACACACAACCAGTCCTGCACAGAAATGGCATCAAGAAACCCAGGTTACAAAGACATGAATCTCGTAAGGGGGTTGACCCCAAGTTCCTGAGGAGCATGCACTTTTCTGCTACATCCACTCCAGTAGTGACATGCATGATAGGACTAGAAACCTGGACGCAGTCCTGAGGCAAAAAGTTCATGGAAACTTAATCTCCTGGAATCGTGGCATCCCATTTAAGGAATGCTCCAAACTTGTCCTTGCGAATGGATCTGTGTGCTTTCTTTCAGTATTGTTTTATTATAGGTGCCTCCAAGCAATGACTTGCCAAATACCTAAGCAAAATTGGACTTTGCTTCCTGGACTTCACCAATGCCCTAGGTAGTCCTTGAGCAGACCATGGGCTTGGAATTCAGTAAGAATGTTGCCTATTCGGTGACATTCAGAATTGCCTCTAGTATTGTAAGAGAGATAGTGAAAGAAATCAGGCATTACTATCTACTACATAGAGTTAGAAATCTCAGGGCAAGCT
>NC_034610.1:42172691-42178017 GCF_900095145.1 Mus pahari | reverse complement strand
GAAAGAAAGAAAGAAAGAAAGAAAGAAAGAAACCATACCTTTTGTATGGTCAAAAGGTAGGGTTTTATATTATTTAATCTAAACTCGTAAGACAGGATAATATTGTGCTGTGAATTCTTCTCTTCCCTTGGAAAGACTATTTCTCCCATTCTCAGGATTCCTGAATTTCTTATAGATCTTTGTGTTTGAGGTAGACTAGTGATTTCCCATACACTTTGACCCATCTATTGCCATATTTTTCAGCTCATGTTTAGACTGTCACACTGTTATCAGAATGGATAGAGCAATCAGAAACGAATGGGAAGATTTGGAGACCACAAAGCCAGGGAGAAGTGATGCCATCATATGGCCATCCTCTCAGAAAGGAAACCAAAGCAAACTCTGGGAGAAAGAACACTGTTCTCAACTACACAGGGAGGCCAGAGAGCCAGTGCGCGCATGTCCTGATTCCAGGGAATGAGTAATGGTTGGCTCTGGAGAGCAAATAAACTTCTAGAGAGCTCATTGGGGCCTTATGGAATTTGGATGTCTCTTTTTTATGCTAAACAGAGGACAGGAAAAGATCCCAGGGAAGTTCCTCTTTTGCCTAAGCACCCTATGTAGACTCCCCCAGAGCCACAGCCATTTTGCTTCGTTTGTGGTTTAGACACTAATGAAACTGTAAGACGTTTCTTTCTCTTTTTTTTCTTAATCAAGAATTCTGGAACCCCGCAGGCCTTTGACAGTGTGATGAACACCGGATGCCATAAACTGTGTATTGCCTTGGACATCCAAGATGTAGGAACCTTTACCCTCTTCTGGACAATGCAGACTCCACCCAATTCCATCGCCAACATTAAAGCTGAAGAAAAGCGCTGGGTGCGTTCGCTAGTCAGACAGCTCTGCTTTAGAGCAGGATCTCAACTAGCAAGCTTTTACGTGGGTCACTCACTGGGTCCTCTGTTGAACAAGCCTCTCACCGTTTTCCTACCGGTCACAAGGCTCCTGGCTCACAAAACAGTATCTTAGGCAATTATGGCCATAAATAATTTCCCCAACGTGAGTCATTTAAATAGTGCTGGTGTTAAAATGTGTACAGAATTCTCCTTTCCAACTGACTGAGAAACGGCTCTAGGGTGAATGGCACCTACTCAATCTTGGAAACTGAGCCCAGAAGCAGAGCTCAGACCCCTCAATAGGTTCATCTCTACAAGGAAATGGTGTAGGGCAGTTATCATCTAGACCACTGGGGGGGGGGAGTTTGTTTTGATTTTTTTTAATTTATTTATTTTATGTATACAAGTACACTATAGCTGTGCAGATGGTTGTAAGCCTTCATGTGGTTGTTGAGAGTTGAGTTTTTTTTTTTTTTTAGGACCTCTGCTCGCTCCAGCCCAAAGATTTATTTATTATTATTATAAGTACATTGTAACTGTCTTCAGATGCACCAGAAGAGGGTGTCAGATCTCACTACGGGTGGTTGTGAGCCACCATGTGGTTGCTGGGATTTGAACTCAGGACCTTTGGAAGGGCAGTCAATGCTTTTACCCGCTGAGCCATCTTACCAGCCCTAGACCACATTTTCAAGGGTGCAGTCAAGGGTGGTGCTGACACAATGGATCCAGACCTTTCAAGACCATCAGAAAGAATACGGTTGACAGCTGCTAACGTTAGATTTTAAAAAATAATAATAAACAAAAAACACCTCCCAATAGAACCTCAGCCTTATCTAAAAAAAAATGCCCTTTTACCTTGCAGAACAAAGGCAACAATAGGAAGGTCACATACTGATGGAGATCTCTAAGGCCTTTAGTCTCCTAATCCAGCGTTTTACTTTTGGGAGAGGAGGATATTCACCAACAAAACTCTTTGAACATCTTTTACACAGACTATAGTCTGTGCATCCATGTATCCCGACTTGGGAAATAGTGCCACCTGCAGGCCCTTGCTTGAATTGGAGAATCACATCCCACCTCCGTGGACGTTAAATCTAAAAACCTGATCATAGCAAACCAACCCTCCCATTCACGTTCCCACAATATATCCTCATTTACTTTCTCCAAAGGGCACAAGTCTGCCTGTGAGTTCTAACAGTTTTCACTTCTATCTCGCAGCACTCTCCTACGGTTTCAATACACTACACACGTAACTGAAGGCAACACTTTGACAGTGAAAGAGATGGTTAAGCACCTAGATACATTCCATATGCTCCAATTTTCAAATGTCCCGAATGGATACACGAACTTGTGTCTCTGTCTTACTCAGTCCCTTTTCTTTCATATCATTACCAGTTCTCTTCATTCTGTTTTCTTTTGGGAAACTTGACCCCCATGGGCAAGGCGCAAATAATATTGAGAAATTATGTGAATGAATACTTCTACCAGTGTACCACACAGACACACAGACATACAGACAGACGGGCAGGCAGGCAGGCAAGCAGGCAGGCAGACACAGACACATGCACACACACACCACACACCAGAAAAATGACACCTATGTTCACATAGATTCCATGCCCCAGGTAACCAGAGGACAGCTCTCTGCTTTCTTGGTAAATTACCACTATCACTTTGGAAATGCTTTCCTTACGCCCAAGGCAATCCTGTCCCTCTCTGATATATTAGCGTGCAGAGGAAGAATTTACACTCTCGATTTCTTGGTGACATCCCTGGAAATCGACTGCACGCGGTGTCACAGAGACATTCTATGCCCCTTCTATACCAACCTGAACCCAGGGAACCCCTTGGTTGCCGACATGTGATCTCCACGCAGGTCCACCTGCTCTGGGTTCTTATCAGGTGCTGGCCGCACGACTCAACTGACTGGCCAGCTGTCATGCACATGTTCTGCAGCCACTGGTCTTATCTGCTCTGACAAAAGAACAGGCATCAATCCCGAGAAGAGTAGACACCTTTCCTCTTGATCCCTGGATTATGAACTGTGCTAACCTCTGTTACTTTTGAGGCACTGTGTCTATATGGGAATTTCACCATAGACCCTGTACATGTCCCCTAGTCATTTTAAGTGCCTTTTATAGACAACCCCTACCACCGATAACAATTACACCCTATACTACCTAGTAGTTCATCTGTGATCACACAGCATCTTCCCAAGGAAGGCAGTCTTGTTACGAAAACTAATGACTGGAAGGCCTTCTAAACTTGATTCTACACAACCACTAGCAACACCAGATGCCTCATGGAGCACACCAAGCCCATTTATCAACACCACCAGATGCCTCATGGAGCCCACCAAGGTGTTGAGAGACCTGTAACTGTCTATGAACTCAATGTTCAGCTCTCTAAAAACATGGACATTTAAAAAATAAAAAGAAAGAAAGAAATGAACGAAAAAAATGAAAAGAAACAAAATAAAAGCAGAACTGAAACTGAGTAGGAAGGAATAATAAAAGATAAAAAGGAAGTGCTTAGGGCTGGAGAGATGCCTCAGCAGTTAAGAGTTAAGGCTGCTCTTCCTTAGAAGAAGGTAGGTCCTGAGTTTAAAGCCCAGCAACTACATGGTGGCTCACAACCATTTGTAATGAGACCTGACGCCCTCTTCTGGGGTGTCTGAAGACAGCTTCAGTGTAATAAATAAATAAATCTTTGGGCTGGAGCAAGCAGGGCTGGAGCAGGTGGGGCCAGAGAGAGAAGAAAAAGTGTCTGAAGACAGCTACAGTGTACTTATATATAATAAATAAATACATCTTTAAAAAAAAAACCAAGTGCTTTTCATAATACTTAACCAGAGAATAAAGTCTCTGCTAGGCTTTTTTGAGGCTTCCTTTGTCAATGCAATTAATCTGAATCTTTTTACCTTAGCTTCAGGCAGACTCTCCAGACAAGGGCACCAAAACATCCTAAGAATGATCTGCAAGGTTCAAATCGCCAGTGTCTCCCATATTCCTACCGCGATGCCCCATTAAATTCCAGTTAACGTCTTCCACGGCTTTCTAAATCCAAATTAGCCTAATTCACATTTTTTTAAAGCAAAAGTTTGGTCAGGGCCATTGTAGCAATACCCCACTCCCTGCTACCAACTTCTGTCTCAGTTAGGGTTTCCGTTACTGTGAAGGGACACGATGGCCAAGGCAACTCTTAGAAAGGAAAACATTTCATTGGGGCTGGCTTACAGATTCAGAGGTTAAGTCCCTTATCATCGTGGCAGGGAGCATGGCAGTGTCCAGGCAGACACAGTGCTCTAGAAGGAGCTGAGTGCTCTACATCTTGATCCAAAGGCAGCCAGAAGTAGGCTCCCTCCTGCAGGCAGCCAGGAGTGTCTCTTAAAGCCCACCCTGATAGTGACACACTTCCTCCATCAAGGTCACACCTATTCCAAGGCCCATATCTCCTAATAGTGCCATTTCCCATGGCCCAAGCATATTCAAACTACCACAATAGCATATGGAAGTGCAAATTTCTACCAGAGAACTCCTGTAGGTGATAAACACCTTTTGCAAATGGGCTGGATATAAAATTAACTCAAAGAAATCAGTAGCCCTCCTTTGTACAAATGATAAACAGGTGGCTAAATGCCTCACAATAGCCACAAAGAATATAACATCTTTATATTAAAGATTTTGATATATATAATATACATTAAATATAAAATCTTTATATTAAAGATTTTAAAGTGTAACTTTAACTAAGGAAGAGGAAAAAATCTGTATAACAAGAACTTCAAGCCTCTGAAGAAAGAAATAGAAGATATCAGAAGATGGAAAGATCTACTGGCTCATAGATCAGTACAACTAACATAAGGAACATGGCCATCTTACCAAAAGCAATCTACAGATTCAATGCAATTCCCATCAAAATTACAACAAAGTTCTTAACAGACCCTGAAAGAACAATCCTCAGCTTCATATGGAAAAACAAACAAACAAAAAACCCAGGATAGCTTAAACAATCCTGTACAATGAAAGAAACTCTGGAGGTATCACCACCCCGGACTTCAAGTTTTACTACAGCACAATAGTAATAAAAACTGTATAGTACTGGTATAGAAAAAGACAAGATGATCAACGGAATAAAATTGAAGACCCAGAAAAGAGCCCACACACCTATGGACACTTGATTTTGACAAAGAAGTAGAAACTATACACTAAAAAAAGGGAGAGCATATTCAACAAATGGTGCTTGTCTACTTGGATGTCTGTATGAAGAAGAATGCAAACAGACCCATATTTGTCGCAAAGTTCAAGTCCAAGTGGATCAAAGACCTCAACATAAAACCATAGACACTGAACCTAGTAGAACAGTGTCTTTGTCATGATTTCTATTCCTGCACAAACATCATGACCAAGAAGCAAGTTGGGGAGGAAAGGGTTTCCTCGGCTTACATTTCC
>NC_034610.1:42154357-42170856 GCF_900095145.1 Mus pahari | reverse complement strand
CATTTCCCCAACTGAAGCTCCTTTCTCTGTGACAACTCCAGCTGTGTCAAGTTGACACAAAGCTAGCCAGCACAAACAGAAAGTAGGAAATAACCCAGAGCCATTGGTACAGGAGACAGTTTCCTGAACAGAACACCCATAGCCCTGGCACTAAGATCAACTATTAATAAATAGGACCTCATGAAATTCCAAAGCTTCTGTAAGACAAAAGACACTGTCAATAAAACAAAACAATAGCCTACAGACTGGGAAAATATTGTCACCAACCCTACATCTGACAGAGGCTAATATCCAAAGTATATAAAGAACTCATGAAGTTAGACACCAACAACCCAAATAATCCCAATTTAAAAATGGGATACAGAGCTAAACAGAATTCTCAACAGAGGAATATCTAATGACTGAGAAACACTTAAAGAAATGTTCAAAGCCCTTACTTACTTATCAGGGAAATCCAAGTGGCTCTAAGATTCCACCTCTCACCAGTCAGAATGGCTAAGATCAAAAACTACATGGAACAGCACACGCTGGTGAGAATGTGGAGCAACCAGAAACACTCCAACATTCCTGATGGGAGTGCAAACTTATGCAACCATTCTGGAAATCAATTTGACAGTCTCTTAGAAAATTGGAAATAGTTCTATCTAAACATCCAGCTATACCACTCCTGGGTATATACCCAAAAGATGCTCCACCATCCTGCAACAAAACATGCTCAACTCTTCCTGACAGCTTTATTTGTCATAGCCAGAAACCGTAAATGACCTAGATGTCCCTCAACTAAAGACTAGATAAAGAAAATGTGGTTCATTTACACAATGGAATACAACTACTAAAAACAAGGGCGCCATGAATTGTGCAGGCAAATGGATGGAACTAGAAAATACCATCCTGAGTGAGGTAACCCAGATCCAAAAAGACATGTGTGGTATGTACTCACTTTTAAGTGGATATTAGCCATAAAGTACAAGATAACCACACTACAATCCACTGACCCAAAGAACCCAAATAACAAGGATATCCCAAGAGAAGTTGCTTGAATCTTTCTCAGAAGGGGAAATAAGGTAGGTATTGGAGGTAGATGGAGGGAGAAAACTGGATGGGATGTAGGATGGGGAGGAGAATGTGACAGGTGCATCAGGTGTAGGGAAAGCAGGGGAGAAAAAAGGAAATTGGCGATGGGCAGGTGGAGGCATCTCTAGGATGTGACAGAGACCTGGGGCGGGGAGGTTCCAGAGAGTCAGTGGGGGTGACTCTAGCAGAGACTCGTAATAGTGGGGGATAGGGAGGCTGAAGTGGCCACCTCCTGTAGCCAGGTAGGACCCCTGGCAGAGGGATAAGAACAGCAACCCACCCACAAAGTCTTTGACTCAAAATGTGTCTGGCCTATGAGATGTATGGGAACAAAGATGGGCTAGAGAAGGAGGGAGGGCTGGAGAGATGGCTCAGCAGTTAAGAGCACTGACCGCTCTTCCGAAGGTCCTGAGTTCAAATCCCGGCAACCACATGGTGGCTCACAACCACCCGTAATGAGCTCTGACGCCCTCTTCTGTTGCGTCTGAAATCAGCTACAGTGTACGTATGTATACTAAAGAAATCTTTGGGTCAGAGCACGCAGGGATTGAGAGAGTAGAGTTGACCAGAGTGAGCGAACAGAGGTCCTAAAAATTCAATTCCCAACAACCACATGAAGGCTCACAACCATTTGTACAGCTATAGTATACTCACATACGTAAAATAAATAAGTCTTTAAAAAAAGAGAGAGAGAGAAGGAGGAAATAGCCTACCAATGACTAGCCCAAATTGAGACCCATCCCATGGGTAAGAACCAATCCCTGACACTATTAATGGTACTCTGCTATGCTTGCAGACAGGAGCCTAGCATAACTGTCCTCTGAGAGGCTCCGCCCAGCAGCCAATGGAAAGAGACGCAGAGACTCACAGCCAAACATCAGATAGAGTTTTTTGCGTCTTGTTCAAGAGTTGAGGGAAGGGTAGAAGTACCTGAAGAAGATAAGGACTCCACAGGCAGACCAACCGAGTCAACTAATTGGACCCTTGGGGTCTCCTAGAGACTGAATCATCAACCAAGATCACACATGGGCTGGACCTAGGCTCCCCACAGATATACAGCAGATGTGCAGCTTGGTCTTCATTCAGGTCCCCCAACAACTGGAGCAGGGGCTGTTCCTGAATCTGTTGCCAGCCTACAGATCCCATTTCCCCTAACTGGGTCACTTTGCCTTGCCTAAGTGGGAGAGGACGCAACTAATCCTGCAATATCTTGATGTGCCAGGGTGGGGTGATACCGTAGGGGTCCTCCCCCTTCTTAGAGGAGAAGGGGAATGGAGAATGGGGGACAGATATTGGAATGTAAAGTGGGAGGGCACTGGGAGGAGTGAGGGGGGCTGATGTTGGAATGTAAAGTGAATAAATTAATTAATTAATAATAGAAAAATGTGTTTTCAAGCAATCATGAGCTAGTTCCATAGCACTAGTTCTAACAGTCTCTCCAATAGAAGGGCTCCCCTTCTGGCCAGGGTGGAATGAGTCTTTGATCTTGTAGCTTCAAAAAGTCTGGTACAACTGTTTCATATATTCCTCTCTCTGAGCTTCATCTTCAGGAGCCAGAGAAATCAACTTCAGTCTTTCACATAATTATCTCAAGGGGACTGTAGGGTGGTGATGCAGATAGTTAGTGCTAGCACAAGAGTAGTCTAGCTGACTTTTAAATGAATGTGACCATTTCTCAAGACAGTTGACTCAGCAAGAGAAAGTTTAATGGCTGCTACTTGGGAGATCAAATTGTCCCACTGCTAATGTCTTTTCTTAGAGGAAAATCAACATCAGATGATTAACACTGACAGTGATTACATTTTTCCATTTGTATGTGAAAATGGAATACATGTATTCAGTGGACCATTCCTTACCCTGCTCCAATTGCCTCCAAGAATTACATTCCCCTCTCAACTTTAGCTCTTCCTTTCATAATTAATTAATTAGTTAAGCCCACGGAGTCCAATTAGTGCTACCCGTACACATGCAGACATAGAGCTATCCACTGGGGCATGGCACCCTAACAGGAGCCACACTCCTAAAGAAAACTGACTCTCCTTCCCCCAGCAGCCATCAGCTTCCAAAAACCCCTCAGTTAAAGGTAGAGCTTAAAAGCCACTCCCTCCCAACACTATAGCAGGTAATGCTCTAAAATAATGCTTTATACCTGCCCAGTACCCACGGAGAAGGGTCTTTCCAGAATGTCTCAGACTGGTATTAGGAGCAAGTACACACATTACATTCTTATTTAAATGTTGGCGTAACTAGCAAACCCTCTGTGATGGCTTGTATATGCTTAGCCCAGGGAGTGGCACTATCAGGAGGTGTGGCCTTGTTGGAGTAAGTGAGGCCTTATTTGGAGGAAGTGTGTCACTTTGGAGGTGGACTTTGAGACCCTCCTCCTAGCCACATGGGAGACAGTCTTCTGTTTGCCTTCAGAACAAGATGTAGAACTCTCAGCTCCTCCTGTACCACCCCTGCCTGGATGCTGCCATGTTTCCTGCCCTGAAGATAATGGACTGAACCTCTAAAACTGTAAGCCAGCATTAAATGTTTTCCTTTATAAGAGTTGCCTTGGTCATGATGTCTCTTCACAGCAGTAAAACCCTAGCTAAGACATCCTGGTAACAGTAATTGCTCTCACTCAAAGAAATAGAAGACTTAAAAGAATTCACATCCAGAAGAATTAAATTATTAACAGCTAAGGAGTATTTACTTGATCAAGAAGTAATTCTAAACAGATAAGATTGAGAATGGAAGGGAATATAATCAAACCACTGAAGAGAATGCATACATAATACAGTGAAGCAGAAAGTACCTTTAAGGCATGTCTTAGTCATGGTTTCCATTCCTGCATAAAACATCACGACCAAGAAGCAAGTTGGGGAGGAAAGGGTTGATTCAGCTTACACTTCCACACTGCTGATCATCACCAAAGGAAGTCAGGACTGGAACTCAAGCAGGACAGGAAGCAGGAGCTGATGCAGAGGCCATGGAGTGGTGTTACTTACTGGCTTGCTTCCCCTGGCTTGCTCAGCCTGCTTTCTTATAGAACCCAAGACTACCAGCCCAGAGATGGCACCACCCACAAGGGGCCCTCCCTGCTCCAATTGAGAAAATGCCTTACAGCTGGATCTCATGGAGGCATTTCCTCACCTGAAGCTCTTGTCTTTGTGATAACTCCAGCTTGTGACAAGTTGACACAAAACCAGTGAGTACAAGGCATTATCTCAGGAAAAAAAAACCATAGTTTTTAATTCATAAAAGGCTATCTTGTATAACTACCATGTATCAGGACAGAACATGCCAAGAAGTAGGTTAAGCTATAACTGTTATTTCTTCTCAAAATCCTTAATACTCACAGAAGATGAATGTCTGTATAAGCTATTTTTCTTATTGTTGATAAAAAGCAACTTAAGAGAAGACGGTGTATCTTAGCTCACAGTCAGAAAAAAACAGTTTATCATGGTAGGGAGGAGAGACTTCAGAAGCATCAGGAGGCTGGTCAGATTATTTTTGAATGCTTAGTCACCAGGGAGTGGAACTGTTTGGAAAGATTAGAAGGATTAGGAGATGTTTGTAACGATGGGTATGGTAGGTAGAGCAGGCATGTACTATACCGCAGAAGCATGGCTTTGAGTATATTGTACTTCGAGGAGCAGTCTATGGAACTTGGGCTACGAAGGCACATGAAAGAGTTCCAGCTGGTCTGCACCTGTCTATTAAATGCTCATGCCTGAAGAAGCTAATGAAAACTCTTAATTAGATTCATTATTAGACAATTTGTAAGACAAATTACAACCCAGGAATGGGGACGTCTTCTTGAAAGTAACATAAACGAATAATATAGTCACACAAAGATAAAATTTACATATTTGTCTTGATGTATGTATCGTGAGTACAAAGTAGTATATTTTAAAAAGTATAATCTATTCCATGTAATATATGAATAGTCCTTCATGAGGACAAATACAAGATAAGAGTCCAGAGAGCCAACCCTATTGTTAATGTGTAGCTGAACGCTGTGAGACTTTATATCATGTCCAAATGAGAGTCACCTAAACCAGCCCTCCTCAAACCATGATCCATGAACTGGTTCTGCTTCATAAGTCGTGCATAAGATAAAATAGTACCGGTCATGAGTTCAGTGCTTATGAATCAACAAAACTTATATTTAATAGAGAGGCTTTATGTATGAATGTTTTCATATATATGAAAACAAGTCAGGTGCTGATTAGTTGACAAAAGTATTGTGGCCAAACGCCCATAGGAACCTACTCTGCATTGCCCTGTGGACAAGGCTTAGGATTCACTGATCTCAGTACTCATGGGGACTGTGTAAAGTGTGACTAGCACGGACCTGAAGATCTAGCTATAGTTGCTGTTGAAAGGTGCCTAGTACTCCCTTCCTGAGCTGGGATTTACCGTGGAGACTCCATGAAATAAAGAGGACCACTGCACTTTTATTTTTCATAAAGATAAATAGATAGATGGATGGATAGATAGATAGATAGATAGATAGATAGATAGATAGATAGATAGATAGATACTTCATAGTGTCACTTAAAACTCTGGTTAAGTTAAAGCCAATAGTATCCTATTAACCCACAACTCATCAGTAAGAAGTGAGATTATTTTGTAATATAGCTATGAAACTTGACTGTTCTAGCCAAGTAGTAATGATGCACGCCTTTAATATCAGAACTTGAGATTCAGAAGTAGGCTGATCCCTTTGAGTTTGAGGGCAGCTTGGTCTACAGAGTGAGTTCCAGGACAGCCAGCCAGGACTATATAGAAAAACCCTGTCTCAAAGAAGAAAGAAGAAGAAAGAGGAAGAGGAAGAGAAGGAAGAGGAGGAGGGGAGGGGAGTGAGAAGACGAGGAGGGGAAGGGAAGAGGAAAAAGAGGAAGAAGAGGAAGAAAAACAATAACAAAACAAAAAACTTGAATGTCCTAGCTTTTGTTCACCTTGTGCTAAAATCCAATCCCACTAGGTTGAAACAAGCCTTGTCTTCCTTCTGCGTGTGCATCTAACTGATCACCACTTTCAAAAATAGAAGGGCACCCTAATCACTGACTGGCATCTCTATGATTTGTATATTCTGCAAATGTTAGCAAGAATGTCTCCAAATTTGGCTTGCTTTTCTGCAAATCAAATGGCCTGCCTCCCAAACAAAAGATATGCTACACATTAAAAAAATTTTAAAACATTAACGTTGCACATTCCTTCCTTTTTTCTCTCTCTAAAAAAATAACCCCACAATAAAATATTATCTTCCCTGAAGTGGGTTTGGCCTTGTGGGCTGTGAAAGGCAACCTGTTTTGGTTAAAGGAGGCTTGCTCCGGAGACCCAGTAGAAAACTCTACAAGGGACAGAACAGTGAGCCATGTTCCCAGACACAGGTGCCTGACACCATAGAGCCCCCAACTCCATAATTCTGTGACTATCAGTCACGCAGACAAAGTACCAAGCTCCTGGTATGTTCCTCCCCACAGTTACCTGGCAACAGCAAGGTAGCCCAGCCCACTATAAAAGGAGCTGCTTGGCCCCTCCTCTCTCTCTCTTAAGCCCTCACCTTTCTAACTCTCATCTCTAGCTCTCCTCTCCCTCCCTTCCCCCTTCTCTCCACATGACCATGGCCCGGCTCCCTCTTTCTACCCTCTCTCTTTCTCCCTGCCTTTCTACAATAAAGCTCTAAAACCACAGACAGTCTCTGCTCATCAAGGCCCACCATGCTTGGATGATGGAATAGGCTTTCCCCTAAAGAGCCATGTCTAACCTTCCTCCTGAAAGCCTTCCTGTGCTCCAGCCAGGGACTGGACCAAGTGGGAACCAACCAGTGCCCCCTCTCCCCCTGCCTCCTCCCTTTGGCCCCGAGGCTGGCTGAGCTGCCCACGGGGCCCCCCACTTTGTTCTCAGCTCTTCTACAGTGTCCAGCAGCATCTGGGATGCCCGAGACTGAGTACCTGCTATACCTCGGACTGCCCCCTGTCCATACACCCTTTGGACTGTGTCGTAGCTTCCCACGGCCAGACACCCACCCGGAGCCAAGTGAAAAGCGTGCAGCAGTCCTCCTTTGTCCTCGGGCCCAGAGCACCGAAACTCTGGCAGAACAAGGGCTTTCTCCCACTCCCTTTATTCCCCCACACCCGATGCCCTACATGGCCTAATGCTGCTTGTGTTTGAATGTTCATTTTGGCCCCCCCAAACTGCTCACAGTGTCTGTATGAAAGACAGTGGCCCCAGTTGGCTCCAATTGGTAAATAAAGATGTCAGCAGGTAATGGTTGGGTAGGAAGACAGAGGCAGGACCTTTAGGATTCCCAGGATTCCCGGGATTGGGAGAGGGAGGGGATGAAGAAGAGAATAATCAAGAGGGAGCATGGGACGGACCAGCAATGTAAGAATTCGAGGAATTGGCTCTAGTGGCTCCTTACCCGATTGGGTCTGGGGTAGCAGAAATGAAATATAGATTTTAAATATGTTAACTCCGGAAGGCTGGAGGGGGATGTTTGCTAGCCAAGGCATAACAATTAACTTGCATGAGTGCCTGCTTGTGTGTGTGTGTGTGTGTGTGTGCGCGCGTGCGCGTGCGCGCGCGCGCGCCTTTCATTTGCAGCTCCAGAGGGCTCTGGTGGGTGGCTGAAGGAGGGAACCACTGGGGGCCAAAGCAGTCTGACTAATTCACCGCTATTTTGGAAGCCAATTTAAACCAGAGATAGAATCTGATATTCAGATGACACAAGCAGGCAATTAAAAATTATGTCAAAACTCATTATTGCGTTTTTCACTAAATAATTCAAGCTCAGCTGCATAACGATAGATTTAAAATAGAACTAGTCCCAGCACTCGGGAGGCAGAGGCAGGTGGATTTCTGAGTTCGAGGCCAGCCTGGTCTACAAAGTGAGTTCCAGGACAGCCAGGGCTACACAGAGAAACCCTGTCTCAAAAAACCAAATAAATAAATAAATAAATAAATAAATAAATAAATAAAATAGAACTAGAACTCTGCCTTATGGCCAGAGCTCTTCCCACAGTTGTTTAGTCAGGGAAGGGCAAAGAGGGGAAGTAGCTTAAATTGCCAAGCCCAAACAAATGGGCTAATTTCCAGCAATGCGCTAGGACAGAGGACTGGTCCATGCCATAGCACAGATGGAGCTTGAAAATGCTACTTCTCTCAGTAAGTGAAAGAAGCCAGTCTACATAATCATACAGATGACTACACATATAATCACACATTATCTGATTCATCTGATTCAAAATGCTCAGATGAGGCAAATCTACAGATGTAGGAAGTAGATCAGTGGATGGCAGGGATGCAACAGAGGACAGGGTCACAGATGAGAGTGAGTGACTGTTCAACTTCATAGGATCTCTTTTTTTTTTTTTTTTTTTCAATGATAGAATATTCTGGGATTAGATAGTGGGGCTGGGTTTACAATTGAGTGAACTTGTTAAACACCGCTGAATTCAACACTGTAAAACAGTGAATTCCAGGAATAGAAATCATATCTACAAACCAAATTGTATCTACGCAAAATACTTACAGGAAACTGGAGAGGATGCAGGTAAACAGAGTATCAAATGGTTCAACAACAACTTAGCAGTTCACAAGAACCTGTATACAATTTGTATCCTCTCCCTCTCCCTCCCCCCCCCACTTTCTCCTTCTCCGACCCTTCCCTACACAAAAGCTGATTATAGTCCACAGTTGAAACAACACAAATAGTCATACATTGATAAACAAACTGCTTATAAAAAGCCTTATTTGACCATAAAAAAACGTGATGCTATAACATGCATGAACCCTGAAGATACTTTAAGCAAAGGCAGTTAGTCACACAGAGCATACCACAGTGTGGTTCTTCCATATGACGTGTCTGAGCGCTAGGTGTGGACTCAGTGAATCTGGGATACTTTTACACCATCCTGGCTCTTTGACATTTTCTAGAGATGACCTGTAGTCAAGCAGCAGGATAGGAGGTGCAGGGTGGGAAGGCCCTCTGCTTTGTTTTGGTTTCCAATCAAACCACAAAGATAAGTTCAGGTTACTAGTTTCTTGGCCCATGGCTCTAGGAGTTGGGTGTACCCCAGTCTGCTTTCTGATGTTGTCATAAAACACTATCCAAAAGTGACTCGGGGAAGAAAGGGTTTATTTGGCTTACATTTCCATACCCAGTCTATCACTGAGTGGTATCAGCAAACTGAGGGCAAGAACTGAAACAGAGACCATGCAGGGAAGAATGCTGCCTTGTTCCCAGACTCACCTTCAGCTAGCTGCCTTTCTTTCTTTTTGCTTTTCTTTCAAGACGGGGTCTCTCGACACAGCCCTAGCTGTCTTAAACTCACTGTGAAGACCACGCTGGCCTCCAACCCACAGAGATCCAGCTAACCGTCTCCCCAGTGTGGTGCTGGCCTTAAGGGCATCTATGCCACCACGCCCAGCCCCAGCTACCTTTTGTACACTTCCCAGAACCAGTTGTTCCAGATGGCACCACCCACAGTGTGCTGGGCCCGTCCACATTAATCATACATCAGAGAAAATGCCCCATAGACTTGCCTACAAACCAATTTGTTGAAGGCAGGTGTTTTCTCTGTTGAAGTTTCCTCTTCACATATGACCCGGATTTATGCCAAACTGACAAAAAAAAATAAGCAAACAAAACAAAAGTAACTAGCACAGGGGCTTAGAACTAAAGCTAAAGGCTGAGGTGGGGAGATTATTAAAAGATGTGCTAGCATTGTAATTGTTGCAAAACTCCGTAAATATAATTGAAAGCCATTAAGTAGTACACTTTATTATTATTACTGATTTTCTGTTTTTGAGGCATTCTTATATAGCTAAAGGGGTGTAGGAGGCAAGTGGCTTCAAATTTTGTGTGTAGTCAAGGGTCACTTAGAATTTCCAGGTTTCCTGCTTCCAAACTCACAGTTCGAGGATTACAGGGTGCACCACCATGCCCTGTTTATTAAATAGTGGAGGGAGGTTAAAACATATACATGTAATTAAAAATAAAACTTAAAAAAAAAAATTCCAGCATGGGGGAGGGACGTCTCTGGAGTATTCCTGAGAATTCTTTATCAGTAACGGGTTTCTGGGACCTAGACACTCATTTTTTTAGGAGTGTGAGCATGGGTAGGTTTCCAGTGCCTCAATGGTAGACTCCATCCTTAGTGCATGCGAATTGCACTAGCTGAATCCAGTGCGCTAAATAAACACTAAAGGAATTTTGGAAGGAAGATGTGATGGGGTGGGGGTGGGATGGAGAGTAGGGTTTCAGGAGTTGAGGGGAGAGAGGGGCAGGTGGATAGGATCAAGATAAATTGAATATTGGTATAACATTTTTTTTTCCCCTTTGGTTTTTCGAGACAGGGTTTCTCTGTATAGCCCTGGCTGTCCTGGAACTCACTCTGTAGACCAGGCCGGCCTCAAACTCAGAAATCCGCCTGCCTCTGCCTCCCAAGTGCTGGGATTAAAGGCGTGCGCCACCACGCCCGGCCTGGTATAACATTTTAAAAGAAAAAAGAGATGAATTATATATAAATGTATTTCAATAAATCTTTTGGGGAAAAGTAGGAAGCCAAAAGACCTAAAGAGCACTGATGTGTGCTCTGGCCCGCCCTCCAGGGCCGATCGGAGGACTCAGATGGTTGATGGTTTCAGTAGCCCAAGACACCACACACTACACACACACACACACACACACACACACACACACACACACACACACACACATTGCTCTCCCCAAAGACGCTGGGTCTCCATTGACTTTCCACACTGAGCAAACCTGAAAACTGTGGGCCCTGGCTGCCCCTCTAGTATAAATCTGTCTACTGATCCCAATTTGGACCCCGGAGTCTTAATGGCAGCAGGAGTCAGAGTCCTGAGTGCTAGCTGCTAGAGGTCTTGGAGCTCCGCTGCCAAGTCTTGGGGCAGGCGATTCTCTTTTGTGCCGGTGGGAGGAAGTTGATTTTGCAGAGGCGTTGGCAGCGTTTGCAGTCTAGGGAGAGGCTCCCTGAATGGGTCCCCGGACAGGTTCCACAGAAACCGAGCTGGCAGCTTCTAAGTCCTCCGCCCACCACTGCCCACAATCCAGTTCTGCAAAACATCGAGCTAGGCGGGAGGGACTCTGCAGAGGACCTGGATGACCCAGGTCCAGCCGGCGGATCCTGATCAGTCTGACCGGCTATCTGATCCTGACCATATCCCTGCAGAGGGGTGTGGTCAGGGCTGGCGTAAGTCCCGGGTTGGGACTCCCTTAAGATCGCGACGCCGCCTTGCGGCTCAGACAGAGAATGTCCTACGGACCCGCAGTAAGGGCTGCAGGGCAGTGCTTGCGCCAGTGGGGAGGGGACTCAGAACAGGGTGGCCGGTGAACACAGACAGGGCGCGCCCCTCCCAAGCTGCCCTTACTCATGGCAGGAGAGCCGGAGCCAGATCTCGGGGTGGCCGAGGGCTCGGAGGAGCAGACCATGGAGATGCCGAGCTGGAAGGCTCCGGAGGACATAAACCCCCAGGTAGGCGTCTTCCAGGGCCCGCAAAGATTCATCTGGGCTACTTTACCGTGATATGAAGAGTCCCCTAGAGTTAAGTTAAAAAAAAAAAAAAAAAAAAAAAAAAAAAAAGTACTATTTTCGATCCTGCGCGAATCAGGAGATGCGTTGTTTAGCTGACCCCAGGAGAGAGTCAAACATCCACTTCCTGTCCGTGGGGCGGGCGGGGTAGGGAGGAACTGGTTACTACACAGACCCAGCGCTTCGATTTAAGAAAAGCTTGCAACCTGTCCTTAGGGCAGTATCTGCTCCCTATCCCTTAGGGAAACCTCAGTAGAGTCCATGCTTGTCCTAAAGAACAGGAACCCCAGGTTAGACCTTGGGGGGCGCAGCAACTCCTTCGCAGGCAGTCTCCTGTTTTGCTGACTCTCACCTCCTGATGTTCATGAGTTGCTTCTCTTAAGTTTTTCTCTGTATCACTTTAGCCAGGAAGTTATGAGATCCGGCACTACGGACCAGCTAAGTGGGTCAGCACTTGCGTGGAGTCTCTGGACTGGGATTCAGCCATCCAGACTGGTTTCACAAAATTGAACGGCTACATTCAAGGCAAAAATGAGAAAGGTAAAAGCAAGCTCTGAGATCCTGAGATTACTGAGTTTTTAGTCTCCTGAAGAAATCTGTTTTGGAACAGACGAATAACCAGATGACTGAAACTCTAATGTTTTTATTCACGATTGGCTTCAAGAACCTTAGTGTAACTACAGTAGTGTTGTTGGGTTCTGCTTGCCAAGGCCTATACTTTCCTCGGTTCTTTTTGTTTGTTTGTTTGTTTTGTTTTTTTGTTTTTTCTAGATGAAATGGGACTCTACCTAGGGAGAAGTTCTTTCCTGTGCCAAATGCCTCTAAGAGTGATATCAAGGGACAGGAAAATGGGCAAAGGCATGAGCCTCAAGTCGTGAGTGTGTATGTGTGTGTGTGTGTGTGTGTGTGAAATTTTACAAGTCTCTTAGCCTTAGGACCAAAATTTCTGAGCTATAGAGAAAAATATTTAATTGGCCCATGTTTTCTGTGATTTCTTCTTTATGTTTAAAAATATAGAATTTATTAACCCAAGAAAACAACACTACAGAAAATGTTTAATGTCATTCTACAACTATCCCTTTATAAAAAAACAAAAAAAGATGAGACATCTCAAGGGTACATATTTATAGTGGTAATGTAAAGGGAATCAAGAAATTCACAGAAGATAGATTAGAAACTTTGTATCAGCCATGAGCATGCTAAAATTGCTTTCATTTCTTTTCATGACGTAGAGATGAAAATCAAGCTGACTGCTCCAGTGACAAGCTACGTGGAGCCCGGCTCAAGTCCTTTCAGTGAGTCTACCATTACGATTTCCCTGTACATCCCCTCTGAGCAGCAACCCGATCCACCCAGGCCTTCAGAGTCAGATGTCTTCATTGAAGACAGAGCTGAAATGACGGTGTTCGTGCGGTAAGTGGTAGATAATTCACAGCCGTGCTGCCTGCCAGCCTGCCAGTTTTACCTGTGTGCATTCACCATTCTGCAAGCTTCTCACCCTTCCATAAGAACAGTCTACTAGATTTCATGATGTTTTCCTACTGTCTTGGTTTTAAAATGTCACTGGAGTCTATTGCAAGATAGAATCCATTTATTGAGAAGTCTATTGTATACCTTCCACATATAAAACATAGCACAAATTATATTACTCGGAGCATAGGGCTGTCCTTTCCTACAAAATAGATAGATTTGAACAATAATGCCTTCATAAAACCAGCATATGGTGTCTGTCCTAGTGTGTTTGGGCTGGCACAACGAATACTATAGAATACTATAGACTCTGTGGTTTACCTCAAACACAAGTTTGCTTTTTGTAATTCTTTCTAGAAGCCAGGTTCAAAGACAAGGCACTAATACTTTTAGTGACTGGCTAGGGGCCATTTCCTGATTCATATAAGCACCTTTGACCCTCTTTTGTAAGGGTGATAATCCCTCTCTTAAGGGCTCAGTCCCCCCAGGATCTAACCACCCTCCAGAGGCTCTTTAAACTATCCCACTTGTGATTAGGAGTTCGATATGAATTTTCGAGACAGGCATTCAGTCCACAGCAATCTGTCCCTAACTGAAGAAACTTTGTATCTTTCTCACTTACAAAAATGCATCCAGTCGCATTTTACTAAGCCCCAGAATCTTAGCTTATTTCAGCATTGACTCAAAAGACTCATTTAAATAACATTCAAATAAAATCTGGCTTGAGACTCAAAGCATGACTTATCTCAAAGCAAATCCTCTCTAGCTATGGGCTTGTTTGGACAACAGTGTGACAAGCAAAGGAAGAACATCCCTCTTTCAAATGGAAACTATAGAGAAGGAAAACTAATGGGCCTCAACTCAGTCAAGGTTTCAGATCTTTCTTGACTCAGGGGTCTGCCTGCCAGGGTCTGTTGGAATGGTATGGATGCTGGTCCTCCAAAGCTTTCCTGGACAGGAATTGGGCCCTCGATACCCAACACATCTGAATCCCATGACTTTGGGTACCCCCAGGCCCAGCAAAGCTGTTATGTTTAGAGTCACCTCCTTGTAGATGCTACCAGGCTACAAGTGCATACCAGTCACTCTTCTGATCTGGTGTCCCCTCTCCCACAGTTCCATTAGGGAAGGCTGTAGTGGGGAATGTCTGGGGTGGCCCAGCCCTTGTTATTGCCCTCTGCCAAATTGCATCTGGGCATAAGGAGCTGTTGTTGAATACGGTAGACATGGGCTTTGCTCTTCTTTGAAGGCTCTTGTCAAGGGCAGCCAGACTGATTTCATTTTTGCAGCAGCACATTTAGAATAAAATGTATACCAATGAAGCATGTTAAAAATACTTTTTTGCTTCTCTTTCTTAACCTTCTGTGTAAAAATCACGGTCCCTGCACTTCTGCAGGTCAGTGTGCTAGTGAAGGTCAGTGGTTGCCTGAAAGCCACTTCATCCAGCTTTCAGGGCCCCAGACTTCAGCTCATCACTGGTATCTGTAGTAAAGTCACTCATGCGCAATCGCTTTCTCGTCCGTAGGTCTTTCGATGGATTCTCCAGTGGCCAGAAGAACCAAGAACAACTTTTGACGTTAGCGAACATTCTGAGGGAAGAAGGAAAAGTTTTCAACGAAAAGGTCTTTTACACGGCAGGCTACAGCAGTCCTTTCCAGTTACTTGACCGAAATAACGAAGTGTGGCTGATTCAGAAAAGTGAGCCCTCCGTCGAGAACAAGTAAGGAAGCAAAGAAATGAAGCAGGGGCAGACCTGCTGCTGAGTGCAGACATTGAGAGCGCTCGTAGGCGACATAAGTAGTGTTTTGGCTTGAGCGACCACTCTGCATCATGCTTATTCCCAGTGTGCCTTTGTAAGTAGCTTTATTTAGATCCAGGACATTCAGACACATCTGTAAATGGGTCCTAACTCAGGTGGCCTCCATTTCTGAGAGGATCCAGGACGATGGACTCTGACTGGCGCTATCACCGTTATCTAGCCTCTCTCCTTCGCCTTACAGCATCCAGATGCCCTCCCTTCCTTCTAATAGCAGTGAAAATGGTAATGATGGATTCTGCCTAGAAGTAAATATGTTGGCTACAAAGATAACCCTCCTTGCTTCTGCTGTTGAGTTTTTCCATTGGATCCGTGTCCTCATCCAACTGTATTTTTTTTTTTTTTTTTTTGGTGGTGGTGGTTTTTTTTTCGAGACAGGGTTTCTCTGTATAGCCCTGGCTGTCCTGGAACTCACTTTGTAGACCANGACAGGGTTTCTCTGTATAGCCCTGGCTGTCCTGGAACTCACTTTGTAGACCAGGCTGGCCTCGAACTCAGAAATCCACCTGCCTCTGCCTCCCAAGTTCTGGGATTAAAGACGTGAGCCACCACGGCCCGGCCTCATCCAACTGTTGCTCCCTGAACAAAGACAGTTCTTACCTTAACGCGTTAACAAAGTTTGGAGGCAGAAAATAAATTCTCTAAAATGATGAGACCTCCTACGCTACTTGACAGGTGTGCCTTTTGAAGAAATACACTGATACCTAATTGTAACATTCACTTGAATTTTTAAAGTACCATGTGTAGTCGTTCTGGAGGTTGTATGGACATTCTCTGTCTAAGGGTGGGCTGCTGCATAGACACGAAGGTTAGAAAGCCTTGCCTCCTCGCACTAGTCTTGTTATTGGGAAGATCAAGCCACACTCCGATCCCTGGCAGCTGTTAGAGAGATGGCGCTCACTCTAATGCAGGCTCCTGGGACTCTGAGAGAGTCAAGCAGGTTAGATCTTGGGAGCCTAATAATTAAAGCTGCTCACAAGTGGCATGCTTTCCACTTCTGTGTAAGCAGAGGCCACACAGTCACTTCTTGAGAAATGACCACAGAGTCAACTGAGGGTCCAGTAGATTGGATAAAGCTAAATGAGACATGAAATCCCTCCAACTTGAATGTTATAAGGTATCTTTGTAAAATCAAACTCTAGATCAGCGGTTCTCAGTCTTCCTAATACTTTAATACAGTTCCTCATGATGTAGACCCCCCCAACCATAAAATTGTTTTTTTTTCTTTTGCTACTTCATAACTGTAATTTTTCTACTGTTCTTGAATTACAGTATCTGTTTTCCAGTGGTCTTAGACAACCCCTGTGAAAAGGTCATTCAACCCCAAAAGGAATAATGACCCACAGGTTGAGAACCACTGCTCTAGTAATATCTGTCCCCATAGTTACAGGTATCCTCTAGTAACAGCTGTCCCCATGGTTACAGGTATCCTCTAGTAACAGCTGTCCCCAGAGTTACAGGTGTCCTCTAGTAACATCTGTCCCCATAGTTACAGGTATCCTCTAGTAACAGCTGTCCCCATAGTTACAGGTATCTTCTAGTAACAGCTGTCCCCATGGTTACAGGTATCCTCTAGTAACAGC